>NC_056441.1:19544232-19784232 GCF_018296145.1 Oncorhynchus tshawytscha | reverse complement strand
GAGCAAGGAACCCACACACGTATACACGTATGAGCATGTAATACACTTTCACAAGAATATACACAACAAGAATGTTGACTGTCATGTGCGTCTCAAATGGCACCCTGTTCCCTATATAGTGCACTAATTTTGACCAGGGCTCACTACAGTATACAGTAAATAGGGTGTCAATTGGGACATAGACATCTTCTACTGCTCTTTGAGTGTTTAACTCCTTATTGAAATAGTGTCCACCTGGTCAGTGCAAATCTGTAGCTAGAAATTCAGCATGTCCCAGAGGGCCCTCACAGTGTGCTGCAGGAGCACCATCGAGAGCAAATTGTCAGGCTGCATCACAGCCTGGTCCGGCAACTCCACCGCTGCTGACCACAAGGCTTTACAGAGGGTGGTACGCTCAGCCGAGCACACCATTAGGTGCACACTGCCTACCTTCCAGGACACCTACAACACCAGGTGTTGCAAAAAGGCCTCGTGCTGTTCACCCCGCTTCCATTACTCAAATGCAGGCAATATAGGAGCATCATGGCAAAAACTGTAAGTCTGGCCAATAGCTTCCACCCCCAGACCTTTATGCTACTGAATAGCTACCACTAGGCAGCTACCTAACCCCTCCCCTCATGCACCCTGGACTTCCTACACCTACTTCTCCTTTAAGTCCATGCTATATCCCTCTGTGAAGAGGAATGAGCAAGAAAGGGGAATAAGGTTGGATGGGAAGTGGAGAACGAGAGGGGGACAGAGGGAGGAGGGGACGATGAGGGAGTCTGAGATGACAGGATAAAGAGGCGGGGATGAAGACTAGATAGACCAGAAAGTGTCATTAATTAACAAACAACCTCTCAGTAAATATTATCTACACACCAGCTGAACCCAGACTACAGCTTGAAATGTCACATCTTCTCCTCAGCTAACACACACAACCCATACTGGATATCACACCCTCACATACAGTGTTGTGCCTCTGTTGTTAGCTGTGAGATCGTCTTCATCGTTGGGTTGGCTGTGTCTGGGTCTAGATAAATACACCTCTCACAGACACCCTTATCATCCAAGCTAGGCCTTGCTAGCTCTAAATCCCCCTGACAACTACCTTTAAACTAACTAATAGCTGCCACCAGCATCATTTAATTGAAAATCTATGGATGCATTTATTTTAGAGCAGAGCTGAGGTGTGAGTCTCTGCTTTTATGTATTATCAAACTGCACACAATCACTAAAGGCAAGACAGCGGCAGATACTTGTGGGCAATACCTTTATCAATACAGGAACATGAAGAGGGAGGAGAGGGATGGAAAGGGACTTTTGCATGGGTGTTTGTGTGTGTATATGTGTGTATGTGTGTTTGTGTTAAAGAAAACTAAAGCTTATTAGTTGCGTACACAAATATGCAGATGTTATCGCAGATACAGCAAAATACTTGTGTTTCTAGCTCCAACACTGCAGTAAAACCTATAATTATTTTTTAAAACTATATAAACATATGCTGAGACATGACTAGAATACATTATACACAGTAGATATAACGTGGGGAAACAGTATGTAACCATTATTACAGTGACCAGTGTTCAATGACTCTATCTACTGTACATAAGGTAGCAATCTCTAAGGTGTAGGAGTGTAGGATAGAGTAGCGGCTGGTAGCCAGCTAGAACAGTGTCTGAGGTTTAGGGCAGGGTCCTGGGTGGAGGTCAGTTAGAACAGTGTCTGAGGTTAAAGGCAGGGTCCTGGGTGGAGGTCAGCTAGAACGGTGTCTGAGGTTTAGGGCAGGGTACTGGGTGGAGGTCAGCTAGAACGGTGTCTGAGGTTAAAGGCAGGGTCCTGGGTGGAGGTCAGCTAGAACGGTGTCTGAGGTTTAGGGCAGGGTACTGGGTGGAGGTCAGCTAGAACGGTGTCTGAGGTTAAAGGCAGGGTCCTGGGTGGAGGTCAGCTAGAACGGTGTCTGAGGTTTAGGGCAGGGTACTAGGTGGAGGTCAGCTAGAACAGTAACTAAGGTTTAGGGCAGGGTACTGGGTGGAGGTCAGCTAGAACAGTAACTAAGGTTCAGGGCAGGGTCCTGGGTGGAGGTCAGCTAGAACAGTGACTAAGGTTCAGGGCAGGGTACTGGGTGGAGGTCAGCTAGAACAGTGTCTGAGGTTTAGGGCAGGGTCCTGGGTGGAGGTCAGTTAGAACAGTGTCTGAGGTTAAAGGCAGGGTCCTGGGTGGAGGTCAGCTAGAACGGTGTCTGAGGTTAAAGGCAGGGTCCTGGGTGGAGGTCAGCTAGAACGGTGTCTGAGGTTTAGGGCAGGGTACTAGGTGGAGGTCAGCTAGAACAGTAACTAAGGTTTAGGGCAGGGTACTGGGTGGAGGTCAGCTAGAACAGTAACTAAGGTTCAGGGCAGGGTCCTCGGTGGAGGTCAGCTAGAACAGTGACTAAGGTTCAGGGCAGGGTACTGGGTGGAGGTCAGCTAGAACGGTGTCTGAGGTTTAGGGCAGAGTACTGGGTGGAGGTCAGCTAGAACGGTGTCTGAGATTAAAGGCAGGGTCCTGGGTGGAATTCAGCTAGAACGGTGTCTGAGGTTTAGGGCAGGGTACTAGGTGGAGGTCAGCTAGAACAGTAACTAAGGTTTAGGGCAGGGTACTGGGTGGAGGTCAGCTAGAACAGTAACTAAGGTTCAGGGCAGGGTCCTGGGTGGAGGTCAGCTAGAACAGTGACTAAGGTTCAGGGCAGGGTACTGGGTGGAGGTCAGCTAGAACGGTGTCTGAGGTTTAGGGCAGGGTACTGGGTGGAGGTCAGCTAGAACAGTGACTAAGGTTCAGGGCAGGGTACTGGGTGGAGGTCAGCTATTGGGGACTATTTAACAGTCTGATGGCCTGGAGATAGAAGCTGTTTATCAGTCTCTCTGTAACGTCAGATTTCCTCCTCTTCATCTGAAGAGGAGTAAGGATCGGACCAAGATGCAGCGTGGTAAGTGATCAAGACAAATTTTAATAAGAAAAGCCTGAACACTATGAAATACAAAACAATAAACGATAACATGAAATAAATCAAACCGAAACAGTACAGTGTGGTGAAAAACACAGACACGGAAGCAAACACCCACAAACCAACAGTGAAACCCAGGCTACCTAAGTATGATTCTCAATCAGAGACAACTAACGACACCTGCCTCTGATTGAGAACCATACCAAGCCGAAACAGAAACCAACATAGAAACACAAAACATAGACTGCCCACCACAACTCACGCCCTGACCATACTAAATAAAGACAAAACAAAGGAAAATAAAGGTCAGAACGTGACACTCTCGGTCCCAGCTTTGATGCACATGGACTGTCTCCGCCTGAACAGGCAGTGGCTCGGGTGGCTGAGGTCCTTGTTTGTGTGTGTGGGTGTCCAAGGGAAGGGGTTAATCAGAGAGGCTTGTGTCTAACAACAAGAGGATATTAACTTTACTATACTTGTGCACGTGACATTAACACTTGAAACTGTATCCTTGGGTCAAAAGGAAAGCGCATACAATACCTCTATAGTGTTCAGCTCGTCATCAGTTGGGTATGCTGGCATTGTACTGTCCATTCTAAATGATACAATTGTGAATACAACATGCTTGAATGTGGACTACAAATATGTGCGTTAGCGAGGGATGTCATTATTACAGCATAAGGCAAACATTGCTTCTATCTGAGAGTGGGCACAGTGGGCAAATCTGAAATGACAAGTCATTGCCCTGGTTAAAAGTAGGGCACTATACGGGGAAAAGATTGACATTTGAGACACAGGCTGTGTATTTCCCTGGTCTATTGGGGTCTCCATGATAGTTGCAGACACCACCGGCAAGAAGGGCAAGTCTCCTAGGATTAGAGAGTCTATGCTCCAAATGACGCTCTATGGGCCCTGGTTAAAAATAGTACACTACAAAAAGTACAGGGTTACAGGTTTGATCGCAAGTACAGATGTAGGATCTTAATTTGAGATAGTTTTCTACAGCAAGTAAATAATCGTGGTAGCAACCTGAAAAGTGAATTATTATGTGAATAATAATTCATGGACATTTCTGTAGGGGTTGACACATTTTCTGTACGAGAAAATGAAGTCTGAAATGTGTAAGTGGAAATTACAAAATGTAGTTTCTCAGCCTTCCTTCTCTGCAGTATGTGGAGGTGAGACAGGAAGGCTGAGAGTTCTCTGCAGTATGTGGAGGTGAGACAGGAAGGCTGAGAGTTCTCTGCAGTATGAAGATGTGAGAAAGCCCTCAATCTCACACAAATGATCAATGAACCTACCAGGTACAACTCCAAATACGTAAACATGGGCACCCTCATAGATGTCATCCTAACTAACTCGCCTTCCAAATACACCTTTGCTGTTTTCAATCAAGATCTAAGCGATCACTGCCTCATTGCCTGCATCCGTAATGAGTCTGTGACCAAACGACCACCCCTCATCACTGTCAAATGCTCCCTAAAACACTTCTGCGAGCAGGCCTTTTTTATCGACCTGGCCGGGGTATCCTGGAATGACATTGACCTCATCCCGTCAGAAGAGGATGCCTGGTTATTCTTTAAAAGTGCCTTCCTCACTATCTTAAATAAGCATGCCCCATTCAAAAAATTTACAACTAGGAATAGATACAGTCCTTGGTTCACTCCAGACCTGTCTGCCCTTGACCAGCACAAAAACATCCTTTGGCATTCTGCATTAGCATCGAATAGCCCCCGTGTTATGCACATTTTCAGGGAAGTTAGGAACAAATATGCACAGGCAGTTAGGAAAGCTAAGGCTAGCTTTATCAAACAGAAATTTTCATCCTGTAGTACAAACTGTAGTACAAACAGTACCTATGGAAGCCATAGGAAAAGGAATCTGGTGTATATCACTTTAAATGGAGGGAAGGCATGCAATGGAACAGAGAGGTTTCAGGAGAAACAGCATTTCCTGGTTGGATTTTCCTCAGGTTTTCGCCTGCAATATCAGTTCTGTTATGCTCACAGACAATATTTTGACAGTTTTGGAAACTTTAGAGTGTTTTCTATCCTGATCTGACAATTATATGCATATTCTAGATTCTGGGCCTGAGAAATAGGCAGTTTCATTTGGGTACGTTTTTCATCCAAACATCAAAATACTGTACCCTACACTCAACAGGTTAACTAACCTCCAGACGAGCTTCAATGCCATACAACCCTCCTTCCGTGGCCTCCAACTGCTCTTAAAAGCAAGTAAAACGAAATGTTTTATGAAACGAACCATCCTACCGATCCTCGACTTCGGTGATGTCATCTATAAAATTGCCTTCAACACTCTACTCAACAAACTGGATGCAGTCTATCACAGTGCCATCCGTTTTGTCACTAAAGCCTCATACACTACGCACCATTGCGACCTGTACGCTCTTGTTAGTTGGCCCTCGCTTCATAATCGTCGCCAAATCCACTGGCTACAAGTTCTCTACAAGTCTCTGCTAGGTAAAGCCCCACCTTATCTCAACTCACTGGTCACTATAGCAGCACTGTTAGGAATTTTATGAATAATGACTAAACAATATTTACGTTTAAATAGAACTATAATTAATTAAACTCTACCCTGTTTTACAATATTTGATTAATAATGTTAGTTCCTAAGAAAGAGGTGATGTAGCATGGACAAGGGGTAATTGGAAATGATAACCATTGTGGAAGGAGGTATGTGTGTTTGACTAAAGTAAGCAAAGAGAATCATTAACCTATGTTTGAACCGACTCAGCTATAACTCTGTGGCGATAAAATAAGACAGCGAGAGCCCCTCCACGTTTTCCGTATCTGGAACTGTCTGCTAAGTTGTAATAAACTATGAGACTTCAGGAGATAATCCAGATATATTGTGTGTCATGTATGTGCTCTAGTGAGTTGGAATGAACTTTTGAACCTGCTTTGTCCTGGTTGAGAGGAGGAGATACATTTTATAACCTATGACATCATATGTAATATATAAACGGATGTACATGTTACTATGATCAGCGTGCTCTGAGACTAAATACTATTGGCTAATTTTGATAGACTGGTCTCTGTCTATTTCATGCAAATAAGGGTCTTGCAAATTCTTAGAAACAGACAGAATGATTTTAATTGAATTGGTTAATGAACACATATAGGAATTGTTAAATTCCTTTGACAAGCACCCACTCGTAGCACGCGCTCCAGCAGGTACAGTGCCTTGCGAAAGTATTCGGCCCCTTGAACTTTGCGACCTTTTGCCACATTTCAGGCTTCAAACATAAAGATATAAAACTGTATTTTTTTTGTGAAGAATCAACAACAAGTGGGACACAATCATGAAGTGGAACGACATTTATTGGATATTTCAAACTTTTTTAACAAATCAAAAACTGAAAAATTGGGCGTGCAAAATTATTCAGCCCCCTTAAGTTAATACTTTGTAGCGCCACCTTTTGCTGCGATTACAGCTGTAAGTCGCTTGGGGTATGTCTCTATCAGTTTTGCACATCGAGAGACTGAATTTTTTTCCCATTCCTCATTGCAAAACAGCTCGAGCTCATTGAGGTTGGATGGAGAGCATTTGTGAACAGCAGTTTTCAGTTCTTTCCACAGATTCTCGATTGGATTCAGGTCTGGACTTTGACTTGGCCATTCTAACACCTGGATATGTTTATTTTTGAACCATTCCATTGTAGATTTTGCTTTATGTTTTGGATCATTGTCTTGTTGGAAGACAAATCTCCGTCCCAGTCTCAGGTCTTTTGCAGACTCAATCAGGTTTTCTTCCAGAATGGTCCTGTATTTGGCTCCATCCATCTTCCCATCAATTTGAACCATCTTCCCTGTCCCTGCTGAAGAAAAGCAGGCCCAAACCATGATGCTGCCACCACCATGTTTGACAGTGGGAATGGTGTGTTCAGGGTGATGAGCTGTGTTGCTTTTACGCCAAACATAACGTTTTGCATTGTTGCCAAAAAGTTCAATTTTGGTTTCATCTGACCAGAGCACCTTCTTCCACATGTTTGGTGTGTCTCCCAGGTGGCTTGTGGCAAACTTTAAACAACACTTTTTATGGATATCTTTAAGAAATGGCTTTCTTCTTGCCACTCTTCCATAAAGGCCAGATTGTGCAATATACGACTGATTGTTGTCCTATGGACAGAGTCTCCCACCTCAGCTGTAGATCTCTGCAGTTCATCCAGAGTGATCATGGGCCTCTTGGCTGCATCTCTGATCAGTCTTCTCCTTGTATGAGCTGAAAGTTTAGAGGGACGGCCAGGTCTTGGTAGATTTGCAGTGGTCTGGTACTCCTTCCATTTCAATATTATCGCTTGCACCGTGCTCCTTGGGATGTTTAAAGCTTGGGAAATCTTTTGGTATCCAAATCCGGCTTTAAACTTCTTCACAACAGTATCTCGGACCTGCCTGGTGTGTTCCTTGTTCTTCATGATGCTCTCTGCGCTGTTAACGGTCCTCTGAGACTATCACAGTGCAGGTACATTTATACGGAGACTTGATTACACACAGGTGGATTGTATTTATCATCATTAGTCATTTAGGTCAACATTGTATCATTCAGAGATCCTCACTGAACTTCTGGAGAGAGTTTGCTGCACTGAAAGTAAAGGGGCTGAATAATTTTGCACGCCCAATTTTTCAGTTTTTGATTTGTTAAAAAAGTTTGAAATATCCCATAAATGTCGTTCCACTTCATGATTGTGTCCCACTTGTTGTTGATTCTTCACAAAAAAATACAGTTTTATATCTTTATGTTTGAAGCCTGAAATGTGGCAAAAGGTCGCAAAGTTCAAGGGGGCCGAATACTTTCGCAAGGCACTGTATATCTCACTGGTCACCCCTAAAGCCAATTCCTCCTTTGGTCGTCTTTCCTTCCAGTTCTCTGCTGCCAATGACTGCAACAAACTGCAAAAATCTCTGAAGCTGGAGACTCATATCTCCCTCACTAGCTTTAAGCACCAGCAGTCAGAACAGCTCACAGATCACTGCACCTGTACACAGCCCATCTGTAAACCCCCATCTATCTACCTACCTCATCCCCATACTGTATTTATTTATTTATCTTGCTCCTTTGCACCCCAGTATCTCTACTTGCACATTCATCTTCTGCACATCTACCATTCCAGTGTTTTAATTGCTATATTGTAATTTCTTCGCCACCATGCCCTATTTATTGCCTTAACTCCCTTATCTTACCTCATTTTCACTCACTGTATATAGACTTTTTGTTTTCTTTTGTTCTACTGTATTATTGACTAAGTTTTGTTTATTCCATGTGTAACTCTGTGTTGTTGTATGTGTCGAATTCCTATGCTTTATCTTGGCCAGGTCGCAGTTGCAAATGAGAACTTGTTCTCAACTAGTTTACCTGGTTAAATAATGGTGAAATAAAAATAAAAAATTGGGATGTTTAGAGTATAGAGAAATGCATAATGTTGTGATGCCCCACAGTTGGAATACTGGAACTTATGGAGGTTGTGTCACGTTGGTATAAGGGATTGGGAGAGAGGCGCAGGAATGCGTAACAAGGGTTTTTATTTCCTGAATTACAGCGTGCCGTGTAAAGGTACGGGGACAAGGACCAAACAAACATGTATACAAAACACAGGGTTGAACACAAACAAAAGAGCGAGAAGTACCTCAAATAAATACACAATTGCACAATTCTGAACTTCTTTTGGAACAATCTGTTCATTTTTGGACAATAATTCAACCGCATCCCACTCTGTCTTAGAAAGATTACGTTGTGTTTGGTTGGAGTCAATTTTACCCTTAAACAATTTTCCACATCAAAATTCACTTTCTTGGCAAATGTATTTAGTGTGGCATTCTGGACGATGGGACAAAAAGTGGACGCTATATTCTGGACGCTATATTGATGATGTTTGCCTGTTTTGGCCCGGCTCAGAAGATGAACTTATTTCCTTCCACCAATACCTTAACAACATTAACCCTAACATCAAACTAACTATGGGGTACAGCAAGGATAACATTACTTTTTTGGACCTCGACATTAGTAAAAATGACAAAGGTTGTTTGCACACATCAATCTTTAGGAAGCCTACAGATGGGAATACCATTCTGAGGGCAGACAGCTTTCACCCCAAAAGGCTAAAAGAGAATATTCCATATGGCCAATTCTAAAGAGTCTGCAGAATTTGCGATCAGGAAACAGACTACAGTGTCAAACCTGCTGAATTGGAGAATCGCTTCTTGAATCGGGGCTACAGCGTTCAGGTCCTGAAAGATGCCGGTATAAGGGCTAGATTACTTGACAGAGAGAACTTGTTGCGAAGGGGAGTACCTCGTGATACATCGGAGAGAGTGTATTTTGTTACAAAATACAGCACTGAAGCAGAGAACATTAAAAGAATCATTCAAAATAATTGGGGAATCATCCAAAGTGATACACTACTACGCCAAGTCTTTCCTGAGCCACCAGTCATAAGCTTTAAGAGATGTCCTACCCTAAATGACAAATTAGTCCACAGTTATCTTCCGGGGGACTCTGAAAAAACTTGTCTTGACCACAAACCCAAGGGCTCTTTTAAATGTAACCATTGCAACCATTGCAGAAATATTGCTCAGAAGAAGTATTTTGTTGACACAGCTTCCTAAATGGAGTATTACGTTGAGCATTTCATTAACTGTAAAACCACTCATGTCATCTATAGATTGGAATGTCCACAGTGTTCTACATTGGACGGACAAAGAGACGCCTTCAAGATCACTTAGCGGAACACAAGTAAGCCATACGGGTAGGTAATGAAGACTACCCCATGGCAAGGCACTACAAGTCCCTACACCATGGCAACCCTGCCTCCCTACAAGCTATGGGTATTGATCATATTCCGGCCTCTATTAGAAAAGGAGACCGTCTTAAACAGTTAACAGGCCACTAAATACCCTGGTTTAAATGAAGAAATGGATTTACAAACTACAGGCAACTAAATACCCTGATTTAAATGAAGATATGGATTTCTCACCCTACCTGTAGCGTCGTGATGGGTCCATTTGCTGTCATCTAGTGGACATTTTGCTCAATTGCCCTCAGCTATGGTTAGACTGTTGTTGTTCATGTTTTGCTGTGTTCTAGTGTACTATATTTTGCTTTCTTATTCTTGACACTTCTCCCAGTCATATTTAAGGTTAGAACTACCTTTTAGTGTTCTGATACTTCTAGCTTGGAGTTGTATTTTTATGATAACTTAGCTACAGTATTTCACCTTTTAATGTGTATAGTATTGCTTACTAGGTGTGTCCAATCAACTGTGTAACCACTCCCTGTTCCAATTAGGGCTAATTGAAAAGCTGTTCAAAAGAGCACATTGTATTCCTTTTTTTTGTACTCCCTGACGAAGGCCATGCAGCCGAAACGCGTCGGTTTTAAAAAACTTTGTTCCTATTGAACATGCCATATTAATAAATGCATTTTAATCAATTATATGAAGAGTGCCCTGGTCCTCCTTTCTTTTTGATGACCAATTTACCCCTTTTACCAAAGAGCACCTTCTATCTACCAAAATGTACTATTGTGTACCTTAGTAGCGCTTTCCCTTCATCCTCTTTCTACTAATTTCTAAAGACTGTTGACATCTAGTGGAAGCCATAGGAACTGCAATCTGGGTCATAATTATTAGACTTTCCCATAGAAAAGCATTAACAAATCCAATGACATCAAAACAAAACATTCCTGGATGGATTGTCCTTGGGGTTTCGCCTGCCAAATCAGTTCTGTTATACTCACAGACATTATTATTATATAGAGTGTTTTCTATCCAATACTACCATGCATATGCATATCCTAGCTTCTGGGCCTGAGTAACAGGCAGTTTACTTTTGGCACCTCAGTCATCCAAACTTCCGAATACTGCCCCCTAGCCTTAAAAAGTTGTTATGAGACTTACTTATTTTCCACCATAATTTGAAAATAAATTCATTAAAAATCCTACAATGTGATTTTCTGGATTTTTAAAAATAATTTTGTAGTTGAAGTGTACCTATGATAAAAATTACAGGCCTCTCTCATCTTTTTAAGTGGGAGAACTTGCACAATTGGTGGCTGACTAAATACTTTTTTGCCCCACTGTATGTGTGTGCAACTGTGTGATTTAAAGCTGTGTGGTTAGGGGCCAATTAATCAGTGGTAGCTGTCACCATGAGGAAGGCTTATGTACGTACAGTATGTGTTCGCCTCTCTCTGGGAGACACCAGCCGGGACATAAAGCTTACCTTCATTAAGGGCAAGGTAAAGGGCCCCCTCCATCCATCTCTTCCTCTCTCCACTTTTCTCCTCCTCTCTCATCTCTTCATCTCTATCTAAGATTAATAGAGTGCTTCTGTAGAAGTAGATAGTAGATAAACCCACACATGGCATAATCACACACAAGACAGTCACAGGAAAAAAGTTTCCGTGTGCCATTGTTGTGGCATTGAAAGAAACACTTGAGAGAGAGAGCGTGGTTTTCTTTTGATAGACCTGTCAGTAGTTGCTATGCCGGTAATACAGTATGTTGATTTGTTAGACTCACATGCCCAAAGTAATTGCCTTTAGAGTTTTTTCAATTGAATTATGCACATCAAACATGTTCCAGACAGGAAGATGGCATGACAAAATGCATTGAATAAACATAAAGAACGTCAGACATTTGTTTCCTTGTCATGGAAGACAATAATTTAGTGTGGCAAAGAAAAACAAATTATACTTCAACCAACCTTGAGAAAACCTCCAGAAAACAAAACATAATTTACAATTTCAGAGTCTCACTGCCATTCTTTACCTTCAATTTCACCTCACCAAACATCCAGTTCACACATCTCAGCACATCCAGCCACCTCATTGGACAACCTTATAACGGCTCCTCTTTATTCTGAAACACGAATTGTCAAAACACTCAAAAGCATCGGCTGCTCCTGCTCTGTTTGGCTCCTAGTGGGATGGATTGACCGTGAGTGATGAATTAGCATAGTAATTGATAATTACTCAAAGATCAGCGGGGCCATTGTTCTCTCTGACGGCTCCGCGTGTTCCCGCTCAGATTTAGGTCAGCTAAAAGGAGATGTATAATTGAGTGCCTTGTGACTTAATTAATGATCTTACACTAATTACAGCAGAATGAATGGAGATGGAGGAGAGAGGGAGGCCCCACATTATGTTGTGATTGTCAGAGCAAGTGTTATCGGGAGCTCACCTGGCCTTTATGGAAATCGCTTTTTCTAGAATCTAAAACATAGGCCCTCTATGCACACAAAAAAAGGGCATGTGTACTGGCACGCGCACACACACACACGCACACACACACACACACACACACACACACACACACACACACACACACACACACACACACACACACACACACACACACACACACACACACACACACACACACACACACATACACACACATACACACACATACACACACACACCCTATTGGGCTTTGAGTCATGGGGAGTGTCTTAATTTTGAGGAGATTTTAAATTCACCAATAACTCTTTCTAGTGTTGCACAGATCATTTAGATCCATCTCTAAATGCATTTGCTGGTGGTGATTTTGCCTTTTTTCTATCTTTATTTCTCTCATCATTATAGCCTTTTTTCTACCTCATTTCTCTTATCATTGTAGCCATTTTTCTACCTAATTTCTCTTATCATTGTAGCCTTTTTCCTTCCTCATTTCTCTTATCATTATAGCCTTTTTTCTTCCTAATTTCTCTTATCAATGTAGCCAATTTTTTTAACCTCATTTCTCAGTCTCCTTCTCTACACCCTTCTTTGTACAGTACCTTTTTCACATTGCCTTCCCATCACTAACCTCCCCTCTCTCTCACCCTCTCTCTTCCCTTTTTCTCCTTTGATCTGTAATTTTCCTCCTCTGTCCCGCCTGTCAGTGTCTCCTGTCTGTCAACTAATCTGACAATGGCAAGCTAACGACTGACACAGTTTCCTCTGCGTTTAATGACGAGTAAATCATTCCATCACTTCAACACATGCAACTTCACACCATGACACAAGAAAGACAGAAACCTAGAGAGAGAGAAAGAAGGAAAAAAGGATTCCAGCTGTTTGTTAACTCAGGGCAGGGGGGTATAAGTTCTTTTTTCTCCTCCTTTCAGAGTGCGTTCTCTTCATCTGTCCCGGTTCCTCCTATTTCTGTCAAGACGAGTGAGAATTCAGGGAGCAGGATCCTGTGTTGGAGGATGCTCACTGGGGCCCTACCGCACCAACCATTAGCATTTCAAAGCCCTCTCCTTTATGGCTATAATTCTATCTAAAGCAATTAATAAATGAACATTCATAAGTACTGACTAGGACTAAGATCATGTTTAAAAAAAAGAAGAGTTGCCTGCATTGGTAATGAAGAGAAGAGAAGATAGGGTGAACGGGATCAAAAGTGCGGTAATTCCTATGGTAAAAAGGATGCGAATTTGAGGGGCCTCTAAATGAAATCGTGTTTGTCACATGCTTCGTAAACAATAAGTGTTTACTAGCCTTTCCCAACAAAGCCGAGAGAAAGAAAATAGAGAAATAATAGAAAAGTAAAACACGTAATGATAAAAGTAATAAGAGAAACACAATGAGTAATGACAACTTGGCTATATACAAGGAGTATCAGTACCGAGTCGATGTGCAGGGGGAGAAGAAGGGGGAGAAGGGGGAGAAGAAGGGGGAGAAGGGGGAGAAGAAGGTAGGGAGGCGATAGCCCCACTGGGGGAGAAGAAAAGTGTGGGGATCTGGTGGGAGAGAGGAACCTATATATAGGGTCTGAGGGAAAAGTGTCAGTTACTCTAGAATATAATTCCTGATCACCTGAGAGATACAAGCCCAGGCGACAAAATACTGAATGAAGGCAAGGTCCCCTGAGAGGAATGTGTTTATTTTTCTTCTTTTTTAACCAGCATGCTATTGTCTTGCTCATTCCGCACTTCAACTGAAACAACTAAAGGTATAGAACTAATTATCTATCTGTCAGCAAACCAATGAATTGACGGACTGGTCTGCAATATCCTTCAGACTTTTGCTGGTCCATTGAGCAGAACATTTCGAATGATTCTGTGAAGAGAAGGCTACTCCTATAAGCACACAATACAATTAATGTGCAATGCTATACGATTCAGTTTGACTGATGGATTGTAGTTGCTGAACTTTCAAACCACTGTCTCTTATCCCATCTCTTATTGGGAGGTGCCAGTCAAAAGTTTGGACACACCTACTCATTCAAGTTTTTATTTTATTTTATACTATTTTCTACATTATAGAATAATAGTGAGGACATCAAAACTATGAAATAACACACATGCAATCATGTAGTAACAAAAAAATATGTTTATATTTATAGATTCTTCAAAGTAGCCACCTTTTGCCTTAATGACAGCCTTGGAATTATCTCAACCAGCTTCATAAGGTAGTCACCTGGAATGCATTTCAATTAACAGGTGTGCCTTGTTAAAAGTTAATTTGTGGAATGTTTTTCCTTCTTAATGTGTTTGAGCCTATCAGTTGTGTTGTGACAAGGTAGGAGTGGTATACAGAAGATAACCCTATTTGGTAAAAGACAAAGTCCATATTATGGCAAGAACAGCTCAAATAAGAAAAGAGAAAAGACAGTCATTACTTTAAGACATGAAGGTCAGTCAATCCGGAACATTTCAAGAACTTTGAAAGTTCAAAGTGTCGCAAAAACCATCAAGCGATAGGATGAAACTGGCTCTCATGAGGACCGACACAGGAAAGGAAGACCCAGAGTTACCTCTGCTCCAGAGGATAACTTCATTAGAGTTAATTGCACCTCAGATTGCAGCCCTAATATATGCTTCACAGAATTCAGATAAGACACATCTCAACATCAACTGTTCAGAGAGGACTGCGTGAATCAGGTCAAATTGCTGCAAAGAAACCACTACTAAAGGACACCAATAATAAGAAGAGACTTGCTTGGGCCAAGAAACATGAGGAATGGACATCAGACCAGTGGAAATCTCTCCTTTGGTCTGATGAGTCCAACCATCATGTCTTTGTGAGATGCAGAGTAGGTGAAAGGATGATCTCCATGTGTGTGGTTCCCACTGTGAATCATGGAGGAGGAGTTGTGATGGTGTGGTGGTACTTTGCTGGTGACACTGTTGGTGATTTATTTAGAATTCAGGGCACACTTAACCATCATGGGCACACAGCATTCTGCAGCAATAAGCCATCCCATCTGGTTTACCCGTAGTGGGACTATCATTTGTTTTTCAACAGGACAATGATCCAAAACACACCTCCATGCTGTGTAAGGGTTATTTGACCAAGAAAGAGAGTGATGGAGTGCTGCATCAGATGACCTGGCCTCCACAATCACCTGACTTCAACCCAATTGAGATGGTTTGGGATAAGTTGGATCACAAAGTGAAGAAAAAGCAGCCAACAAGTGCTCAGCATATGTGGGAACTCCTTCAAGACTGTTGGTAAAGCATACCTCATGAAGCTGGTTGAGAGAATGCCAAATTGTGCAAAGTTGTCATCAGGGCAAAGTGTGGCTACTTTCAATAATCTGAAAAACAAAATATATTTTGATTTGTTCTCAATGTTCATTTTCTTTCTATGAACCTTCCCCTTTTAACTCCACATCAGTACGTATGCACCCCCCCCGGTTTCCCTCTTCTCCTTCACTCTTCTGTTCTTTTTCATTCTCTAGTTATTGTGAACATCATCATTATTTAATGATAAGACAGTTGCGGAGGGGAACCAAAGGGCCTTGGTCTACAGTTGAAATGAAACTACGAGAATGAAACACTAATACTATAACTTTGACAACTGTAAGGAAGAAGTTTGGTTTTAAGGCAGTCCCTAGCTTTATCTAACAGGTAGAGAAGCAGGCAGCAACCCTTGTCTGGTTTATATATTAATGTACAGTACATTGGAGAACAGCATAAAGGTCATTTGGTGCATGTGTACCTTGCTTTAATGATCATCTAACAGACAAATATATTTCAGAAGTGTCTTTGCAAGGTCAGTGAGTAGACAGTATTCACTGAGAGAATATTGTTAGAATATTATTTTGCTTGGAACACTGCAATGTACAGTATACACAGCATTTGGGAAAATGTGCTCTTTAAATATTGAATGCTAAATGTTTTTCACAGATTGGCTGTCAATCAATATCTGTGTAGACATAGACCTTAAAACCTCTTAAGGTATAGGGGGCAGCATTTTCACTTTTGGATAAATAGCCCAATTTTAACTTCCTGATACTCATGCCAGGAATATAAGATATGCATATTATCCGTAGATTTGGATAGAAAACACTCTGAAGTTTCTAAAACTGTTTGAATCATGTCTGTAAGTATAACAGAACTTATGTTGCAGGCAAAACACAGAGGACTAACTGTTCAGAATCATTTTTTTTGCCTCTGTCTGTTCCCTGAGTGTCATTGGCAAGTGATATTTCTTAGGAACCTGTTTTCAGTTCCTACAGCTACCACTGGATGTCGCCAGTCTTTGGAATTTGGTTGAGGTTATTCATTTGTGCAATGAAGAAGAAGGCCATCTAGGAACTGGGTAACACTGTTGAGAGTTGCGCAAGACGTGAAAAGGAGCATGGTTTGTTTCCTTCCTGTATTGAAAACAAATTGCCCCGTCCACAATTTGATCGATTATTAACGTTTAAAAATAGCTAAAGTTGTATTACAAAAGTAGTTTGAAATATTTTGGTAAAGTTTATAGGCAACTTTTGAAATATTTTGTAGTGACGTTGTGTTTTTTGGAAGCTGTTTTTTTTTCTGGATCAAACGCGTCAAAGAAATGGACATTTGGATATACATGGATATATATGGACGGAATTAATCGAACAAAATGACAAATTGTGATGTTTATGGGACATATTGGAGTGCCAACAAAAGAAGCTCGTCAAAGGTAATGCATGTTTTATGTTTTATATTTTTTATATTTTATTTCTGCGTTTTGTGTAGCGCCTGCAGGGTTGAAATATGCTACTCTCTTTGTTGACATTGTGCTATCATCAGATAATAGCTTCTTATGCTTCGCCGAAAAGCCTTTTTAAAATCTGACATGTTGGCTGGATTCACAACGAGTGTAGCTTTAATTTAGTATCTTACATGTGTGATTTAATGAAAGTTTGATTTTATATAATTTTTTAAAATTTGCCTCGCTGCATTTTCCCTGTTTTTTTGCCCAAGTGGCTAGGGGACGTGACTGTCCCCTAGCCCCAAGAAGTTAAGCACAGATCTAAGATCAGCTCACTCTCCCCCAATCCTAATCTTCACCATGAGGTGGCGAATCACAAAACTGATCTTAGACCATTGTCTATGTACAACCCCCTCCTTTACACTCTATTGTGTTAATGCAGCAGAAGTGACACCTGCCTACTCCTTTCATCTTGCTTGTCCCTTTCAGCTGAACCTCACCAAGACAACAAAAGCAGTCTGCTTGCTCTCCTGATGCATCCTAAATGGCACCCTATTCGCAATAGAGTGCAGTACTTTTGACCAGAGCTCTATGGGTCTATTAGGGAATGTAAAGGGAATAGGGAGCCATTTGGTGCACAGTCCCTGTCTCGTTTCCTTGTTATTTTTTTCACATTTGCAATTAATGTGTTTACATCTCAGCCTTTCCTGGTTCTTCAAGCGAACAGCTCTCTCTCCAACCAACAAAGTCCTCCCTCTCTCTTTCTCTTTTTCTCTTTCCATCCCTCACCAACCCATTTCCATCCCTCTCTCTCTACTGTATCACTCTGGCCTGAAAAACAAGTTTTGACACATCAGGGAGGAAAAAGATACAGTATATAGAAATAATTGGGGATCTGCAATCCTCAACAACAGGTGACACACTTGTGAGAGAAGTCATGGAGATGGCCATGAAGACGTCTCTGTTGAAAATGCCAACAGCACCAACAGCAAAATCTAATTCCCTTAGCAATCCTTCTCTGTGTCTATTTCTATGTATTCATTTGATGATTCCCAAGATACAGGCTGAGCAACACTACCAACTGTTATTCATTTCAGACTTATGATTTGAGCCACTTTACTGGCTCTCGAGAGTCACACCGGTCTCCAGAGTGGTGCACTTTGGGATATGACTACTGCCTCCTCACGGCACTGTGATTTGTCTAATCTGGTATGGCCTCTGAGAGAGGAGTAAGACTCCAACTAGCTGTTAACAATCCTCCCTCCCTCATCTGTCTCTCTCTCTTTCTCTTTTCCTCTATTTCTCCGCCGCAGTCCCTCTCACACATCATCCTCTCTCTCCCACCACCACAGCACATACAGGTGTATCCAGTCAGGGAAAGTAGATAGTGTTAGGTTACACACAGGTGTATCCAGTCAGTGAGAATAGATGGTGTTAGATAACACACAGGTGTATCCAGCCAGGGAAATACATGGTGTTAGATAACACACAGCTGTTTCCAACCAGTGGGAATAGATGGTGTTAGATAACACATTAGATGAGATGGACCAGCCAGTGAGAATAGATGGTGTTAGATAACACATTAGATGAGATGGACCAGCCAGTGAGAATAGATGGTGTTAGATAACACATTAGATGAGATGGACCAGCCAGTGAGAATAGATGGTGTTAGATAACACATTGGATGAGCCCGACCACCCATATCATGGTGTCTCAGTAAACTGATGTCTTTAGAAACCTGCGATGTCAAAAGTAGAGTATCGGCCCAGGTTAAAAATACTGCAGGACAAGATGGCGCCGATAGAAATGGACACCCTGTTCTTTAGCTCCTAAGCAACTTTGCAGTGTTTATTTTTTTGTTTTGTTATTCATCACATTACTTGCTCAGAGCTATTTTTGCATTGAAAACTACAGCCGAAAATAACTTTTGGATACTAGAAAGGTGTTCACTCACCAGCATTTTGACCAGAAATGTGACTTTCCTGAATTGGAACCTTTGTTCTTACCCCCGGAGGCAATTACACTCATCCCAAAGGTTGCTCCAGGACTCCGCCGATGGAGAAAAGGTCTATGGAGTAAACTTTTAATCCGAATCAAGAGGTGTGCATACCATCCATCGCTTCGGTACACATTACTCACTAATGTTCAGTCCCTGGAAAATAAAGTAGACGAGCTCAGGGCGAGGATATCCTTCCAGAGAAACATCAGGGACTGTAGCATACTCTGTTTCATGGAATCATGGCTCTCTCCAGATAAACTCTCCCCGTCCATACAGCCAGCTGGGTCCTCAGTACATCGCGCAGACAGGAAGAAAGAACTCCCCGGGAAAAAGAAAGGCAGAGGTGTGTATTTCATGATTATTTACTCATGGTGGGATTGTGGTAAGGTACAGGAAATCAAGTCCTTTTGTTCCCCTGACCTGGAATACCTCAATCAAATGGCGACCGCATTAGCTCCCAATATAATTCTCTTCGGTCATCGTCACATCATATATTACCCCTCAAGCTGGTATCATAACAGCTCTCAAGGAAATACACTTGACTTTGTGCAAACTGGAAATCGCATATCCCGAGCCCACATTTATTATAGCTGGGGACACTAATAAAGCAAATCTGAGGAAAATGTTTAATCAACACATTGCCTGCGCTACTGACGCCTCAAACTCTTGACCATTGCTACTCTCCCTTCCAGGTCAGCTACAAGCCCTCCCTTCCTCAAATCAGATCACACATCCATTCTGCTCCTTTCTTCGTATGGGCAGACAAACAGGAAGTACCAGTGGTAAGGACTGTTCATCGTTGGTCTGACCAATCGGAATCTATGCTTCTCACGAGGATGGTGAGCTCTCGCTCTCTGTGGCCAACCTGACTAAGACATTTAACTGTATTAACCCTCGCAAGGCTGCCGGCCCAGACAGCATCCCTAGCCGCATCCTCAGGGTATGTGCAGACCAGCCGGCTGGACTGTTTATGGACATATTTACTCTCTGTCTATCCCAGTCTGTTGTCCCTAATTGCTTCAAGATGTCCCCCATTGTTCCTGTACCCAAGAAAATGAAGGTATTTTAACTTAGTGACTATCGTCACATAGCACTTACTTATGTCATCATGAAGTGCTTTGTGAGGCTTTTTAATATGACTAGGGGTTCCGCTAGCGGCACCCCTCAACAACATTCCGCTGAAAAGGCAGCGAGCGAAATTCAAAAATATTTTTGGGGAATATGTCACTTTTACACATTAGCAAGTACAATACACCAAATGAAAGATAAACTTCTTGTTAAGGATCATATCACCTCCACTTTACCCTACACCCTAGATTGTTGACGTGACATTGGAACACAGAAATGATGGTTGCTGATAATAGGTCTCTGTACGCCTATGTAGATATTCCATAAAAAAAACAGCCTTTCCAGCTTCAATAGTCAGTTACAACATTAACAATGTCTACACTGTATTACTGGTCAATTTGATGTTATTTTAATGGACAAAAAATGTTATTTTCTTTCAAAACCAAGGACATTTCTAGGTGACCACACACTTTTGAACAGTATTGTATATATAGCCGGTTGAAGGCTGAGCTCTAGTCAATGAACAAAGATATATCCCGGACTCTAACATTTTGTCCTAATATTTCTATATTTCAAAATTCCATCCTGTATTGTTTTGTGTTGTTAGATAGTACTGCACTGTTGGAGCTTGGAACATAAGCATTTAGTTACACCCGCAATAAGATATCCTAAATATTTGTATGCAACCAATACAATTCAATTTTATTTGATGTTGGGAATCGGGTGCCATTTGGGATACAGGAATTACAAGCATTGAATAATATATATATATTTTTTGACAGGTGGGCTATAAATGGTAACATCTCTCAACAACTTACCTACTTTAATTAAGCACTTTACCTCTGAATGTGGCACAAACGTAACTTCTTCCCTTCTTCCCCCAAACGTAACTCATCCCACTCAATTTCTTGCTTTCCTCTCTACAAACGGTGAGACAGATCAGGTGAGTCCAAAGCCTCGTATTTTAACCATCCAGGTAGGCAGCTCTTCACGTATGCAATATATTCATGTGACTTAGTTACCCAGATGCTGAGTTTAAATGACACTCAGACGAAACGTCTGGGAGGGGCAAGGTGAGATCTGTGAATGTATGCCAGGTATGTGCTACACGTGTAAAGCCAGGCAGAAACAAGTCGTACTGATAATACCAGACAGCATATTGATGCATCCGAGCGACCCTTTTCATTTCAGGCTCCATTTGGTTGGCTCGTGTGCAAAAACTATCACTGCTGCTGTGGGACTTCCTGGATAGGGGTGGGGGGTGGGGGGGGGGGGGTGCAGAGAGAGAGAGAGAAAGAATATACTCTAACCACTTCTTCGAAAATTGGAAAACACAAAACAAACAACACGAAGAGTTATCTATTCAAAATGGAGATGTTAGGGTAAACCACTTCTCCAATCTTTTTGGAGCTTTAACAAAGAACAAACAGTTAAAACATATACATGTTCAAATACAAATCTTAGAATCAACTATTAAAGACACCAGAACCAACTGGATTCTCCAATTACATAGAAAGAACTACAGGACAAAATACAAACCCTCCAACCCGAAAAGGCCTGTGGTGTTGATGGTATCCTCAATGAAATGATAAGATACAAAGAACACAAAATCCAAATGGCTGTACTTAAACTCTTTAACATCATCCTTAGCTCTGGCATATTCCCCAATATTTGGAACCAAGAACTGATTACCCCAATCCACAAAGTTGAGAACAATTTGACCCCAATAACTACTATGGGATATGCGTCAACAGCAACCTTGGTAAAAACCTCTGCATTTTCCTTAACAGCAGACTCGTACATTTCCCCAGTGAAAACAATGTACTGTGCAAATGTCAAATTGGCTTTGTACCAAATTACAGACCATGTATTCACAGACCATGTATTCACCATGCACACCCTAATTGACAAACAAACAAACCAAAACAAAGGCAAAGGCAAAGTCTTCTCATGAATTGCTGATTTCAAAAAAGCCTTTTACTCAATTTGACATGAAGGTCTGTCATACAAATTGATGGAAAGTGGTTTTGGAGGAAATACATAAGCATGATAAAATCCATGTACACAAACAACAAGTGTGCGGTTAAAATTGGAAAAGAACACATGTTTCTTTCCACAGGGCCGGGGGGTGAGACAGGGATGCAGCTTAAGCCCCACCCTCTTCAATAAAAATACCAACAAATTGGCAAGGGCACTAGAACAGTCTGCAGCACCCAGCCTCACCCTACTAGAATCTGAAGTCAAATGTCTACTCTTTGCTGATGATCTGGTGCTACTGTCCCCAACTAAGGAAGGCCTACAGCAGCACCTAGATCTTCTGCACAAATGATGCCAGACTCTCAGACTCTCGGGCTCTGACAGTAAATCTCAGTAAGACAAAAACAAAGGTGTTCCAAGAAAGGTCCAGTCACCAGGACCACAAATACAAATTCCATCTAGACACCGTTGCCTTATAGCACACCCAAAACTATACATACCTCGGCCTAAACATCAGCGCCACAGGTAACTTCCACAAAGCTGTGAACGAGCTGAGAGACAAAGCCAGAAAGGCCTTCTATGCCATCAAAAAGAACATCAAATTTGACATACCAATTAGGATCTGGCTAAAAAAACTTGAATTAGTTATAAAATCCATTTCCTTTTATGGTTGTGAGGTCTTGGGTCTGCTCACCAACCAATAATTCACAAAATGTGACAAACACCAAATTGAGACTCTGCATGCTGAGTTCTCCGTGTACAACGTAAAACACAAAATAATGCATGCAGAGCAGAATTAGGCCGATACCCGCTAGTTATCAAAATCCAGAAAAGAGACGTTCAATTCTACAACCACCTAAAAGGAAGCGAATCCCAAACCTTCTGTAACATAGACATCACCTAAAAGACATGAACCTGGAGAAGAGTCCACTAAGCAAGCTGGTCCTGGGGCTCTGTTCACAAACACAAACAGACCCCACAAAACCCTAGGACAGCAACACAATTAGACACAAACAAATCACGAGAAAACAAAAAGATAATTATTTGACACATTGGAAAGAATTAACAAAAAAACTGAGCAAACTAGAATGCTACTGGGCCCTAAACAGAGAGTACACAGTGGCAAAATACCTGACCAGTGTTACTGACACAAACTTAAGGAAAGCTTTGACTATGTACAGACTCAGTGAGCATAGCCTTGCTATTGACAAAGGCTGCCGTAGTCAGTCCTGGCTCTCAAGAGAAGACAACCTACTCTCCTGCCAAATGTATGACAGTATTAGAGACACATGTTTACCTCAGATTTCACAGATCCACAAAGAATTAGAAAACAAATCCAATTTTGATAAACTCCCAAAACTACTGGGTGAAATACCACAGTGTGCCATCACAGCAGCAAGATGTGTGACCTGTTGCCACAAGTAAAGGGCAACCAGTAAAGAACAAACTCAATTGTAAATACCCATATTCATGTTTATTTATTTTCCCTTTTGTAATTTCACTATTTGCACATTGTTGCAGCACTGTTTATTTGAAAAAACATTTGAAATGTCTTCATTCTTTTGGAAGTTCTGTGAGTGTAATGTTTACTGTTTTTATTGTTTATTTCACTATTGTTTATTATCCATGTCACATGCTTTGGCAAGGTTAACATGTGTTTCCCATACCAATAAAGCCCTTGAATTGAATTGAGAGAGAGTGACATCGCACCTCCTTTGTGCCTGGACATGTGCGTATAAGAATATATTTATCTGCTTGTATGTGTCTGCCCCACTACCTGTTAGTTGCCTACAATATAGCCAATATCATGTAAGCCCAAACAATGCACCATGCAGGTGTTGGACACACCTGTATGATATTTTTAAAACTGTCCTTGTGAGTTGTGGTGGCCCGTGTCAGCGGCACTGTGTTTTCCTCAAAGCGGGCGAGGAAGGTGTTTAGCTTGTCCGGGAGCAAGACTATGGTGTCCCTGACGTGGTTGGTTTTCCCTTTATAATCCATGCTACATACATCTCAGATCTGATTCCTGGATACAGATTAAGCCTAGTCCTGAACTTAAAAGGCATGTTCAATTGAGATTCTTATAGGAAATTGTTTGTCGAGGACTAGTATTTATCAGTGTCCCGGAAATCAGCCTGTAATGCATAAACATGAACCCTATGTGACCTGAGAACCTATAAACGAACACGTCAAATATGTATGACCTTTCCAGGGATCATACTTGCTTCATGCTGACAGTACACCACGGTACAGTAGCGTTAGAGTCAACAACAGGTTTTCAGTGAGTTAAAATTCTTTGCTAAAAGCTTGTTGTGGTGCAAAAGCAAGCGGGAGGGAACTGGATGTACAGATATGTGATACAGAGGGGAGTACACCGTCCCTCCACAATACTAAGCTAATGGACAGAGTGAAAACAAGGAAGCCTGTACAGAATACAAATATTCCAAAACATGCATCCTGTCTGTAAAATGTCACTAAAGTAATACTGCAAAAAATTAGGCAAAGCTATTTTTTTTGTCCTGATTAAAAAGTGTTGAAAATCTGGGGCAAATCCAATACAACACATTACTAAGTACCACTCTCCATATTTTCAAGCATAGTGGTGGCTGCATCATGTTATGGGTATGCTTGTAATCGTTAAGGACTGGAATGGAGTTAAGTACAGGCAAATCCTAGAGGAAAACCTGGTTGAGGCTGCTTTCCACCAAATACTGGGAGAATAATTCACCTTTCAGCAGGACAATAACCTAAAACACAAGGCCAAATCTACACTGGAGTTCCTTACCAGCAAGACAGTGAATGTTCCTGAGTGGCTGAGTTACAGTTTTGACTTAAATCTGCTTGAAAATCTATGGCAATACCTGAAAATGGTTGGCTAGAAATAGTCAACAACCCATTTGAAAGAGCTTGATGAATTTTGAAAATAATAATGGGCAAATGTTGCACAATCCAGGTGTGGAAAGCTCTTAGAGACTTATCCAGAAAGACTCACAGCTGTAATTGCTGCCAAATGTGATTCAAACATGTATTGTCTCAGGGGGTTGAATACTTATAGAATCAAGATATATTTGTGTTTCATTTTTCATACATTTTTGACAAATGTTAGAATTGTTCTTCCACTTTGACATTACAGCAGTTTTCTATAAATCATTGTCAAGAAAAACAAAGACAAGTAAATCCATGTTAATGCCACTTTGTAACACAACAAAATATGGAACAAGTCAAGGGGTGTGAATACTTTCTGAAGGCACTGTGTAAGGAGATTGACTCTGATGATTCAATTTTGATAAAATCTAGGAGACAGGTAACAGGTAATGTAAGATTCATCTCTGCAAGAGATTAAGATAAGATATTATATCTCTCCATCTGAGCATAGTTGAATTCAGTTCAGCAATCTTTGATAATGTACAGGTAACTGCCAAAATAATGGAAACATGAGTAATTGAGGGATACAATTAAGTTTATTGAAAGCAGGTGCTTTCACACAGGTGTGTTTCCAAAGTTAGTCATGCAATTAACATCATGATGAGGTCATAAAAATGCTGGGCAGACTCTTATTTTGTTGGCTACCAATGCTATGCCCCCATAGGATGACAATGCCCCCATCCACAGGGCACGATTGGTCAACGAATGGTTTGATGAGCATGGAAACGCTTTAAACCATATGCCAAGGCCGTCTCAGTCACCAGATCTCAACCCAACGGAACACTTAGGGGAGATTCTGGAGCATTGCCTGAGACAGCGTTTTTCACCGCCATCAACAAAACACCAAAGATGGAATATCAATTGTGCCAACTACAACAGGTGTAGACTTTACCGTGAAATGGTTACTTACAAACCCTTTCCCAACAGTGCAGAGTTAAAACCGAAGACAATTTGCAAATAAAGTAGAAATTAGTTACACAATAAATAACAATAATGAGGCAAGGAGTACCTGTACCGAGTTAATGTGCGAGGTAGTTGGGCTAATTGTTGTAATTATTTTTATTTATTTATTGAATATCCGAAACATACAATATGCATGCAGTGAAGCTGCTCAACAACTACATAATACCAGTCATTCAACAGATTCCCATTCAGAGCGACACACAGAAGCATCCAGGTCAATGCCCTGCTCAAGGGCACGTTGACAAATCTACCACCAGGCCTAAAAATGTGAACCCGAACCCTCCAAGATCCCCCTACAGTTCCCCAATAGCTGTCCCTCAACCATTCGAGACCCTTCCCACAGCCCCCTCCCCAAGGAGAAAACTTAAAAATAAAGAATACAATTACAATTCCATTCCCCGCCCCCAAGAACCCCCCCAATGCACCAACAACCAAGAGAATGAACCAAAGAGAAAAAAGGAAAAGACAGAAGAAAACAGCAAACAACAATGCAAAAATAATAATAAAATAATAAATGTAAAACAAAGGACATCAAGGACAACTAAAATCATAACAGCAATGTCAACTGTATATGTATATGTGCATGTCTGGCACTATTACATGTATGTGTGTGTTCTTGAATGTGTTTATTTGAATGAGAGTGTGTGTATATGCATGTGTACAAACACCTGCGTTTGCATCAGCCTCAGGCAAACATACATTAGTTGTAAAAACAATGCCCCTCAGTGTAATTCAAATGTTCTTTTTATTATATTTTATTTAGACTTAAAAAAAAATGTATTTGTTTTAATTTTATCTTTGACTATCATTCTGTCTCCCACACAGCAACCCCACTCCCACTTGTTTCCAATTCCATATCCCAACCCTCAGCCAATCCCATCTATCTCTGCTGGCCACCCACTTCGGGTTTCTACACAACACATATCTTTCAACTATGCTGTGATGTTTAACATACAATTTCAATCTATCTAATTGAATAGAATCCACAGATTGCGTGTTGAAGATAAATACTTTACTAAGAGTATTAGTATATTAGTAATTGACTGACCCGGTCTCTCCAGATCTCCTAACAGTACTATTTCTAGGGTAAATTTTTGACCAATGCTGTGCATGTCAGCCATTCCTGAACCTGAGACCAGAAACAGGCTGCCTAAGGGCAATACCAAAACAAATGGTCTATTGATTCTATATCCTCACAACAAAATCTGCCGAGCTTCGATGACTTTATGCCCCAAATATTTAACATTTTGTTGGTGGCAAGAATTATATCTAATAATTTTAGCTGAAAAGCACGAAGTCTTGAATCTTACATTGTTTTATACTGTATATCAACTCATACACCCTGTACCATATAATCAGTACATCAAAAATCTCTTCCCAACTATTTTGCAATCTCTATGGCACAGTTGTTAACACCCTGGTCCTCAGATGAAACTGGTATACTTTCCTATTTATGCTATTTTTATTCCTCCAATAGCTTTGATCCTTTATATTGGCCAGACCAGTTGGGCAGACCAGACCAGTTTCCTACCTCCTCCCGCTGCCACCTGCCTCCTCCATGTTTGGGGTAATGCTGTATCAATTGGTTGTACTCTTGGATTGAGCAGACCTTCCCGTACACTTCTGATAACTCCATGAAGGTCATAACTCTACCATTACAATTTACAATATCTTTTAAGAACTAAATATCCCTTTCAAACATCTTCCCATAAAAATAGGTATTTTATCAACCAGCACATTTGAGTTCAGCCATAGTTGGGGTAATTGATTTAATAACAGTATAAACATGTAAGTAGGGGAAAAACTGACTAGGCAATCCGGAGATATAATAAACAAAGTAGCAGCATCATATGTGAAGAATCTAAAAGAGTGTGAGAGTTTGTCTTTTTATGTGTGTGTGTGTGTGTGTGTGTTTTCCCTTATCTTTATAAATGTATTCATAGAAGTCCTCAATTATATTCAGATATACTTTACCACTACACTACACTACACTACACTACACTACACTACACTACACACACTAACGTTAATGGTGCCTTCTGGCCAGGACTGTGTGCTCTGTACTCTGAAGAAGTTGGAGTGTCAGTCTAAGTATGTGTCAGTGTGTGGGTAGAGTCCAGTGTGTGCATAGTCAGTGTAAGAGAGTCAGTGCAAGAGAGTCAGTGCAAGCGAGTCAGTGTAAGAAAGTCAGTGCAAGCGAGTCAGTGTAAGAAAGTCAGTGCAAGAGAGTCAGTGCAAGAAAGTCAGTGCAAAAAATGGGTCAATGCAATAGTCCAGGTAGCCCTTTGATTAACTGTTCAGCAGTTTTATGGCTCGGGGGTAGAAGCTGTTCACGAGCCTTATGGTCCCGGACTTGGTGCTCCGGTACAGCTTGGCGTACTGAGTGAACAGTCTATGGCTTTGGTGGTTGGGGTCTTTAATCATTTTCCAGGTCTTCTTCTGACACCGCCTAGTATAGAGGTCCTAGATGGCAGGGAGCTCGGCCCATGTACTGGGCCATCGCATTCCTCCAATAGAATCTATGCCAAGGTGCATTGAAGCTGTTCTGGCTCGTGGTGCCCAACACCCTTAAGACTTTATGTTGGTGTTTCCTTTATTTTGGCAGTTACCTGTATGACAAGGCTTTAAGTCAGAATTTATGTTTTCTAGTCTGGGCCAAACACACAAACAAGGGTACCTGCAGGTCCGATTACGGCGACATGTTCCAGTTGAGTGATTGGCCAATGTTCCTTGAGCACTTCTATTCAAAATAGCTTCAGGTGGACCAAAAATAGGCCATCCGTCAAAGTTTCCATGCTGTTATTGCTTTGGGAGTAGGGAACAGCAAAATTAATTTATTTGATGTATTGCTTGTATATATTTCTTCAGTTGGAATGAGAAAGACTAATAAGTACTAGGAAGTTGACAAATAAATGATTCTTTTTTTAGAAAGAAATACATAGTTATAACCACAGGAAGTTTGATTTCCTGTGGAACTGAATTGTTGTTGAATGACCACAGTGATGTTTATTTAATGCCTTAAAGTATTGATTCTTTATAATGAAGACATTTTGATTTAAATCACATTTTGAAGGAATATTTTTGCATATCTTTCATCTATTTCCGTAATCCTTTTCTTTATCCAGAATATATTGTGTATGTCATCAAAAACAAAGGAGGACCAAGGCACTCTTCATATAATGGATTAAAATGCCTTTATTTGTATGGCATGTTCAATGGAAACAAAGTTTAAAAACTCTGACGCGTTTTGGCTGCATGGCCTTCATCAGGGAGTACAAAGATATGATAATAAAATGTCCTCTTTTAAACAACTTTTTCCAATCAACCCTGATTTGAAGAGGGTGGTTACAGAATTCATAGGACAATACCTAGTAAGCAATACTATACACATTTAAAAGTGAAAAACTGTAGATATTTTATAAAAAATACAACTCAAGGCTAGAAGCATCTGAACCCATAGAAATGTAGTTCTAACCTTGAATATGACTGGGCAAAGTGCTAAGAATAGGAGAGTAATCTATTTTCTGGTACACCAGAACATGGCCCACAACAGTCTAAACATAGCTGAGGGCAAAAGAGCAAAATGTCCACTAGGTGACAGCAAATGGACCCATCACGACCCTAGAGGAAAGGTGAGAAATCCATATCTTCATTTAAACCAGGGTATTTAGTGGCCTGTAGTTTGAAAATCCATATCTTCATTTAAACCAGGGTATGTAGTGGCCTGTAGTTTGAAAATCCATATCTTCATTTAAACCAGGGTATTTAGTGGCCTGTAGTCTGTAAATCCATATATTCATTTAAACCAGGGTACTTAGTGGCCTGTAGTTTGAAAATCCATATCTTCATTTAAACCAGGGTATGTAGTGGCCTGTAGTTTGAAAATCCATATCTTCATTTAAACCAGGGTATTTAGTGGCCTGTAGTCTGTAAATCCATATCTTCATTTAAACCAGGGTACTTAGTGGCCTGTAGTTTGAAAATCCATATCTTCATTTAAACCAGGGTATGTAGTGGCCTGTAGTTTGAAAATCCATATCTTCATTTAAACCAGGGTATTTAGTGGCCTGTAGTCTGTAAATCCATATCTTCATTTAAACCAGGGTACTTAGTGGCCTGTAGTTTGAAAATCCATGTCTTCATTTAAACCAGGGTACTTAGTGGCCTGTAGTTTGAAAATCCATATCTTCATTTAAACCAGGGTACTTAGTGACCTGTAGTTTTAAATCCATATCTTCATTTAAACCAGGGTACTTAGTGGCCTGTAGTTTGTAAATCCATATCTTCATTTAAACCAGGGTACTTAGTGACCTGTAGTTTTAAATCCATATCTTCATTTAAACCAGGGTACTTAGTGGCCTGTAGTTTGTAAATCCATATCTTCATTTAAGCCAGGGTATTTAGTGGCCTGTAGGTTGTAAATCCCAAAACTTTCCCTTTGGTTTAGCTGTTTAAGACGGTCCCCTTTTCTAATTGAGGCTAGAACATGATCAATACCCATAGCTTGTAGGGAGGCAGGGTTGCCATGGTGTAGTCTTCATTTCCTACCCATATGACGTACTTGTATTCTGTTAAGTGGTCTTGAAGGTGTCTCTTTGTCCTTCCAATGTGGAACACCCTGCACTGTGGACATTCCAATCTGTAGATGAGTGGTTTTGCAGTTAATTAAATACTTGACTTGATACTCCATTTTAGAAGCGGTTGTATCTGTATTTAGATTTTTTATTTCAAGTACCATTGAATGGTAGAGTTGCAATAGTATATTTTTGTTCTCTTGAATAAAGTCCTTGAAGCCTGTTTTATTCCATACTCTTATCATGAGTGGGGGTCACCGCCTCACGCTGCCAAAAGACACAGGGGAATTCTCTGACCTCTTGTCTTAACTAGAGAGCGAGAAAGTCACTTAGTCTCCTCGCAGCACCCCCACCACCAAAGATCTTCCCACAGATATGGATCTGAATGCATTGCTGTAGTGTACACTAATAGAAAGAAAATGTGCCATCTTGAACCTAAAAGGGTTATTCGGCTGTCCCAATAGGAGAACCCTTTGAAGAAATAGTTTTGGTTCCAGGTAAAAGCCTTTTAGTTGCAGGTAGTACCCTTTTCGGTTCCATGAAGAACCCTTTCCAAAAACCAAAAAAAACGGTTTTCCTATGGGAACAGCTGAAAAAACATTTTGGAACCCTTTTCTCAAGGAGTGAACAGATGTGAAGTTAGTGTGTCACTGTGTGTCTCTAATGCCTCGATCACACCAATAGGGTCATTGTATTTTGGAACACCAGAAGTACATTCATTTCCAACAGAACACTACGCTTGCTTTGCAGCGTTGCGTTGCAGAGGCAGTTGCAGTGCGTTCTGTTTGGTGGGTACCTTGGATTTATCCAACGTATGCGTCAAACTGAATGCGTAGACGGATTGACAGAAATGGTAGCAGAAGGTGAATGTGAACTTTTGTGGCATACATATCCAGATGATGCTGCTTATTATTTTGCACAATTATGCTGTTGGTGTGTTCGAGGCGTAAGGGCTGTCCAATGTGCTGTATGTTTCTTTTATCAGATTGAACACAACGCACATACGTGCACACACAAACACACATGCGGAAATTGTTATTGCATGCATAAACAAACATGGACTAACAATTTCATACTCAGAAAAATATGATTTCTCTCTCTCACATACACACACACACAATCTCCTCCCACACTAATTACCTGGTTTTCAGCTTGGCCCTCAACATTCCCATCAGCAGCTTCAATATTGGGACAGTTTGATAAACAGCCAGATCCAGTCATTCCAGAAAGGGGGGACATGTTGGAGCTGTGACTGCTCAGAAACACAGCTCTACTCTGGGGATGGAATATGCTCAGTGTCCTAAGAGGTTCCAGAGAACAAGGGCCACATAACTGGTTCAGCTCTCTCATACTGACAATGCAAGAAATATTCAGCCACTGAAAAATAGTAAGACAAGAACGTCTGAATTGTCTAACAGATATCCAGCTACTTAAGAGGAAAATTGGAGTTGCGTAAATGTGCATTTGTTTTGTTGTTGTTTGTTTTGACATGGAAGCCCTGGTAATTAGGGCTGAAAAAGTACCATCGCTATTGAACTTAACTATAGGAGTGGACTAATATACAGTGGGGTGAACAAGTATTTGATACACTTCCGATTTGGCAGGTTTTCCACTTACAAAGCATGTAGAGGTCTGTCATTTTTATCATAGGTACACTTCAACTGTGAGAGACGAAAACTAAAACAAAAATCCAGAAAATCACATTATATGATTTTTAAGTAATTAATTAGGATTTTATTGCATGACATAAGTATTTGATACATCAGAAAAGCAGACCTTAATATTTGGTACAGAAACCTTTGCTTGCAATTACAGAGATCATACGTTTCCTGTAGTTCTTGACCAGATTTGCACACACTGCAGCAGGGATTTTGGCCCACTCCTTCATACAGACCTTCTCCAGATCCTTCAGGTTTCGGGGCTGTCGCTGGGCAATACGGACTTTCAGCTCCCTCCAAAGATGTTATATTGGGTTCAGGTCTGGAGACTGGCTAGGCCACTCCAGGACCTTGAGATGCTTCTTACGGAGCCACTCCTTAGTTGCCCTGGCTGTGTGTTTCGGGTCATTGTCATGCTGGAAGACCCAGCCACGACCCATCTTCAATGCTCTTACTGAGGGAAGGAGGTTGTTGGCCAAGATCTTGCGATACATGGCCCCACCCATCCTCCCCTCAATACGGTGCAGTCGTCCTGTCCCCTTTGCAGAAAAGCTTCCCCAAAGAATGATGTTTCCACCTCCATGCTTCACGGTTGGGATGGTGTTCTTGGGGTTGTACTCATCCTTCTTCTTCCTCCAAACACGGCGAGTGGAGTTTAGACCGAAAGCTCTATTTTTTCTCTTCAGGCCACATGACCTTCTCCCATTCCTCCTCTGGATCATCCAGATGGTCATTGGCAAACTTCAGATGGGCCTGGACATGCGCTGGCTTGAGCAGGGGGAACTTGCATGCGCTGCAGGATTTGAATCCATGACGGCGTAGTGTGTTACTAATGGTTTTCTTTGAGACTGTGGTCCCAGCTCTCTTCAAATCAAATTTTATTTGTCACATACACATGGTTAGCAGATGTTAATGCGAGTGTAGCGAAATGCTTGTGCTTCTAGTTCCGACAATGCAGTAATAACGAACAAGTAATCTAACTAACAATTCCAAAAAACTACTGTCTTATACACAGTGTAAGGGGATAAAGAATATGTACATAAGGATATATGAATGAGTGATGGTACAGAGCAGCATAGGCAAGATACAGTAGATGATATCGAGTACAGTATATACATATGAGATGAGTATGTAAACCAAGTGGCATAGTTAAAGTGGCTAGTGATACATGTATTACATTCAGGTCATTGACCAGGTCCTGCCGTGTAGTTCTGGGCTGATCCCTCACCTTCCTCATGATCATTGATGCCTCACGATGTGAGATCTTGCATGGAGCCCCAGACCGAGGGTGATTGACCGTCATCTTGTACTTCTTCCATTTTCTAATAATTGCGCCAACAGTTGTTGCCTTCTCACCAAGCTGCTTGCCTATTGTCCTGTAGCCCATCCCAGCCTTGTGCAGGTCTACAATTTTACCCCTGATGTCCTTACAGAGCTCTCTGGTCTTGTCCATTGTGTAGAGGTTGGAGTCTGTTTGATTGAGTGTGTGAACAGGTGTCTTTTATGCAGGTAACGAGTTCAAACAGGTGCTTTTAATACAGGTAATGAGTGGAGAACAGGAAGGATCCTTAAAGAAACACTAACAGGTCTGTGAGAGCCGGAAATCTTACTGGTTGGTAGGTGATCGAATACTTATGTCATGCAATAAAATGCAAATTAATTACTTAAAAATCAGACAATGTGATTTTCAAGATTTTTGTTTTAGATTCCGTCTCTCACAGTTGAAGTGTACCTATGATAACAATTACAGACCTCTACATGCTTTGTAAGTAGGAAAACCTGCAAAATCGGCAGTGTATCAAATACTTGTATACTTGTATATATATATACATGTTTGTCATGACTTCCGACGAAGTTGGTTCCTCTCCTTGTTCGGCAGCATTCGGCAGTTGGCATCGCTGGTCTTCTAGCCATCATTGATCCACTCTTCATATTCCATTTGTTTTGTCTTGTCTTCCCACACACCTGGTTTAAATTCCATCATTACATGTTGTGTACATGACCCTCTGTTCCCCCCCATGTCCTTGTCTGGAATTGTTTATTGTAAGTGCTTGTGCACGTGATGTCTGGTGTAGGTTTTGTACCCATTGTATTTGAATGTTTGGTTTAAGGTGATTTTTATTATTAAACTGCGCCAGTGTAACACAGTTTTTGCTCTCCTGCACCTGACTTCTCTGCCAACAGTACGCACCCCTTACATAATTCCGGACCAAACTTATGGAGTCAGCAGGAGCAGGTACCCAGGGAATAGGGGGGGAGGAGCGCGTCTGGGAGCACGCAGCAATGCTCCACCATCTTGGCAACGCCATGGATCACGTCCAGACAATGGACCGCTGGGAGAGACAGGGAGTTCTACCAGCACCTGCACCAGCTCAACCGGGGTCTCCACTACGCGCCCTTTTTTCTCCTGGTCCCAGTAGGATTCGTCTCTCCCCAGGAATACGATGGGACGGCTGTGAACTGCCAGGGGTTCCTGTTGCAGCTATACTTATACCTGGCAACCGTCCTCCCGGCTCCTTCGGGCCGTGAGTGGGTGTCCACCCTCGTCCTGTGCCTCACCGGGCAAATGCCATGTGGAGAGAGGGAGATGCGGCATTGGACCAGTTTGAGGAACGCCTCTTCCATCTGAGGCAGGGGACGAGCACCGCCCAGGAGTTCAGCCTGGAGTTTCGGACCCTGGCTGCCGGCACAGGATGGAACGACAGGGCCCTGATCGTCCATTATCGCTGCAGTCTGCGCGAGGACATCCGTCGGGAGTTGGCCTGCAGAGACACCACCCTCACATTCGACCAGCTGGTGGACCAGAGGTCACACTGCCGGTCGGTGCCGGGTTGGTTCCTCTGGGTATCGAGGCAGCAGGCAGGGCGTTCTGGTGTCACCCCAGGTGAGTCGGCACTATTCTCACCCGAGCCCTCTGTTGCACATATGTTTTTGTATGTCACTTTTCCTGAGTTTTCCCCACATTCCAAGCATAAAGCGCTCGTCGATTCAGGCATGGCTGGGAATTTTATAGATAGATCGTTCGCCCATAATTTAGGGATCTCCATTGTTCCCGTGGCTGTGCCTTTCCCCGTTCACACCTTAGATAGTCGACCATTAAGGTCATGGTTAATTAGGGAGGCCACCGCTACTCTGGGCATGGTGACGCAGGGAGGTCACAAGGAGAGAATTAGTCTCTTCCTTATTGACTCTCCTGCATTTCCCGTGGAGCTGGGCCTACTCTGGTTAGCTTGTCATAACCCCATAACCCCTCTTGGCAGCAGAGGGCAACAGAGGGCTCTCACAGTTTGGCCGCGAGAGCGCTCGGGGAGGTGTTCAGGGGTTTCCGTTGGTCATACTATGGTGTAAAGTCCAGACCAGGTCTCCACCGTGCGCATTCCCCCTGATTATGCCAATTTGGCTCTCGCCTTCTCCAAAAAGAAGGCGACTCAATTACAACCCCATCGACGGGGCGATTGTGCGATAAATCTCCTGGTAGACGCTGCACTTCCCAGGAGTCACGCGTATCCCCTCTCACAGGGAAGACGGCGGCTATGGAAAAATATGTCTCCGAATCCCTGCATCAGGGGTACATTCGGTCCTCCACTTCATCCGCCTCCTCGAGTTTCTTTTTTGTGAAGAAGAATGAGGGAGGTCTGCGCCCGTGTATTGCCTATCGAGGTCTGAACCAGATCACTTTAAGGTATAGTTACCCGCTACCGCTCATAGCCTCAGCGATTGAGTCATTGCACGGGTCGCACTTCTTCACCAAACTAGATCTCAGGAGCGATTACAACCTGGTGCGTATCAGGGAGGGAGACGAGTGGAAGACGGCATTCAGTACCACCTCAGGGCACTATGACCACCTCGTCATGCCGTGAAGGTTGATGAATGCGCCATCAGTCTTTCAAGCCTTTGTAGACGAGACTTTCAGGGACCTGCACGGACATGTTGTAGTGGTGTATATTGATGACATTCTGATATACTCCGCTACACGCGCCGAGCATGTGTCCCTGGTGCGCAGGGTGCTTGGTCGACTTTTGGAACATGACCTGTACATCAAGGCTGAGAAATGCCTATTCTTCCAGCAGTCCGTCACTTTCCTAGGGTACCGCATTTCTACCTCAGGGGTGGAGATGGAGAGTGACCGCATTCCAGCCATGCGTAATTGGCCAACTCCCACCACGGTAAAGGAGGTGCAACGTTTCTTAGGGTGTGCCAACTACTACCGGAGGTTTATCCTGGGTTTTGGTTAGGTAGTGGCTCCCATTACCTCACAGCTGAAGGGGGGCCTGGTACGTTTGCAGTGGTCGGCTGAGGTGGAGAAGGCTTTTGGTCACCTGAAGGCTCTGTTTACCTCGGCTCCCGTGCTGGCCCATCCGGACCCCTCTTTGGCGTTCATAGTGGAGGTGGATGCGTCCGAGGCTGGGATAGGAGCAGTGCTCTCTCAGCGCTCGGGTACGCCACCGAAGCTCCGCCCCTGTACCTTCTTCTCGAAGAAGCCCAGCCCGGCGGAGCGAAACTATGACGTGGGGGACCGGGAGCTGTTGGCTGTCGTCAGGGCCTTGAAGGTGTGAAGAAATTGGCTTGAGGGGGCTAAACACCCTTTTCTCATCTGGACTGACCACCGCATTCTGGAGTTCATCCGGGCAGCGAGGAGACTGAACCCTCGCCAGGCAAGTTGGGCCATGTTTTTCACCCGTTTTGGGTTCACCTTTTCCTATAGACCAGGCTCCCAGAACATGACGACAGACGCATTGTCCTGGCTGTATGACACAGAGGAGCGGCCCATGGATCCCACTCCTATACTCCCCGCCTCCTGCCTGGTGGCGGTGGTAGTGTGGGAGCTGGACACGGACATTGAGCAGGCGTTACATGCATAGCCCGCTCCCGTCCAGTGTCCCACTGGGTGTCTGTATGTCCCGCTTGCTGTTCATGACCGGTTGATCTATTGGGCCCACACGTCACCCTCCTCTGGTCATCCTGGGATCGGTCAGAGAGTGCACTGTTTGAGCGAGAGGTACTGGTGGCCTACCTTGTCTAAGGATGTGAAGGTTTATGTTTCCTCCTGCTCGTTGTGCGTTCAGTGTAAGGCTCCTAGGCACCTGCCCAGAGGGAAGCTACACCTCTTACCCGTTCCACAATAGCTTTGGTCGAACCTGTCGGTGGATTTTCTTACCGGTCTCCCCCCCGCATCTTCCTGCACTATGGGGTGCCTGAGGATATAGTGTCTGATCAAGGTCCCGAGTTCACGTCTAGGGTCTGGAAGGCATTCATGGAGCGTCTGGGGGTCTCGATCAGCCTTACTTTGGGGTTTTACTGCCAGGACCGGCTGGGGGATTGGGCGGCGTTCGTGCCCTGGACCGAGATGGCACAGAACTCGCTTCACCACTCCTCCACTAACCTCTCTCCCTTCCAGTGCGTACTGGGGTACCAGCCGGTTCTGGCAGCGTGGCATCAGAGTCAGACCGAGGCCCCTGCGGTGGACGACTGGTTCAGGTGTGCGGAGGAGACATGGGAAGCTGTCCGTGTTCACCCTCAGCGGGCCGCGCTGTGCCAAAAAGAGAACGCAGACCGTTACCGCAGTGAGGCCCCGGTGTTCGCACCAGGAGACCGCGTCTGGCTCTCGACCCAAAATCTGCCCCTCCGCCTGCCCTGCCGGAAGCTGGGTCCTCGGCTTGTGGGGCCATTTAATGTCCTGAGGAGAGTGAACGAGGTTTGTTATAGGTTATAGCTTCCCCCCGATTACCGTATTAAACCCTCATTCCATGTGTCTCTCCTCAGGCCGGTGGTGGCTGGCCCGCTCCAGGAGTCTGAGGTACGGGAGGTTCCTCCACCCCCTCTGGACATCGAGTGGGCCCCGGCTTACTCCGTTCGCTCCATTTTGGATTCGAGGAGTCGGGTGAGGTGCCTTCAGTATCTCATGGAGTGGCAGGGGTACGGTCCAAAGGAAAGGTGCTGGGTTCCAGTCGAGTACGTGTTGGACCCTTCAATGCTGCAGGAGTTTCACCGTCTTCGCCCGGATCGCCCTGCGCCTCGCTCCCCGGGTCGTCCCCGAGGCCGGTGTCGGCGCGCTGCTGGTACGGTGCGTCAAGGGGTGGGGTACTGTCATGACTTCCGCCGAAGTTGGTTCCCCTCCTTGTTCGGGCAGCGTTCGGCGGTCGGCGTCGCCGGTCTTCTAGCCATCATTGATCCACTTTTAATTTTCCATTTGTTTTGTCTTGTCTTCCCACACACCTGCTTTCAATTCCAACATTACATGTTGTGTATTTAACCCTCTGTTCTCCCATTGTCCTTGCCCGGAATTGTTTATTGTAAGTGCTTGTGCACATTATGTCTGGTGTGCGACGGGTTTTGTACCCATTGTATTTGATTGTTTTGTTTAAGGTGATTTTATTATTAAACTGCACTGTTGTAACACAGTTTTTGCTCTCCTGCACCTGACTTCTCTGCCGCCAGTATGCACACCTTACAATATATATATTTTTTCACCTTTATTTAACCAGGTAGGCCAGCTGAGAACAAGTTCTCATTTACAACTGCGACTTGGCCAAGATAAAGCAAAGCAGTGCAACAAAAACAACAACATAGAGTTACACATGGGATAAACAAATGTACAGTCAATTACACAATTGAACAATATGTATACAGTTTGTGCAAATGAAGTAAGGAGGAAAGGCAATAAATAGGCCAATAGTGGTGAAATAATGACAATTTAGCAATTTATACTGGAGTGATGTATGTGCAGATGAGAATGTGCAGTCGAAATAATTTGCAAATAAATTCATTAAAAATCCTACAATGTGATTTTCTGGATTTTTTTCCTCATTTTGTCTGTCATAGTTGAAGTGTACCTATGATGAAAATTACAGGCCTCTCTCATCTTTTTAAGTGGGAGAACTTGCACAATTGGTGGCTGACTAAATACTTTTTTGCCCTACTGTATGTTGTGTTTGATAAAGTTCATATTTATATAAAAAAATCTGAGTTTACATTGGCGTGTTACGTTCAGTACTTCTTAAACATGCAGTGATATTGCAGAGAGCCACATCAATTTACAGAAATACTCATAATAAACATTGATAAAGATACAAATATTATACATGGAACTTTTGATAAACTTCTCCTTAATGCAACCGCTGTGTCAGATTTCAAAAAAACTTTACGGAGAAAGCAAACCATGCAATAATCTGAGTACAGCCTTTAGACAACAAAGCAGCAAAAAGATACCTGCCATATTGGGTAGTCAACATTACTCAGAAAAAAACAGTTTAAATATTCACTTACCTTTGATGATCTTCATCAGAATGCACTCAGAGGGATCCCAGTTCCACCATAAATGTTTGATTTGTTCGATAATGTCCATCAGTTATGTCCAAATATCTTCTTTTGTTAGGGCGTTTGGTAAACAAATCCAAAAGCGCATTCAGGTTGCACCGAACATCGGACGAAATGTTCAAAAAGGTCCGTTACACTCCGTAGAAACATGCCAAACTAAGTATGGAATAAATCTTTAGGATGTTTTTAACATAAAACGTCATTAATGTTCCAAACGGACAATTCCTTTGTCTGTACAAATGAAGTGGAACGCTAGGTTCCTTTCACGTGAGCGCGCCAGACCGAGGCTGTGGCACTCTGCCAGACCACTCACTCAAAGAGCCCTTATGAGCCCCTCCTTTAGAGTAGAATCCTCAAAACAGGTTCTAAATACTGTTGACATCTAGTGGAAGCCTTGGGAAGTGAAACATAACTAATTTCACCCTGTGGGGGCTGAGTTGAAAAACTACAAACCTCAGATTTCCCACTTCCTGGTTGGAATTTTCCTCAGGTTTTCGCCTGCCCCGTATCCCAAAAAATGCTGCCCCGTATCCCAAAAAGGTTAAGCCCTTAGATCAGAATATATCCTACACTAACATATTGAATTGTTTTAAGATGGTCACAACATTTAGAATTTTGCTATTTTATTTTGAATTTTAGGACCCCTGTATGTATAATTATTTGATGAAACATTGACATGGGCCTTTACAGCTATAGCCCATAGAAACACATTGCATTTGTACATGGCAAAATAGACGGTCAGAAATAAATCCTAGGGAATAAGGTTTTGAAGTGTCTGTCCAATATCTGAGCGATATTAGAAAATTGTTTGGTCCCGTTATTCTTGGCACATTTTAGTTTGTATGGTTCGGTCTGGACTGTCGGTTTTGTGAGAAGACCTCTTCAAATTGAGGTACTCCGCAACATAGAGTTCAGACAACTACCGCAAAGCTTGTGAATGTCGTAGAGCCAAATAACCAACACTGGTGTCATGTTCGTGAGAGTCTAAACTTATTAGCTTGTAGCTCAAACGGTTCAGGTTTTACAGATGATTTCATGACACATTTCTTGTCCGGATCCTCTCATTATATGAAATAAGCGCAAACGTTATATTGGTGGAAAGATGGGAATGAGCTGCAGCCACTAAGATAAACAGTAAGACTCTAGCATGAACACACATTAATAACTCAAAATGAAGTCTCCATATGATGCCTCTGACTATAAACACTAATTTACCAACATTTCTGAAAATTGACATATAGCGTTTTGGAAAGAAACAGAGAGAGAAAGGATTCCTCCACAATAATTCATGCTTCCAAAAAGTAAACTTTTGTTTCAAAGTCCAACATAATCATTAATATGAAATATTTTAAGACACTTTTCATGTATTCCATCTATAAATCTCACATACTGTAACATATCGAAGGATAAATCACATCACAAGTGTTCCGATGAAAGTCACGACTTACATCAAACTCTAACATTCTTTAATAATAGTTTTTCTTTCTCTATCCTCTTTATTCCAGATAATTCATACTGAGAGCAGATCTTTGGGCTGGTTTGTGACGGTTGAAATGAATCCCTCACCATCGCTCCACTGCACCAGATGAATTAATGATAGAGTTAAAGAGTGAAAAAGAGAAATAAAAAAATAAGCGAGAGAGAATTAGAGAAAGATAGAGGAAGAATGAGAGAGTGAGAGGAAGGAGGAGAGAGAGAAATAGAAAGATAGAGTGATAAGGAGGAGGGAGAGAGAGAGAGAGACAGAGGGAGAGAGAGAGAGAGACAGAGAGAGAGAGGAGTCGCTAAAAGCAGTCAACCATGACATCCTCAGCTCCAGTGCTCTGTTCCACAACAGACTAAAATCGTAGAAGTCATTTGAGTAGAATCTCATTTAAAACATGGATTTTACCAATCCATATTGATTTACCAATTTCTATAGCAACAGATTTTTAAATATTTATATTATTTTATTTCACCTTTATTTAACCAGGTAGGCCAGGTGAGAACAAGTTCTCATTTACAACTGCGACCTGACAAAGATTTAGCAACAAAAACAACAACAGAGTTACAGATAAACAAAAAAGTACAGTCAATAACACAATAGAAAAATGGATGTAAAGTGTGTGCAAATGTAGAAGATTAGGGAGGTAAGGAAATAAGTAGGCCATAGAGGCAAAATAATTACAATTTAGCATTTACACTGGAGTGATAGATGTGCAATGGATGATGCGCAAGTAGAGATACTGGGGTGCAAAAGAGCAAGAAGATAAATAACAATATGGGGATGAGGTAGTTGGATGGGCTATTTACAGATGGACTGTGTACAGGTAGTTATCGGTAAGCTGCTCTGACAGCTGATGCTTAAAGTTAGAGAGGGAGATATAAGTCTCCAGCTTCAGTGATTTTTGTAATTCGTTCCAGTCATTGGCAGCAGAAAACTGGAAGGAAAGGCGGCCAAAGAAGATGTTGGCTTTGGGGATGACCAGTGAGATATACCTGCTGGAGAGTGTGCTACGGGTGGGTGTTGCTATGGTGACCAGTGAGCTGAGATAAGGCGGGGCTTTACCTAGCAAAGACTTATAGATGACCTGGAGCCAGTGGGTTTGGCGACGAATATGTAGCGAGGGCCAGCTGACGAGAGCATACAGGTCGCAGTGGTGGGTAGTATATGGGGTTTGGTGACAAAACGGATGGTACTGTGATAGACAGCATCCAGTTTGCTGAGTAGAGTGTTCGAGGCTATTTTGTAAATGACATCGCCAAAGTCAAGGATCAGTAGGATAGTCCGTTTTATGAGGGTATGTTTGGCAGCATGAGTGAAGGAGGCTTTGTTGCGAAATAGAAAGCCGATTCTAGATTTAATTTTGGATTGGAGATGCTTAATGTGAGTCTGGAAGGAGAGTTTACAGTCTATCCAGACACCTAGGTATTTGTAGTTATCCACATATTCTAAGTCAGAACCGTCCAGAGTAGTGATGCTAATCGGGCGGGTGGGTGCGGGCAGCAATCGGTTGAAGAGCATAAATTTAGTTTTACTAGCATTTAAAAGCAGTTGGAGGCCACGGAAGGAGTGTTGTATGGCATTGAAGCTCGTTTTGAGGTTTGTTAACACAGGATACAGGGTAATGACAAGGATATGAATAAGGTACTCTAGCATGATGGTTAAAAGACAAGGGCAGTTTGAAAATGAAAGAGGAAAAGGATGGAAAAGAAGATGGAATAGGAGGTCTATGTCATTATGACTCTGTCAATATCATGTAACCCAGGTTGCAAATGGAGCTCACACTCGTTGAATACTGAATCAAATGACAACCACAATCGGTTCGAGTGTGTGTGTGTGTGTGTGTCTGTGCTTGCGTGTGTGCATATTGTTGTGTGTCTGTTAGTTGGGCATGTTCATTGTGTTTGCAGAGCTAATTAACTCACCAGGCCCTCCATCATTCATTTCCCCTCTCTATCATTCCTCTCCCCTATTCTCCTCTCTCCATCATTCCTCTCCCCTATTCTCCTCTCTCCATCATTCCTCTCCCCTATTCTCCTCTCTCCATCATTCCTCTCCACTATTCTCCTCTCTCCATCATTACTCTCCCCTATTTTCCTCTCTCCATCATTCCTCTCCCCTATTTTCCTCTCTCCATCATTCCTCTCCCCTATTTTCCTCTCTCCATCATTCCTCTCCCCTATTTTCCTCTCTCCATCATTCCTCTCCCCTATTCTCCTCTCTCCATCATTCATCTCCCCTATTCTCCTCTCTCCATCATTCCTCTCCCTATTTTCCTCTCTCCATCATTCCTCTCCCCTATTTTCCTCTCTCCATCATTCCTCTCCCCTATTTTCCTCTCTCCATCATTCCTCTCCCCTATTCTCCTCTCTCCATCATTCATCTCCCTATTCTCCTCTCTCCATCATTCCTCTCCCTATTTTCCTCTCTCCATCATTCCTCTCCCTATTTTCCTCTCTCCATCATTCCTCTCCCCTATTTTCCTCTCTCCATCATTCCTCTCCCCTATTTTCCTCTCTCCATCATTCCTCTCCCTATTCTCCTCTCTCCATCATTCCTCTCCCCTATTTTCCTCTATCCATCATTCCTCTCCCTATTCTCCTCTCTCCATCATTCCTCTCCCGTATTCTCCTTCCATCATTCCTCTCCCTATTCTCCTCTCTCCATCATTCCTCTCCCCTATTCTCCTCTCTCCATCATTCCTCTCCCCTATTCTCCTCTCTCCATCATTCCTCTCCCATATTCTCCTCTCTCCATCATTCCTCTCCCCTATTCTCCTCTCTCCATCATTCCTCTCCCCTATTCTCCTCTCTCCATCATTCTTCTCCCCTATTCTCCTCTCTCCATCATTCCTCTCCCCTATTCTCCTCTCTCCATCATTCCTCTCCCATATTCTCCTCTCTCCATCATTCCTCTCCCCTATTCTCCTCTCTCCATCATTCCTCTCCCCTATTCTCCTCTCTCCATCATTCCTCTCCCCTATTCTCCTCTCTCCATCATTCCTCTCCCCTATTCTCCTCTCTCCATCATTCCTCTCCCCTATTCTCCTCTCTCCATCATTCATCTCCCCTATTCTCCTCTCTCCATCATTCCTCTCCCCTATTCTCCTCTCTCCATCATTACTCTCCTCTATTCCCCTCTCTCCATAATTAATCTCCTCTATCATTCTACTCCTCTATTCTCCTCTCTCTCATTCTCCCTCTCTCAAACATAATTTCACTGTTTAAACATGAGGAGACCTCTCGAGACCTAACAGAGACACAGGTAGGTGTTAACATCAACACCTGTTCTTAGCTAACCCCTTACACATAAATACAGGCGTGCAGACACAAGAATATATGTAGGACCGCAGACACACACATACAAACCTTGTTTGTCGTCTATCCATCCGTGTGTGTGTGTGTGCAGGCAAAGACGTCAAAGCACTGTTTAAACAGACGGGAGTAGGCAGAGAGCTGGACAGAGGAATGATATAAAGGATGAAAATCAGGGCTGCTGTTTAAAAGAGTCTCTCTCTCTCTCTTTCTCTCTCTCACCCCCCTTGTCTGCATATGATACAGATTACCTAAGCAGTAGAGCTGAGTGTACTCAGCTAATTGATGAAGAAGGGAATTATGTTAATCCCACCATATTTCCTTATCACAGACACTTACTGATACAGGTGTGGGTATACATGAGTCGCACACTAAGCCAGCACACATATACAAAAACACACACACACACTCAGAGTAGTCAAAGAAGTGGGTAAGGCCAAGAAGAGGGTCTAGCACCAACAGAAAGGATACAGTTGAACACATTTGTAGGTAGAAATGTAATTCTGTATCCACGGTAACCAATCTTTCCTAACCACAATCCATGAAAGCCAGTCTCCACAATAATGGTGGAATATGAGGGGTGTGATGATCACACATTCAGTTCAATTCTTCAATTCTGTATCAGGAACGTTGTACTAGCAGAGAAGGGAAAGCAATAAATAGATAACCAGATATGAACAACTGTTCTAAACCTGTCAGCCCGCTGTGTCTTCTGTACCACTGAGGTTATTGAAGAGTGTGTGTGGCCTTGTGTGTGAGAGACAACATCTATGCTAGAGAGAACCAGAGGATGTCTCAGGGTGGTAATGACCTCCAAGTCTCTACTTCCACTGATGGCCTTCTTGGAAAAGTATCTCTCTCTCTCTCTCTCTCTCTCCCTCTCTCTCTCTGTGTGTGAGTGTGTGTCTGTGATTGATTCATGATTCAAGTCCATATCAGATACCTAGCTAATTGCTGAATCACCCAACCATAGCGAAAAGGGCCCATTGAAACCCCCAGGCCCCACCTCTGAAGCCAAGATTAGAGCTCCGTCACTGGGGTGGGGATGGGGGTGGGGCAGACAAATCTGGCAGAAAACCTGGTGCTTGATGCCAAAGACCCTCAGTCCACAGTCAATGAAATCCAATACGGTATGTGTGTGTTAAATCCCATGGGAGTAAAGAGATTGCTGTTGCCAATCAGAAAAAGAAACACAAACACACATAAACACAAACTCACTCAATACAATCAGACCTTTGCTGTTAGATAAAAAGGTGCCATATATAACCTAAAAGGGTTCTTTGGCTGTCCCCGTATGAGAACCCTTTGAAGAACCATTTTTGGTTCCAAGAAGAACCCTATTGGGTTCCATGTAAAACCTTTTCCCCAGATGGTCCTACATGGAACCCAACAAGTTATATCTGTAACCAAATAGGGTTATACTATGAGGACAGCCAAATAGCCCTTTTGGAACCCTTTTTGTAAGAGTGTTGGCTACCTTTCAGAGTTTGTTTGATTTCACTGGAGGACATTTTGGCATTGTAGACATGTGGAATTCCACAAAAAAATTGTCAAGTCAAGGCCTGGAGTCTTCTAAAAATGATTTTTAAATGAGAAAAGCATTACTTTAGGTAGTCCCAAATAGCTCTGCTAGACAACTGCAGGTAATGAAGATGTGGGATGCTTGACAAAAAGAGGACTTAGGTACAACTGCGACGGAGATGAGTAGGTGTGTGTGTGTGTGTGAGTGTGTGTGTGTGTGTGAGTGTGTGTGTGTGTGTGTGTGTGTGTGTGTGTGTGTGAGAGAGAGAGACACGTAAGGGAAGGATACTCTACTTAATATAGAGGATCTTCGGGGTGCACAAAATTAGCCAGGCTGCTCTTGTTGCCATGGCGATGACATGCAGAGAAGAGGGTTATTATCCCCAGATCATTCAGGATATTTTAGACACTGGAGACTAAAGCAAGTCCTAGGTAGAGTACAGATAAATTTAGACATTGAGGCAGAGTTTTAGGTAGAGTACACAATAATTTAGACACTGGAGACTGCAGCAGAGTACTAGGTAGAGTACAGGTTAATTTAGACACTTGAGTCTACATAGAGTAGTGGGTCGAGTACAGGATCATTTAGACACTGGATACAGCAGCAGAGTACTAGGTAGAGAACAGGATCATTTAGTCACTGGATACAGCAGCAGAGTACTAGTTAGAGAACTGGATCATTTAGTCACTGGATACAGCAGCAGAGTACTACATAGAGAACAGGATCATTTAGTCACTGGATACAGCAGCAGAGTACTACGTAGATAACAAGATAATTTAGTCACTGGATACAGCAGCAGAGTACTACGTAGAGAACAGGATCATTTTGTCGCTGGAGACTACAGCAGAGTACTACGTAGATAACTGGATCATTTAGACACTGGATACAGCAGCAGAGTACTACGTAGAAAACAGGATCATTTAGTCACTGGATACAGCAGCAGAGTACTACGTAGAGAACAGGATCATTTAGTCACTGGATACAGCAGCAGAGTACTATGTAGAGAACAGGATCTTTTAGTCACTGGATACAGCAGCAGAGTAGTGGGTAGAGAACAGGATCATTTAGTCACTGGATACAGCAGCAGAGTACTAGGTAGAGAACAGGATAATTTAGTCACTGGATACAGCAGCAGAGTACTACGTAGAGAACAGGATAATTTAGTCACTGGATACAGCAGCAGAGTACTACTTAGTGAACAGGATAATTTAGTCACTGGATACAGCAGCAGAGTACTACGTAGAGAACAGGATCATTTAGTCACTGGATACAGCAGCAGAGTAGTGGGTAGAGAACAGGATCATTTAGTCACTGGAGACTGCAGCAGAGTACTACGTAGTGAACAGGATAATTTAGTCACTGGATACAGCAGCAGAGTAGTGGGTAGAGAACAGGATCATTTAGTCACTGGAGACTGCAGCAGAGTACTTGGTAGAGAACAGGATCATTTAGTCACTGGATACAGCAGCAGAGTACTACGTAGATAACCGGATAATTTAGACACTGCTACAGCAGCATAGTACTACGTAGAGAACAGGATCATTTAGACACTGGAGACTGCAGCAGAGTACTAGGTAGAGTACAGGTTAATTTAGACACTTGAGTCTACATAGAGTAGTGCGTCGAGTACAGGATCATTTAGACACTGGATACAGCAGCAGAGTACTACGTAGAGAACAGGATCATTTAGTCACTGGATACAGCAGCAGAGTACTAGTTAGAGAACTGGATCATTTAGTCACTGGATACAGCAGCAGAGTACTACGTAGAGAACAGGATCATTTAGTCACTGGATACAGCAGCAGAGTACTACGTAGATAACAAGATAATTTAGTCACTGGATACAGCAGCAGAGTACTACGTAGAGAACAGGATCATTTAGTCGCTGGAGACTACAGCAGAGTACTACGTAGATAACTGGATCATTTAGACACTGGAGACTGCAGCAGAGTACTAGGTAGAGAACAGGATCATTTAGTCACTGGATACAGCTGCAGAGTACTAGGTAGAGAACAGGATCATTTAGTCACTGGATACAGCAGCAGAGTACTACGTAGAGAACAGGATCATTTAGTCACTGGAGACAGAAGCAGAGTACTACGTAGAGAACAGGATAATTTAGTCACTGGATACAGAAGCAGAGTACTACGTAGAGAACAGGATCATTTAGTCACTGGATACAGCAGCAGAGTACTACGTAGAGAACAGGATCATTTAGTCACTGGATACAGCAGCAGAGTACTACGTAGAGAACAGGATCATTTAGTCACTGGATACAGCAGCAGAGTACTACGTAGAGAACAGGATCATTTAGTCACTGGATACAGCATCAGAGTACTACGTAGAGAACAGGATCTTTTAGTCACTGGATACAGCAGCAGAGTAGTGGGTAGAGAACATGATCATTTAGTCACTGGAGACTGCAGCAGAGTACTACGTAGTGAACAGGATAATTTAGTCACTGGATACAGCAGCAGAGTAGTGGGTAGAGAACAGGATCATTTAGTCACTGGAGACTGCAGCAGAGTACTTGGTAGAGAACAGGATCATTTAGTCACTGGATACAGCAGCAGAGTACTAGGTAGAGAACAGGATCTTTTAGTCACTGGATACAGCAGCAGAGTACTAGGTAGTGAACAGGATAATTTAATCACTGGATACAGCAGCAGAATACTACGTAGATAACCGGATAATTTAGACACTGCTACAGCAGCATAGTACTACGTAGAGAACAGGATCATTTAGACACTGGATACAGAAGCAGAGTACTAGGTAGTCAATTGAATAATTTAGTCACTGGATACAGCAGCAGCGTACTACGTAAATAACAAGATAATTTAGTCACTGGATACAGCAGCAGAGTACTACGTAGAGAACAGGATCATTTAGACACTGGAAACAGCAACAGATTACTAGGTAGAGAATAGGATCATTTAGACACTGGATACAGCAGCAGAGTACTAGGTAGAGAACAGGATCATTTAGTCACTGGATACAGCAGCAGAGTACTACGTAGATAACAGGATAATTTAGTCACTGGATACAGCAGCAGAGTACTAGGTAGAGAATAGGATCATTTAGACACTGGATACAGCAGCAGAGTACTAGGTAGAGAACAGGATCATTTAGACACTGGATACAGCAGCAGAGTACTACGTAGAGAACAGGATAATTTAGTCACTGGACACAGCAGCAGAGTACTAGGTAGAGAACATGATAATTTAGTCTCTGGATACAGCCGCAGAGTACTACGTAGATAACAGAATCATTTAGACACTGGATACAGCAGCAGAGTACTAGGTAGAGAACAGGATCATTTAGACACTGGAGACTGCAGCAGAGTACTATGTAGAGAATAGGAAAATTTAGTCACTGGATAATGCAGCAGAGTACTACGTAGAGAACAGGATCATTTAGACACTGGAAATAGCAGCAGAGTACTAACTAGAGAACAGGATCATTTAGACACTGGAGACTGCAGCAGAGTACTATGTAGAGAATAGGAACATTTAGTCACTGGATACAGCAGCAGAGTACGAGTTAGAGAACAGGATCATTTAGACACTGGATACAGCAGCAGAGTACTAGTTAGAGAACAGGATAATTTAGAAACTGGATACAGCAGCAGAGTACTAGTTAGAGAACAGGATCATTTAGACACTGGATACAGCAGCAGAGTACTACATAGAGAACAGCATCATTTAGTCACTGGATTCAGCAGCAGAGTACTAGGTAGAGAACAGGATAATTTAGTCACTGGATACAGCAGCAGAGTACTACGTAGAGAACAGGATCATTTAGTCACTGGATACAGCAGCAGAGCACTAGGTAAATTACAGAATGATTTAGACACTGGAGACTGCAGCAGAGTACTAGGTAGAGAACAGGATCATTTAGTCACTGGATACAGCTGCAGAGTACTAGGTAGAGAACAGGATCATTTAGTCACTGGATACAGCAGCAGAGTACTACGTAGAGAACAGGATCATTTAGTCACTGGAGACAGAAGCAGAGTACTACGTAGAGAACAGGATAATTTAGTCACTGGATACAGAAGCAGAGTACTACGTAGAGAACAGGATCATTTAGTCACTGGATACAGCAGCAGAGTACTACGTAGAGAACAGGATCATTTAGTCACTGGATACAGCAGCAGAGTACTACGTAGAGAACAGGATCATTTAGTCACTGGATGCAGCAGCAGAGTACTACGTAGAGAACAGGATCATTTAGTCACTGGATACAGCATCAGAGTACTACGTAGAGAACAGGATCTTTTAGTCACTGGATACAGCAGCAGAGTAGTGGGTAGAGAACATGATCATTTAGTCACTGGAGACTGCAGCAGAGTACTACGTAGTGAACAGGATAATTTAGTCACTGGATACAGCAGCAGAGTAGTGGGTAGAGAACAGGATCATTTAGTCACTGGAGACTGCAGCAGAGTACTTGGTAGAGAACAGGATCATTTAGTCACTGGATACAGCAGCAGAGTACTAGGTAGAGAACAGGATCTTTTAGTCACTGGATACAGCAGCAGAGTACTAGGTAGTGAACAGGATAATTTAATCACTGGATACAGCAGCAGAATACTACGTAGATAACCGGATAATTTAGACACTGCTACAGCAGCATAGTACTACGTAGAGAACAGGATCATTTAGACACTGGATACAGAAGCAGAGTACTAGGTAGTCAACTGAATAATTTAGTCACTGGATACAGCAGCAGCGTACTACGTAAATAACAAGATAATTTAGTCACTGGATACAGCAGCAGAGTACTACGTAGAGAACAGGATCATTTAGACACTGGAAACAGCAACAGATTACTAGGTAGAGAATAGGATCATTTAGACACTGGATACAGCAGCAGAGTACTAGGTAGAGAACAGGATCATTTAGTCACTGGATACAGCAGCAGAGTACTACGTAGATAACAGGATAATTTAGTCACTGGATACAGCAGCAGAGTACTAGGTAGAGAATAGGATCATTTAGACACTGGATACAGCAGCAGAGTACTAGGTAGAGAACAGGATCATTTAGACACTGGATACAGCAGCAGAGTACTACGTAGAAAACAGGATAATTTAGTCACTGGACACAGCAGCAGAGTACTAGGTAGAGAACATGATAATTTAGTCTCTGGATACAGCCGCAGAGTACTACGTAGATAACAGAATCATTTAGACACTGGATACAGCAGCAGAGTACTAGGTAGAGAACAGGATCATTTAGACACTGGAGACTGCAGCAGAGTACTCTGTAGAGAATAGGAAAATTTAGTCACTGGATAATGCAGCAGAGTACTACGTAGAGAACAGGATCATTTAGACACTGGAAATAGCAGCAGAGTACTAGGTAGAGAACAGGATCATTTAGACACTGGAGACTGCAGCAGAGTACTATGTAGAGAATAGGAACATTTAGTCACTGGATACAGCAGCAGAGTACGAGTTAGAGAACAGGATCATTTAGACACTGGATACAGCAGCAGAGTACTAGTTAGAGAACAGGATAATTTTGAAACTGGATACAGCAGCAGAGTACTAGTTAGAGAACAGGATCATTTAGACACTGGATACAGCAGCAGAGTACTACATAGAGAACAGCATCATTTAGTCACTGGATTCAGCAGCAGAGTACTAGGTAGAGAACAGGATAATTTAGTCACTGGATACAGCAGCAGAGTACTACGTAGAGAACAGGATCATTTAGTCACTGGATACAGCAGCAGAGCACTAGGTAAATTACAGAATGATTTAGACACTGGAGACTGCAGCAGAGTAGTGGGTTGAGTACAGGATAATTTAGACACTGGAGACTGCAGCAGAGTACTACGTAGAGAACAGGATAATTTAGTCACTGGATACAGCTGCAGAGTACTAGGTAGAGAACATGATAATTTAGTCTCTGGATACAGCTGCAGAGTATTATGTAGAGAACAGGAAAATTTAGTCACTGGATACAGCAGCAGAGTAGTGGGTAGAGAACAGGATCATGTAGAGACTGAAGACTGCAAAAGAGTAGTGGGTTGAGTACTGGATAATTTAAACACTAGAGACTGCAGCAGAGTACTAGGTAGAGTAAATTATAATTTAGACACTGGAGACTGCAGTAGAGAACTAGGTAGAGTACAAGATATTTTAGAAACTGGAGACTGCAACCGAGTGTTAGGTAAAGTACTGAACAATTTAGACACTGGAGACCGCAGTAGAGATATAATTAGAGTACAGGATAAGTTAGACACAGGAGACTGCAGTAGAGAAATAGGTAGAGTACAATTACTTTAGACACAGTAGACTGCAGCAGAGTAGTTTGTAGAGTACAGGGTAAATTAGACACTGAAGACTGCAGCAGAGTACAAGGTAGAGAACAGGTTCATTTAGACACAGGAGACTGCAGCAGAGTAGTTTGTAGAGTACAGGGTAAATTAGACACTGAAGACTGCAGCAGAGTACAAGGTAGAGTACAGGATCATTTAGACACTGGAGACTGTAGCAGAGTAGTTTGTAGAGTACAGGATCATTTAGACACTGGAGACTGCAGTAGAGAACTAGGTAAATTACAGAATGATTTAGACACTGGAGACTGCATAAGAGTAGTGGGTTGAGTACAGGATAGTTTAGACACTGGAGACTGCAGCAGAGTAGTGGGTAGAGTACAGGATCATTTAGACACTGGAGACTGCAGCAGAGTACAAGGTAGAGAACAGGATAATTTAGACACTGAAGACTGTAGCAGAGTAGTGGGTTGAGTACAGGATCATTTAGACACAGGAGACTGCAGCAGAGTAGTTTGTAGAGTACAGGGTAAATTAGACACTGGAGACTGTAGCAGTGTACAAGGTAGAGAACAGGATAATTTAGACACTGGAGACTGTAGCAGTGTACAAGGTAGAGAACAGGATCATTTAGACACTGGAGACTGTAGCAGTGTACAAGGTAGAGTACAGGATAATTTAGACACTGGAGACTGTAGCAGTGTACAAGCTAGAGTACAGGATAATTTAGACACTGGAGACTGCAGTAGAGAACTAGGTGAATTACAGAGTTATTTAGTCACTGGAGACTGCATCAGAGTAGTGGGTAGAGTACAGGATCATTTATACACGGGAGACTGCAGCAGAGTATTGGGTAGAGTACAGGATCATTTATACACGGGAGACTGCAGCAGTGTTAGTGGGTAGAGTACAGGATCATTTATACACGGAAGACTGCAGCAGTGTTAGTGGGTAGAGTACAGGATCATTTATACACGGGAGACTGCAGCAGTGTTAGTGGGTAGAGTACAGGATAATTTATACACGGGAGACTGCAGCAGAGTATTGGGTAGAGTACAGGATAATTTATACACGGGAGACTGCAGCAGTGTTAGTGGGTAGAGTACAGGATCATTTATACACGGAAGACTGCAGCAGTGTTAGTGGGTAGAGTACAGGATCATTTATACACTGGAGACTGCAGCAGAGTATTGGGTAGAGTACAGGATAATTTAGACACGGGAGACAGCAGCAGAGTATTGGGTAGAGTACAGGATAATTTAGACACGGGAGACTGCAGCAGAGTATTGGGTAGAGTACAGGATCATTTATACACTGGAGACTGCAGCAGAGTATTGGGTAGAGTACAGGATCATTTATACACGGGAGACTGCAGCAGAGTATTGGGTAGAGTACAGGATCATTCATACACTGGAGACTGCAGCAGAGTATTGGGTAGAGTACAGGATCATTTATACACGGGAGACTGCATCAGAGTAGTGGGTAGAGTACAGGATAATTTAGACACGGGAGACTGCAGCAGAGTATTGGGTAGAGTACAGGATCATTTATACACTGGAGACTGCAGCAGAGTATTGGGTAGAGTACAGGATCATTTATACACGGGAGACTGCAGCAGAGTATTGGGTAGAGTACAGGATCATTTATACACGGGAGACTGCAGCAGTGTTAGTGGGTAGAGTACAGGATAATTTATACACGGGAGACTGCAGCAGAGTATTGGGTAGAGTACAGGATCATTTATACACGGGAGACTGCAGCAGTGTTAGTGGGTAGAGTTCAGGATCATTTATACACGGAAGACTGCAGCAGTGTTAGTGGGTAGAGTACAGGATCATTTATACACGGGAGACTGCAGCAGAGTATTGGGTAGAGTACAGGATCATTTATACACGGGAGACTGCAGCAGTGGTAGTGGGTAGAGTACAGGATCATTTATACACGGGAGACTGCAGCAGTGTTAGTGGGTAGAGTACAGGATCATTTATACACGGGAGACTGCAGCAGAGTAGTGGTTAGTTTACTCGATCAATTTAACACTGGAGACTGCAACAGAGTACTAGGTATAATCCAGGATAATTTAGACACTGGAGACTGCAGCAAAGTACTAATAGAGTACAGAATAATTTAGACACTGGAGACTGCAGCAAAGTACTAATAGAGTACAGAATAATTTAGACACTGGAGACTGCAGCAAAGTACTAATAGATTACAGAATAATTTAGACACTGGAGACTGCAGCAAAGTACTAATAGAGTACAGAATAATTTAGACACTGGAGACAGCAGCAGAGTACTAATAGAGTACAGAATAATTTAGACACTGGAGACAGCAGCAGAGTACTAATAGAGTACAGAATAATTTAGACACTGGAGACTGCAGCAGAGTACTAATAGAGTACAGGATAATTTAGACACTGGAGACTGCAGCAAAGTACTACTAGAGTACAGAATAATTTAGACACTGTAGACTGCAGCAGAGTACTTGGTAGAGTACATGATAATTTACACACTGTAGACTGCAGCAGGGTAGTTTATAGAGTACAGGATAATTTAGACACTTGGGACTGCAGCAGAGTAGTGGGTAGAGTACAGGATGATGTAATTAATATACCTGTATTTAAAGCCCCCATGCAGTATTTTAATAGAAATAGGATAAATAATCACTGTATGTCTAATATAATCACTGTATAATCACTTTGTTTTTATTTGATGCCATGATCATCATCATTACTATTTTACATGTCAGAGAGACATTTCTCTTCTACACAACACTTTTATTTATGAATGTTCCAAAAACTTTGCTTCCTGCTGAACGTGCCGCCTCTTAACCCTTCAAAGTAAGTGGATACTTATGCAAATAAAATATGACTGGTCAGAATAATCAGATTGTGATGCCACGATCTGACCCAAAAACTTCATCCCACCAACACATTGTGTAACTCCACTTTTGTTTTACATCTCTTACACACAAAGGGTATTATTATAATTTTCTGATTTCCACAATGTTATTTTGACCTTATAGTGTGGAATATCATAAAAAACAGGTACATTTTGTTTTTGACTGCACTGCTTCTATAAACAAGCTCACACTGTCACTGGATATTGAGGGGGAGAGCGAAAGAGAGGGAGAAGGAAAGAGAGAGAGAGAGAGAGACAGAGAGAGAGAGTGTGAGAGAGGGAGGCACGGAGGAAGAGAGAATAGCAGGGAGAGAGAGAAAACTGACAGGGAGTGAGAGCAGGATTTGGGTGCTGAGCCTGATCCCACTCACAAAAGCAGGACAGATAATCAGCTTCCTCTCTCATCCAGGCTGATTCAGTCCTATACGGAATTCCCACGCGACGCAGGCCTTCCAAACCGGACTGCCATCCTCTCATCCCTTCTCCTTTATACTGTGATCCCCTCTTCTCCAAGCCTCCCTTTTCTCTGAGCCTGTGACACACATTCCGTATTCCCCCCACTTGAGTCCCATCAGTAACCCTGAGAGTTTTTGCTCCTCTTTCTTATAATGTTTCGTCCTCTTTATTTTCACTTCCTTTTGTTCATTTCAAAAAGCAAAGGATGTTTGTTTTTGATTACCTTCTAATTCATGTGTCTCTCCTTTGTCCTCTGCTCTGTCATTTTATTTATGCTCTCTCTTCTTTCTCCTCCAGCAGCATCTCACTAGACTGTCACTGATGATGCAATCACACCATTCTCTGTAGTGATGAAACTGTCTGTTACTAATTAGAAAACAAAAAAAGCTATTCCTTAAACTATTTCCCTCTCAAATTATGGGTGGAAAAGTTCATTCAATGGAATATAGGAAAAATAAAGATGATATATGCATGTCTGTTGGTTACAGGTGTGTGTATGTGTTTGTGCGTTTATGTGGGTGTGTTTTATTGCATATGTCTAAAATAAATTACCTTTCTAAATGCATTCAAGCTATCCCTCTAGCCTCCTCCCATCCAGTAGATCTTAAGATGTTCATACTGTATCTTCAGATTTGTTTTCAATATGATGTTTGAATATGGATGGTAATGTAGTGTGTGTATCTGACACAAACATAAGTCCATTTCAACCCAACATGATCTTATAGAACGGAAACATACAGCTTTACGTACATACTTATACGCCAGTGGGGGTCGGTGCCACTTAAGATGGGGGAGGACAATTTTTTTTTAGCATTGTTTCTATTGAAGCATATTGGATGTCTGTTATTCTAATTACAATCACCCAGCTCAATGTGATATCAATAGGTTTAGGCTATTATATGATATTAAAGTTGTCCCTGTACCCATCATGAGGTTGCTACAACCTATGAATGTAAGTTTACAACGTACGCTAGGTGCACAGGTCGAGAGAAATGTCAATAATCAAGGTGACAGACATTGACACATTCAATGCCGCCTTGCATCCTCCTGCTTGCATCTAGCTGATCTAGGGAGTTTATTTTGGACAAATGCAGGTATGTTTATCCCAGTTTTGTTCCTTTTGCTTCCCTTTAAGAACAGTTTTTCAACAGAATCAGCGGAATGAATACACCCCTGATCACAAGCAAACACAGTTCACTTTCATAGCAGCCACACACATATACATATACAGTGGGGGAAAAAATGTATTTAGTCAGCCACCAATTGTGCAGGTTCTCCCACTTAAAAAGATGAGAGAGGCCTGTAATTTTCATCATAGGTACACTTCAACTATGACAGACAAAATTAGAAAAAAAATCCAGAAAATCACATTGTAGGATTTTTTATGAATTTATTTGCAAATTATGGTGGAAAATAAGTATTTGGTCACCAACAAACAAGCAAGATTTCTGGCTCTCACAGACCTGTAACTTCTTCTTTAAGAGGCTCCACTGTCCTCCACTCGTTACCTGTATTAATGGCACCTGTTTGAACTTGTTATCAGTATAAAAGACACCTGTCCACAACCTCAAACAGTCACACTCCAAACTTCTCTATGGCCAAGACCAAAGAGCTGTCAAAGGACACCAGAAACAAAATTGTAGACCTGCACCAGGCTGGGAAGACTGAATCTGCAATAGGACAATGATCCCAAACACACCTCCCGGGCAATGAAGGAGTGGCATCGTAAAAAGCATTTCAAGGTCCTGGAGTGGCCTTGCCAGTCTCCAGATCTCAACCCCATAGAAAATCTTTGGAAGGAGTTGAAAGTCCGTGTTGCCCAGCAACAGCCCCAAAACATCACTGCTCTACAGGAGATCTGCATGGAGGAATGGGCCAAAATACCAGCAACAGTGTGTGAAAACCTTGTGAAGACTTACAGAAAACGTTTGAACTCTGCAATTGCCAACAAAGGCTATATAACAAAGTATTGAGATAAACTTTTGTTATTGACCAAATACTTATTTTCCACCATAATTTGCAAATAAATTCATTAAAAATCCTACAATGTGATTTTCCTGATTTTTTTTCTGATTTTGTCTGTGTGGTTGAAGTGTGCCTATGATGAAAATTACAGGCCTCTCTCATCTTTTTTAAGTGGGAGAACTTGCACAATTGGTGGCTGACTAAATCATTTTTTCCCCCACTTGTATTTTAGGACACATATTTATCCCCTTGTTTTTTGTGGGCACAAATCTCAATTTGTTTGCATGGGTTATCTTCATATGAGTCCCATGACACTTATGGGTGTACAAATAATTTTGTGAAAAGACAGACTTCTCTAGGGTAGGGGGCAGCATTTGGAATTTTGGTTGAATAGTGTGCCTAAATTAAACTGCCTTCTACTCAGGCCCGGAAGATAGGATATGAATATAATTGGTAGATTTGGATAGAAAACACTCTAAAGTTTCCACAACTGTTAAAAAATAATGTCTGTGAGTATAACAGAACTGATTTGGTAGGTGAAAACCTGAGAAGAATCCATCCAGGAAGTTGGATTGTTTTTGTTGTAGCTTTCTATTCAATGCCATTACAGTATCCATTGACTTAGGACTTCAATTGTTCTATTGTTCCTACAGTCTTTTGAAATTGTTTCAGGCTTGTGTTCTGAAAAATGATGGAGTAAAAGCAGTCTGAATGAGTGGAACCTACCGTGTCACAGAGCTTTTTCATGCGCGGGACCGAGAGAGTGCCTTTCTTGTTCACCATTTATATTGACGACGTTATTGAAATGTTATCAATTATTTAGGCTAAAACCAACCTGAGGATTGAATATAAACATTGTTTGACATGTTTCTATGAACTTTACGGATACAATTTCGATGTTTTGGTCTGCCTGTTGTGACTGCGTTTGAGCCTGTGGATTACTGAAGAAAACAAGCGAACAAAACAGAGGTTTTCAGATATGAAGAGAGACTTTATCGAACAAAAGGAACATTTATTGAATAAATGAATGTCTTCTGAGTGCAATCATATTAAGATCATCAAAGGTAAGTGATTAATTTTATCTCTATTTCTGACTTGTGTAGCTCTTCTACTTGGCTGGTTACTGTTTGTAATGATACTGAGCATATGTCTTCTCAAAGAAACTACTGGTATTCAAAACTTGCCATAATATTTCTGTCATACTGCTTTGTTGACAACGCCAACCCTCTCGCACCCTGGGAATTCAGCCAATCAGTAGCTGCCGCTGCAATTATTTATGAATATTATTAAACTCTGTGTTGTCTGAATTTAAAATCAGGACTAGTTAGTTAAAGAAGGTATGTTAGAACAAGGTTGGGACAACAGCCTGCTTACCCCCAGGCCCTCCAGGACTAAAGTTGCCATAATCTGCCCAATGCTAATGCTACATTGTGTATTTATTTACAGGGCGTAAGTCATTTTTTTTATAGAAGCTATGTTACTAAGTTTACCTCATGGGTGAGCTCCTATTGACACAATGACAGAACCATCAAAACATAAGTAAGTACTACATTTTCAGTGAATATCTTATTTTTCTGTTTTCATGAACAGTAGTTGTTATTCAGGACTCAGGGCAGGGATCAGTGTGTTGGAGGTATGCATATGTTAACACACATAATTACTTGAATTATTACTTTGACAGGTTCTCATTACTTCTTATTGTGTAGCTGTTTCTCTCCCGGCGAAGCATATTGATTTTCCCAACCTCTAATTCCAGTACTGAAATTGAAATGGATGGATTGCCATGACTGCTGTTGTCTTGCATCATTTGAAAGAGACATGCACCAAATTGTTCTGTGGTAATTTTGCAATATTACAGTACATTTTCCTTTTTCCACAGACAGACTGTCATTGTCATATACTAAGCCAAGCAGAAACAGATAGATAGATCATTCAATATCCCAATAATATTGATAGACATACAGTATCAGTATTGGTCTTCCTATGGGTTTATACAATATGTCTGTACCTGTGTATGTATTTATTCTAGGTATCTAAATATAAGCCATGTATGACTGCTGTACATGTTTGTGCACCATATATGTCAGACTTGGAGAAGTGAGTGTGTGTGCTTGTCATCCTTATGGGAGATATGGAAGATAATCCTAATGGATTTGCTATCACATATGTGTCATTGCCTTTTTATATACTCATATAAAAAAAGTATTTATTATACTATGGTCCAAAAACTCTAGTATTACTACATGTATATATTGTATCATTCACTATAGTGTATTTGCATACTTTACAGAAGTATTCAATGTAGTGTTTTGTAGTAAGTACTAGAATACTGTAGTATTTACCAGTGTTTTGTTTTATTATCTTTGACATAGAAGTGGAGGCTTTCTCCTTGAGGAAACCGACTGGAAAAATACTAAAAGAGCAAATGTTCCATAACCTGTAGGTAGGTATCTAGGTAGGTGTCACGTTCTGACCTTTATTTCCTTTGTTTTGTATTTATTTAGTATGGTCAGGGCGTGAGTTGGGTGGGCAGTCTATGTTTGTTTTTCTATGTTTTGGGTATTTCTATGTTTCGGCCTAGTATGGTTCTCAATCAGAGGCAGGTGTCATTAGTTGTCTCTGATTGAGAATCATACTTAGGTAGCCTGGGTTTCACTGTGTGTTTGTGGGTGATTGTTCCTGTCTCTGTGTTTGCACCAGATAGGACTGTTTAGGTTTTCGCACATTTATTGTTTTGTTAGTTATTTCATGTCTAGTTCCTTTATTAAAGAACATGAATAACCACTACACTGCATTTTGGTCCGCTTCTCCTTCACCACAGGAAAACCCTTAAAGTAGGGAGGTAGGACTGGGGTCTGAATGGATAGTTCTGAGCTTCTACTCGTTTCTATAACCTGTATGGTCTATACTTATGGGTGGCACAAAATGACATATGGGAGAGGGGAATAGCAAGGGTATCCAGTACTTCAGAAAGTATTCATACCACATGATTAATTCACAATTTTGTTGTTACAGCCTGAATTCAAAATGGATTAAATATTTTTTTCTCATCCATCTAGACACTACCTCACAATGACAAAGTGAAAACATTATTTTTTAGAAATGTTTCCTATTGTATGTAGGACAGTGACACAAATTCGAAATGTAATCCATTTAAATTCAGGCTGTAACACAACAAAATGTGAAAAAAACCAAGGGTAGTGCATACTTTCTGAAGGCCCTGTATACAAATTAAATAATGTAGTATTTACTATAATAAAACAAGTTAAGTGTTTTGCAGACTGTAGTGTTTTAACAGACATTACTGTAGTATTTACTATAATATACTTGTCACGTCGAAGTCGGTCCCTGTCCTTGTTCTGGCGACGTTCGGCGGTCGACGTCACCGGCCTTCTAGCCATCGCCGATCCACTTTTCATCTTCCATTTGTTTTGTCTTTGTTTTACACACCTGGTTTCAATTCCCCAATTACATGTTCATTATTTAACCCTCTGTTTTCCCCATGGTTTTTGTGCGTTTGTTTATTGTAAGTTCGGTCCGTTGTTTGTGGGCCTGGTGTTACTTCATGTATTTTGATATTCTGAGTAAAGTTCCTTGTGTTACTCATCTCTGCTGTCCTGACTCCTCTGCACCAGCTACACCCAGATCCTTACAATACTTAATATATTTTAAGTGATACACATGATTGAGGAATACTACAGTGTGTAGTATTGTATTCTACAGTATACTACAGTTTACTACATAATTCTATAGTAAGTACTGTATTATTCTATAGTAAACTGTAATATTTTGTCATGTGGGTACCCCTGGCACATTCAGGGCCATTAGGTAGAGCTACGCTATATAATGCTAACTTGCTCCTGTCTCTGCCTATGTGGGCTAACAGATACTAGCGACTAGCCCCCTGGCCCCCATCTGTCTCTGATACCTGCCCTGTGTGATCTTACCCGCAGGCCATACACATACCTCAGGTCTCCCTAGCCCACAGCTCTATGATTAAATGAACATCCCTTGAGTGGCAAGAGACCCCCGAAAGACAAACGGAGATGGATCAACGTTTTAACCAAAGTATTGTATCTTTCTCTCTCTCTCTGTTTCTTTCTCTCTGTTTCTTTCTCTGTCTCTCAAGTGTCCCCCCAAAGCATCTTTGATAAGAAGATGTATTACTTTATTAGATCACTAGTGTGCCTCAGCCCTCAGGCAAACAGCTGATTGGAAGAGACAGGCGCACAATGCTGAGAAATGCCAGGGCTGACTGTTCAGGCCGCCACGGAATACCAGGAGTTCTAGGAACAAAGCAGGCCAATTGTTTGGAGCACTACGGAATTCTAGGATTATAAGTAACTGTTGGCAGGTAGCTAGAAAGTCTGGGCACCATGGGATTCCAGGTGTTCTTAGAACAAGGACTGGAATCAGAGAGACAGGGAGAGAAAGGGTAGAGAAGTAAGGGAAAAACGTTTTGGAATTTACTTTTTTCCGACTATTTACATTTCTTCTCTACTTGTACTCTTTCCTGAAGAAAATAAGAGACATGATTTCAATTTGAGTCATCAATTAAATATGATATTTCCATTAATTACAGATTTATTTGTCTTTCTTTAGATTTTTTCTTTAGTAATGAGGTGGAGATTTTTTGGAAATTGGTTGAGAACTTGTTGCATTAACGTACCTGAGAAAAGTAAAAACTACCCTGGGGGTTGACCTACTAAAAGTTACTGTGGGTGGTGGTGTGTGTGTGTGTGCCACACTTCCCCTCTTAGAGAGTCGTTAGGTGCACTGTAGGATGATGTTGAGAATCGACAACTCTAGACAGTCGGCAACCACTCACAGATGACATTTCACAGACAGAACAATGACTTTCTAGTAACCCTCTGCTCTTTTATGTGCTCCACAAGACTGGCTCATTGAACACACACACACACACACACACACACACACACACACACACACACACACACACACACACACACTGAACACCAGACCTGTTCTCTCCTGGCCTCCTCAAGACCTGCTGTTTGTTGGAGGCCCAGATGAAGGTGTAGGAAGTAAGAAACCAGAAGCTTCTGTCTGGTGGAGGCCCAGATGAAGGTGTAGGAGAAGAGAAACCAGGAGTAGTGGAGGAAATAGGATTTGCTGCCGAGTGTGTGTGTGTGTGTGTGTGTGTGTGTGTGTGTGTGTGTGTGTGTGTGTGTGTGTGTGTGTGTGTGTGTGTGTGAAAGAGAGAGTGATCAGTCTTATCCCTCTTCTCATTTTCTATTTTTTATATATATTTATATATATAGAGAGAGAGAGAAAGAGAGAGGTAATTGTTTTGTCAGTTTGGCTGGGATTTCTCCCAGAGAACGGCCTGAGTTCAGCTTCATGTGACGTTTGGCTGTTGGACTGATTACAGAGTACTGTAATTCCTTTCTCTCTGACCTGACCTAAATAATGCACACACTATCACCATCTTGTGTACACTATCACCCTCTTGTGTACACTATCACCCTCTTGTGTACACTACTACCCTCTCATCTACATAATTTATTTGAGCTTATATTTCTTTCATCACATTCCCAGTGCGTCAGAAGTTTACATACACTCAATTAGTATTTGTTAGCATTGCAATTAAATCGTTTAACTTGCGTCAAACGTTTCAGGAAGCCTCCCACAAGCATCCCAAAATAAGTTGGGTGAATTTTGGCCAATTCCTCCTGACAGAATTGGTGTAACTGAGTCAGGTTTGTAAGCCTCCTTGCCTGCACATGCTTTTTCAGTTCTGCCCACAAATGTTCTATGGGATTGAGGTCAGGGCTTTGTGATGCCCACTCCAATACCTTGACTTTGTTGTCCTTAAGCCCTTTTGCCACAACTTTGGAAGTATGCTTTGGGGTCATTGTCAGTTTGGAAGACCCATTTGCGACCAAGCTTTAACTTCCTGGCTGATGTCTTGAGATGTTGCTTCAATATATCCACAATATTTTCCTGGCTCATGATGCCATCTATTTTGTCCCCATGTGCAGTTGCAAACCATAGTCTGGCTTTTTTATTGCGGTTTTGGAGCAGTGGCTTCTTTCTTGTTGAGCGGCCTTTCAGGTTATGTCGATATAGGACTTGTTTTACTATGGATATACAGTGCCTTGCGAAAGTATTCGGCCCCCTTGAACTTTGCGACCTTTTGCCACATTTCAGGCTTCAAACATAAAGATATAAAACTGTATTTTTTTGTGAAGAATCAACAACAAGTGGGACACAATCATGAAGTGAAACGACATTTATTGGATATTTCAAACTTTTTTAACAATTCAAAAACTGAAAAATTGGGCGTGCAAAATTATTCAGCCCCTTTACTTTCAGTGCAGCAAACTCTCTCCAGAAGTTCAGTGAGGATCTCTGAATGATCCAATGTTGACCTAAATGACTAATGATGATAAATACAATCCACCTGTGTGTAATCACGTCTCCGTATAAATGCACCTGCACTGTGATAGTCTCAGAGGTCCGTTAAAAGCGCAGAGAGCATCATGAAGAACAAGGAACACACCAGGCAGGTCCGAGATACTGTTGTGAAGAAGTTTAAAGCCGGATTTGGATACAAAAAGATTTCCCAAGCTTTAAACATCCCAAGGAGCACTGTGCAAGCGATAATATTGAAATGGAAGGAGTATCAGACCCCTGCAAATCTACCAAGACCTGGCCGTCCCTCTAAACTTTCAGCTCATACAAGGAGAAGACTGATCAGAGATGCAGCCAAGAGGCCCATGATCACTCTGGATGAATTGCAGAGATCTACAGCTGAGGTGGGAGACTCTGTCCATAGGACAACAATCAGTCGTATATTGCACAAATCTGGCCTTTATGGAAGAGTGGCAAGAAGAAAGCCATTTCCTAAAGATATCCATAAAAAGTGTAGTTTAAAGTTTGCCACAAGCCACCTGGGAGACACACCAAACATGTGGAAGAAGGTGCTCTGGTCAGATGAAACCAAAATTGAACTTTTTGGCAACAATGCAAAACGTTATGTTTGGCGTAAAAGCAACACAGCTCATCACCCTGAACACACCATCCCCACTGTCAAACATGGTGGTGGCAGCATCATGGTTTGGGCCTGCTTTTCTTCAGCAGGGACAGGGAAGATGGTTAAAATTGATGGGAAGATGGATGGAGCCAAATACAGGACCATTCTGGAAGAAAACCTGATGGAGTCTGCAAAAGACCTGAGACTGGGACGGAGATTTGTCTTCCAACAAGACAATGATCCAAAACATAAAGCAAAATCTACAATGGAATGGTTCAAAAATAAACATATCCAGGTGTTAGAATGGCCAAGTCAAAGTCCAGACCTGAATCCAATCGAGAATCTGTGGAAAGAACTGAAAACTGCTGTTCACAAAGTCTCTCCATCCAACCTCACTGAGCTCGAGCTGTTTTGCAAGGAGGAATGGGAAAAAAGTTCAGTCTCTCGATGTGCAAAACTGATAGAGACATACCCCAAGCAACTTACAGCTGTAATTGCAGCAAAAGGTGGCGCTACAAAGTATTAACTTAAGGGGGCTGAATAATTTTGCACGCCCAATTTTTCAGTTTTTGATTTGTTAAAAAAGTTTGAAATATCCAATAAATGTCGTTCCACTTCATGATTGTGTCCCACTTGTTGTTGATTCTTCACAAAAAAATACAGTTTTATATCTTTATGTTTGAAGCCTGAAATGTGGCAAAAGTTCGCAAAGTTCAAGGGGGCCGAATACTTTCGCAAGGCACTGTAGATACTTTGTACCTGTTTCCTTCAGTATCTTCACAAGGTCCTTTGCTGTTGTTCTGGGATTGATTTGCACTTTTCACACCAAAGTACGTTCATCTCTAGGAGACAGAACGCGTCTCCTTCCTGCGTGTTTTGAAGGCTGCGTGGTCCCGTGGTGTTTATACTTGCGTACTATTGTTTGTACAGATGAACGTGGTACCTTCAGGCATTTGGAAATTGCTCCCAAGGATGTTCCAGACTTGTGGAGGTCTACCATTTTTTCTCTGAGGTCTTTGCTGATTTATTTTGATTTTCCCATGATGTCAAGCAAAGAGGCACTGAGTTTGAAGGTAGGCCTTGAAATACATCAACATGTACACCTCCAATTAACTCAAATTATGTCAATCAGAAGCTTCTAAAGCCATGACATAACTTTCTGGAATTTTCCAAGCTGTTTAACCCCTCTAGGGTAGGTGAGACACTAACGTCCCACCAGGCCAACATCCGGTGAAACTGCAGAGCTAACATTCTAAATAAACCATTTGTTCTAGTAAACATTCTAAATACACCATTTGTTATAGTAAACATTCTAAATACACCATTTGTTATGGTAAACATTCTAAATACACCATTTGTTCTAGTAAACATCTTGTAAATACATGTATCTTACATCATTTAAAAGATGAACGTCTTATTATTCCAGCCGCTGTGTCGGATTTGAAAAAGGTTTACTGCAAAAGCAAACATGCTATTTTCTGAGGCCAGCTCCCCGCACACACAAGTGTCACTAGCATTTTCCAACCAAGTGTTAGCGTCATGAAAGTCAGAAATAACAATAAAATAAATCGCTTACCATTGAAGATCTTCCTCTGGTGGCAATGCCAAGTGTCCTAACTACACAGTGAATGTTTGTTTTGTTTGATAAAGTCAATTTTTATAGCCTAACACGAAACATTTGTAAACCGCTTGCGTCATGATTTCCATCTCATTCAACTTTGGAAGATGCGTTTGTGGTAATTACACACACTAAACAAACGTTTATCCAGTCATGGTTGTTTCATTGCAATCCTCTGGTTGTTACTAACACAACCATACTTGATGGTTCTTTTCCTGGGAAGTATTGACCGACACAAACCGATTTGAAGACACCAATCTGGGGGCGGTCCGTCAGGAAGTCCAGGATCCAGTTGCAGAGGGAGGTGTTTAGTCCCAGGGTCCTTAGCTTAGTGATGGGCTTTGAGAGCACTGTGGTGTTGAATGCTGCGCTGTCGTCAATGAATAGCATTCTCACATAGGTGTCCCTTTTGTCCATATTGGAAAGGGCAGTGTGGAGTGCAATAGAGATTGGGTAGCCTAGTGGTTAGAGCGTTGGACTAGTAACCGAAAGGTTGCAAGTTCGAATCCCTGAGCTGACAAGGTACAAATCTGTTGTTCTGCCCCTGAACAGGCAGTTAACCCACTGTTCATAGGCCGTCATTGAAAATAAGAATTTGTTCTTAACTGACTTGCCTAGTAAAATAAAGGTAAAATTAAAAAATTAAATCTGTGATTCTGTTGGTGCGGTATGCACATTGGAGTAGATCTAGTTAAAACTTCTTAGAGATAGGGGGCAGCAGTTCTACTTCTTGATAAAAAGCGTGCACACTCTGAAGTTTCTAAAAACGGGTTCAATCATGTCTGTGACTATATCAGAACTTATGTAGCAGGCCAAACCCCAAGGAAGAACTGTTAGGAAAAAGAAAAAAATCCCTCTGACAGTTCCCTGAATTGTCTTTGTCAAGGGAAATTAGATAGCGCCCATTTTACAGTTCCTACAACTTCCACAGGATGTCACCAGTCTTTGGAATTGGGTTGAAGTTAATCATTGGTGAAACGAAGAAGAGGCACTTCCTGGCAGACGTTACACTGTTGATAGTTATGTAAGAGGGAAAATCGTGCATGTATTGTTGACTTGCTGTTATTGAATACAGATCGCCGCGTCAACAATTTAATCGATTATTAACTTTTAAAAATACCTAAAGTTGGATTATAAAAGTAGTTTGAAATATTTTGGCAAAGTTTATAGGCAACTTTTGAAATGTTTTGTAATGACGTTGTGTTTTGGAAAGCTGTTTTAATCTAACTGCACTATCCGATTTACAGTAGCTATTTCAGCGAAAACATTCCATGCGATTGTTTGAGGACGGCGCCGCACATAAAAATATTTTTCCACCGGCACAGGTTTCATAAATTCACAAATAGCGATTAAATATTCACTTACTTCTTGAAAATCTTCTTCTGATTTGTCATTAAAAAGGGTCCCAGCTATAACATGTAGTGTCATTTTGTTAGATAAAATTGTTCTTTATATCCCAAAAAGTCTGTTTAGTTGGCGCCATCGATTTGAGTTATCCACTCGTTCAACATGCAGAGAAAGGATTCCGAAAATTTACCCCTAAACGTTGTTTCAACAAGTCAAAATACATTTCGATACACTCCTCAGATACCCTAAAATGTAATCAAACTATAATATTTCTTACGGAAAGATGTATATTCAATAGGAAATAGATTTTAGCAGGTGCATCCTGTCTTCATGGCACATTACAAGTTACAAGCCTGAAACCTTGAACATAGACTACTGACACCCTGTGGAAGAAATAGGAATGGCATCCTGGGTGCAAATTTCAGTATGCCCTTATACTTGCCATTGTAAGAGGATGGTCTCTCATCAAAATAAACATTTCCCATTGTTTTTCTTTTGATTTTCTCCAACTATATCTTTTGTGTAATATTCTCCCACATTATGTTAACATTTCTACAAACTTCAAAGTGTTTTATTTCCAATGGTACCAATTATATTCACATCCTGGCTTCAGGGGCTGAGCAACAGGCAGTTTACTTTGGGTGGAAATTAAGATAAAAGTGCCTAGCCCTAAGACGTTTGAATTAATGCGTTTGAGCCATTCAGTTGTGTTGTGACATGGTAGGGGGTGTTATACAGAAGACAGCCCTATTTGGTAAAAGACCAAGTCCATATTATGGCAATAACAGCTCAAAGAAGCAAAGAGAAATGACAGTCATTCATTTAAGACATGAAGGTCAGTCTATACGGAAAATTTTAAGAACTTTGAAAGTGCAGTCACAAAAACCATGAATCTTTATAAAGAAACTGGCTCCCATGAGGACCTTCACATGATTGGAAGACCCAGAGTTACCTCTGCTGCAGAGGATAAGTTCATTAGAAATACCAGCCTCAGAAATTGCAGCCCAAATAAATGCTTCATAGAGTTCAAGTAACACATCTCAACATCAATTGTTCAGAGGAGACTGTGTTAATCAGGCCTTCACGGTCAAATGTTTGCAAAGAAACCACTACTAAAGGACACCAATAAGAAGAAGTCTTGCTTGGGCCTAGAAACATGAGCAATGGACATTAGACCGGTGAAAATGTGTCCTTTGGTCTGGAGTCCAAATTGGAGATTTTTGGTTCCAACCATGTGAGATGCAGTGTGGGTGAATGGATGATCTCCACATGTGTATTTCCCACCGTAAAGCATGGAGGAGGAGGTGTTATGGTGTGGCGGTGTTTTGCTGGTGACACTGTCTGTGATTTATTTAGAATTCAAGGTACCATTAACCAGCATGTCTACAACAGCATTCTGTTGCATTGCTTCCACCCCCCTCCAGGTGTCACCCATCTTCCCCATTATCATCTGGGTACTTATACCTGTGTTCTCAGTTTGTCTGTTGCCAATTCGTCTTGTTAGTCAAGTCAATCAGTGTTTAGTCTCAGTTCCTGCTTTTCCCCAGCCTCTCATTTTCTTGCCCTCCTGGTTTTAACCCTTGCCTGTCCTGACTCTGAGCCTATCTGCCTGACCTCTCTGCCTGACCCTGACCCTGAGTCTGCCTGCCGTGCTGTACCGTTGCCCACTACTCTGGGGTGGGCAGAGTAGTGGGCAACTAAGAGTATCGAACCCTGCCTGCCTTGATCTGTCGTTTGCCTGACCCTGTTGCTGTAATAAACATTGTTACATCAACAAAGTCTGCATTTGGGTCTTACCTGATAATATTAATGGACATATAGTGAACGAGGGCAGTGGAGAAATTTCTCTTTAATGCTCCAGCTGACGTGTTTATTCTGTGTTTCTGTTTGTTGTTAATATCCCTTTGTCTGTGACAGTAGGGGAGATGACAGAAGTGTGTGTGTATGTGTGTGTGTGTGTGTGTGTGTGTGTGTGTGTGTGTGTGTGTGTGTGTGTGTGTGTGTGTGTGTGAAAGAGAGAGTGATCATGTAGAGAGTGTGTGTGCCCGCATGTGCACTCATGTATATGTGTGCATCCAGACGCCCCACAGTGTAAAGACGTGAGGCTGGTGACCGTATCCAGTCTGTATGATAGTGTTCATGTTAATTTTAATGAGTGAACAGGAGACTCAGCAGGGGGTGGTCACAGTATTACAAAGTCAAATTAAAAGAGTTTATAATTAGGCCTCTGATGTGAACAACTTAATCAAAATCAATAAGACACAAGTTTGAGGAAAGTCATGAGCAGAACAGACTAAGATTGTGCAGGGCACTTGTGGATTTGAAAATCAATATATTACAAGGAGAAATTACACATGCCAATGATATTCAAGGTCACAGAAATTAGTTGTTTCTTGTCATGTGTGAATGTAGAACGATTTAGACATCAGCATCTGTGTTTGTTTTTTTTTTTTGGGGGGGTATTAAAAGATACAATCTACCTGCAGTGAGGCTGCTCAATATTTATATTACATTCAGCCATCTAACCGGCCCCTGTCCAAAACGACCCACAGGAACAACCAGGTTCAAGTGCGCCGCCCAAAGGCACGTCGACAGATCTGTTTTCTTTATTTATCTAGAGCTAAATATAGTCAGGTATGTAATTGACTAATAAGCACATTAAAAGGGATGTTGAGGGAAATTACATGGCGGCAAATTCTGAACACAAGTCGAGATGATGGGCGGCAACTAACGTAAACACTCATTCTATCAACACTAACTACATTTACATAGATGTGTAAATGTTAAAGCAACGTCTAGTGTTCATTGATGATATTATTGCTTTGAAAGGAAAGCATGTTTGATACAAGACTCTACTACCCCACTGAGCTAAAGCCTAGATATTAGCACTGGGAGGTAACATATCTTCAGGTCCAAGGGAATCAATAACACACTATTTCAATATGGAAACTATTTGAATGTGTACTTTATTTCCCATTACAACTAACTCCATATTTAGCTCTTCTCCAAGGATTCAGCAAATGCTCAATGTCACTCTTCTCCCTTGCATGAAAAGTCCTTCAATTCCATCTGAGGTCAAGCAACTTCAGCCTTGCTTTATGTGTAATTGCATTGTTTTGTCCCATTCTCATTGTTTGTGTTTTTGTGGGTAAGTTGAGATGGGGGACCCAAGGGATAGTAAATGGAGCCTAGGAGCCTTGGGAATCATCAAGATGATAAACACAACAATAAGGAAAGTAAATGTAAGTAAACAGCATGATGACACTGTGTGAAAACAAACAATAAAACTCATCTCATCCCACAGATGGGACATATGCACAAACACACCCATTGCATATGCACACATTAACTGATTTTACGTAAAACTGACTACAACCTTGGTCTCAGATTCAAGGGGAATGGAAATTAACACCATCCTCGTCTCTGACAAGTTAGAGACACACACGTATGATCAGTGGTGGTAAAAGTACTCAATTGTCCTCTCTCTCTCTCTCTCTCTCTCTCTCTCTCTCTCTCTCTCTCTCTCTCTCTCTCTCTCTCTCTCTCTCTCTATATATATATATATATATATATATATATATATATATGTATAATAGTCTCTCTCTCTCATTCTCTCTCTAAAATGAGGGGTTGCTGATGTTGCGCATTTGATTAAGGCTTTGGTTGTCACGGCGACAGTGTAATTACAGGAATTGATTATAATAAGAGGGGAGGTTGCAGTACAATGGAAGTACACTTCGATACACAAACCCTGCAGACACAAGGGTAGTACATAATCTGCAAAAGGCTGCTCTAACTCCCCACATTGAAACGTAATACAATATATTAACATGTATTTCAAATACATAAATGTAATATCTGTACTTATATTTGAAATACATATATCTAAATACGAATGCAGGAAAAAGTACTCAATTGTCATACTTGAGTAAAAGTAAAGATACCTTAATAGAAAAGGACTGAAGTAAAAGTGACCCAGTCAAATACTACTTGAGTAAAATCTAAAAGTATTTGTTTTTAAATATACCAAGTATCAAAAGTAAATTGAATTGCTAAAATGTACTTAAGTATCAAAAGTGAAATTATAAATCAATTATAAATCAATTCAACTTCCTTATATTAAGCAAACCAGAAGACACAATTTAATTAAATGTTTTATTGATGGATAGCCAGGGGCACACTCCAACACTCTGACATCATTTACAAACAAAGAATTTAGTGTTTAGTGAGTCCGCCAGATCAGAGGCAGTAGGGATGACCAGAGATGTTCTCTTGATAAGTGTGTGAATTGGACCTGTCAAAATGTAACGAGTACTTTTGGGTGTCCGGGAAAAGGTATGGAGTAAAGATTACTTTATTTTCATTAGGAATATAGTGAAGTAAAAGTAAAAGTTGAAAAAAAATGTAAATAGTAAAGTACAGAAAGCACTAAAAACTACTTGGTAGATAATGCCGACCGCATTATCTTTTTTATTTATTTTTATTTCACCTTTATTTAACCAGATAGGCTAGTTGAGAACAAGTTCTCATTTGCAACTGCGACCTGGCCAAGATAAAGCATAGCAGTGTGAGCAGACAACACAGAGTTACACATGGAATAAACAATTAACAAGTCAATAACACAGTAGAAAACAAAGGGGGGAGTCTATATACAATGTGTGCAAAAGGCATGAGGAGGTAGGCGAATAATTACAATTTTGCAGATTAACACTGGAGTGATAAATGATCAGATGGTCATGTACAGGTAGAGATATTGGTGTGCAAAAGAGCAGAAAAGTAAATAAATAAAAACAGTATGGGGATGAGGTAGGTGAAAATGGGTGGGCTATTTACCAATAGACTATGTACAGCAGCAGCGATCGGTTAGCTGCTCAGATAGCTGATGTTTGAAGTTGGTGAGGGAGATAAAAGTCTCCAACTTCAGCGATTTTTGCAATTCGTTCCAGTCACAGGCAGCAGAGTACTGGAACGAAAGGCGGCCAAATGAGGTGTTGGCTTTAGGGATGATCAGTGAGATACACCTGCTGGAGCGCGTGCTACGGATGGGTGTTGCCATCGTGACCAGTGAACTGAGATAAGGCAGAGCTTTACCTAGCATGGACTTGTAGATGACCTGGAGCCAGTGGGTCTGGCGACGAATATGTAACGAGGGCCAGCCGACTAGAGCATACAGGTCGCAGTGGTGGGTGGTATAAGGTGCTTTAGTGACAAAACGGATGGCACTGTGATAGACTGCATCCAGTTTGCTGAGTAGAGTGTTGGAAGCCATTTTGTAGATGACATCGCCGAAGTCGAGGATCGGTAGGATAGTCAGTTTTACTAGGGTAAGCTTGGCGGCGTGAGTGAAGGAGGCTTTGTTGCGGAATAGAAAGCCGACTCTTGATTTGATTTTCGATTGGCGATGTTTGATATGAGTCTGGAAGGAGAGTTTGCAGTCTAGCCAGACACCTAGGTACTTATAGATGTCCAAATATTCAAGGTCGGAACCATCCAGGGTGGTGATGCTAGTCGGGCATGCGGGTGCAGGCAGCGATCGGTTGAAAAGCATGCATTTGGTTTTACTAGCGTTTAAGAGCAGTTGGAGGCCACGGAAGGAGTGTTGTATGGCATTGAAGCTTGTTTGGAGGTTAGATAGCACAGTGTCCAATGACGGGCCGAAAGTATATAGAATGGTGTCGTCTGCGTAGAGGTGGATCAGGGAATCGCCCGCAGCAAGAGCAACATCATTGATATATACAGAGAAAAGAGTCGGCCCGAGAATTGAACCCTGTGGAACCCCCATAGAGACTGCCAGAGGACCGGACAGCATGCCCTCCGATTTGACACACTGAACTCTGTCTGCAAAGTAATTGGTGAACCAGGCAAGGCAGTCATCCGAAAAACCGAGGCTACTGAGTCGATAAGAATATGGTGATTGACAGAGTCGAAAGCCTTGGCAAGGTCAATGAAGACGGCTGCACAGTACTGTCTTTTATCGATGGCGGTTATGATATCGTTTAGTACCTTGAGTGTGGCTGAGGTGCACCTGTGACCGGCTCGGAAACCAGATTGCACAGCGGAGAAGGTACGGTGGGATTCGAGATGGTCAGTGACCTGTTTGTTGACTTGGCTTTCGAAGACCTTAGATAGGCAGGGCAGGATGGATATAGGTCTGTAACAGTTTGGGTCCAGGGTGTCTCCCCCTTTGAAGAGGGGGATGACTGCGGCAGCTTTCCAATCCTTGGGGATCTCAGACGATATGAAAGAGAGGTTGAACAGGCTGGTAATAGGGGTTGCGACAATGGCGGCGGAAAGTTTCAGAAATAGGGGGTCCAGATTGTCAAGCCCAGCTGATTTGTACGGGTCCAGGTTTTACTCTACCAAGAGAATTCTCTTTGATTATAATCACAGTCGTGTATATCCCTCCCCAAGCAGACACTTCGACGGCCCTGAAAGAACTTCATTGGACTCTATGTAAACTGGAAACCAAATATCCCGAGGCTGCATTTATTGTAGCTGGGGATTTTAACAAGGCTAATCTGAAAACAAGGCTCCCTAAATTTTATCAGCATATCGAATGCACAACCCGGGCTGGCAAAATCCTGGATCATTGTTACTCTAACTTCCGTGACGCATAAAAAGCCCTCCCTCTCCCTCCTTTTGGCAAATCTGACCACGACTCCATTTTGTTGCTCCCAGCCAAAAACAGAAACTAAAACAGGAATCACCCGTGCTCAGGTATGTTCAACGCTGGTCCAACCAATCTGATTCCACGCTTCAAGATTGCTTCGATCGCGTGGACTGGGATATGTTCCGGATAGGGTTGAACAACAACATTGATGTATACGCTGATTCGGTGAGCGAGTTTATTAGCAAGTGCTCGGTGATGTTGTACCCACGGTGACTATTAAAACCTTCCCCAACCAGAAACCGTGGATTGATGGCAGCAATCGCGCAAAACTGAAAGTGCAAACCACTGCTGCTTTTAATCAGGGCAAGACGACCGGAAGCATGACCGAATACAAACAGTGTAGCTATTCCCTCCGCAAGACAATCAAACAAGCTAAGCGTAAGTATAGAGACAAAGTAGAGTGGCAATTCAACGGCTCAGACACAGGAGGTATGTGGCAGGGTCTACAGTCAATCACGGACTACAAAAAGAAAACCAGCCATGTCGCGGACCCTGATGTCCTGCTCCCAGACAAACTAAGCAGCTTCTTTGCTCGCTTTGAGTACAATACAGTGCCACCGACATGGCCCGCTACCAAAACCTGCGGGCTCTCCTTCACCTCAGCCAAGGTGAGTAAAACATTTAAACGTGTTAACCCTCGCAAGGCTTATGGCCCAGACGGCATCCCTAGCCACGTCCTCAGAGCATGCGCAGACCAGCTGGCTGGTGTGTTTACGGACATATTCAATCAATCCCTATCCCAGTCTGCTGTTCCCACATGCTTCAAGAGGGCCACCATGGTTCCTGTTCCCAAGAAAGCTAAGGGAATTGAGTAAAATGATTACCGCCCCGTAGCACTCACTTCCGCCATCATGAAGTGCTTTGAGAGACTAGTCAAGGATCATATCACCTCCACCCTAGACCCACTCCAATTTGCTTACCGCCCCAAAAGGTCTACAGATGACGCAATCGAAATCACATTGCACACTGCCCTAACCCATCTGGACAAGAGGAATACCTATGTAAGAATGCTGTTCATCAACTACAGCTCAGCATTTAACACCATAGTACCCTGCAAACTCGTCATTAAGCTCGAGACCATGAGTCTCGACCCCGCCCTGTGCAACTGGGTCTTGGACTTTCTGATGGGACGCCCCCAGGTGGTGTGGGTAGGAAACAACATCTCCACCCCACTGATCCTCAACACTGGGGTTCTCAGCCCTCTCCTGTACACCCTGTTCACCCATGACTGCATGGCCATGCACGACTCCACTCAATCATCAAGTTTGCAGACAACACCACAGTGGTGGGCTTGATTATCAACAACGAGACGGCCTACAGGGAGGAGGTGAGGGCCCTCGGAGTGTGGTGTCAGGAAAGTAACCTCCCATTCAACGTCAACAAAACAAAGGAGACCGTGGACTTCAGGAAACAGCAGAGGGAGCACCCCCCCCTATCCACATCGACAGAACAGTAGTGGAGAAGGTGGAAAGTTTTTAGTTCCTCTGCATACACATCACGGACAAACTGAAATGGTCCACCCACACAGACAGTATGGTGATGAAGGTACAACAGCACACCTTCAACCTCAGGAGGCTGAGGAAATTTGGCTTGTCACCAAAAACACTCAAACTTTTACAAATGCACAATCGAGAGCAACCTGTCGGGCTGTATCATCGCCTGGTACGGCAACTGCTGCACCCACAACCGGAAGGCTCTCCAGAGGGTAGTGAGGTCTGCACAATGCATCACCGGGGGCAAACTACCTGCCCTCCAGGACACCTACACCCGATGTCACAGGAAGGCCAAAAAGATCATCAAGGACAACAACCACCCGAGCCACTGCCACTCAATCACTGACATTGAGTGTCTGCTGCCAACATACTGACTCAAATCACTAGCCACTTAATAATTAGAAATTGGATGTAATAAATGTATCACTAGTCACTTTAAACAATGCCAATTTATATAATTGTTAAGGGAATTATTATCAATGATGACTAATTATGTATACATTACAATCAGGACTGACTAATCAGAATACTATTATGTTACTGTATATGTACTAATCCGTATACTATTACGTTACTGTATATGTACTAATCAGAATACTATTATGTTGCTGTAAATGTATGAGTTTTCTTTCTTGATCCCAGTACTGAATATGTGTGTGAATGTGGTCAAGAGTTAGAACAATAACTGTCTGTTCCTAGGTACAAATGAATCAGACTGGCTAGAATGCTTATCTACACGAGAAAACCTTGACTCGTAAATTGTATTAAATTGGTAGGAAGACGGATGTGGGAAGGCTTGAGATACAGCCTTTGTACTGGAACGGAGATGGCACGGGTTGGGGCTGGAACTAAGGACGTCTTATTATAGAATAAGGGAATTACAAATCCTCATGAATTGACAGTGTTTAATTTTAATTGGGTATTAAAACATAGAGCAATTTAATTCCTTTATCAATAATGTTTACATACCCTACATTACTCATCTAATATGTATATACTGTATTCTATACAACCTATTGCATCTTGCCTATGCCGTTCGGCCATCGCTCATCCATATATTTATATTCTTATTAATTCCTTTACACTTTACATTCATTCATTTAACCTGTTTGGGATAGGGGGCAGCATTTTCACGTTCGGATGACAAGCATGCCCAGAGAAAACTTCCTGCTACTCAGGCCCAGAAGCTAATATATACATATGATTAGTAGTAATGGATAGAAAACACTCTGAAGTTTCTAAAACTGTTTGAATGATGTCTGTGAGTATAACAAAACTCAAATGGAAGGCAGAAACCTGAGAAAAATCCAACCAGGAAGTGGGAAATCTGAGGTTTGTAGTTTTTCAACTCATTGCCTATCGAATATACAGTGTCTATTGGGGTCATATTGCACTTCCTAAGGCTTCCACTAGATGTCAACAGTCTTTAGAACCTTGTTTGAGGCTGCTACTGTGAAGTGGGGGCAAATGAGAGCTGATTCAACCAGAGGTCTGCCAGAGTGGCATGAGCTGATCACGCACGTACACGTGAGAGAGACCTGCATTCCATTGCAATTCTAAAGACAAAGGAATTCTCCGGTTGGAACATTATTGAAGATTTATGTTAAAAACATCCTAAAGATTGATTCTATACATCATTTGACATGTTTCTACGAACTGTAATATACATTTCTGAACTCTTCATCTGAACTTTCGCCTGGACTTGCCCGGGCCTTGTGAGTTTGGATTTGTTTACCAAACGCACTAACAAAAGGAGGTATTTGGACATAAATTATGGACTTTATCGAACAAAACAAACATTTATTGTGGAACTGGGATTCTTGGGAGTGCATTCTGTTGAAGATCATTAAAGGTAAGTTAATATTTATAACGCTATTTCTGACTTTTACTAACTCCACAATATGGCGGGTATCTGCATGGCTTGTTTTTGTGTCTGAGCACCGTACTCAGATTATTGCATGGTTTGCTTTTTCCGTAAAGCTTTTTTGAAATCTGACACAGCGGTTGCATTATAGGGGAAGTATATCTATAATTCTGTGCATAATACTTATAATATCTTTTATCAAAGTTTATTATGAGTATTTCTGTAAATTGATGTGGCTCTCTGAAAATTCGCTGGATGTTTTCGAGGCACAACACTACTGACCATGAAGCGCCAATGTAAACTGAGATTTTTGGATATAAATATGAACTTTATTGAACTAAACATACATGTACTGTGTAACATGAAGTCCTATGAGTGTCATCTGATGAAGATCATCAAAGGTTAGTGATAATTTTATCTCTATTCCTGCTTTTTGTGACTCCTCTTTTGGCTGGAAAATGGCTGTGTGTGTTTTTGTGACTATGCTCTGACCTAACATAATCATATGGTGTGCTTTTGCTGTAAAGCCTTTTTGAAATCGGACACGATGGGTAGATTAACAAGAAGTTAAGCTTTAATTTGGTGTATTGCACTTGTGATTGTATGAAAGTAGCGGAGGAACCTCTAGTCTTAAGACGATAATGTAATTGTTGTGAAACTGTTAGATTACTTGTTGGATATTACTGCATGACCGGAACTAGAAGCACAAGCATTTCGCTACACTCACATTAAAATCTGCTAACCATGTGTATGTGACCAATACAATTTGATTTGATTTGAAATAGCACTTCAAATATTTTGAATTTAAGTACTTTACACCACTGCGTATGATAGTTAATCACATTCTACATTCTTTCTCATCCTATTCTAACTATTTTCCCCATATTTTTCACTATATCTCCAGAAGGATACCACAATTTACTTAAATCAGTCCTTTCTGTCACATCTCTCCTGCATTGCCCTCTACTGCTCACCCTGTGTCTCCTTGACCTGCCGCCACTCCCCCAGTACTCTCTCCCTCTCCCTCCCTCTCTCTCTCTGTGTGTGTGATTATCTGGGCGGAGACAGGTGTACTGGAGTCAGAGCAGATCCCCACCAGCTGCAACCTGTTCCATAATCAAGACCTCTACAAATACTCGGCACTGCCACTTCCACGCTGCCAGATAGTAATCTCTGCTCAGTCAGTCTATGTTTCTAGCCATTTGTTACTATTCAGATCCTGTTATCCTGTTTTCCTTGCCTGATGCTGTTTTCCTCTCCGCTACAGTTCCGCCTGCTCTGACTCTGGTCCCTGTCTCCAATCCCACGTCTCATCATCCTGCTACTCTGTCCTGGATTCCCCACTCTACTACTCCCTTGGATTCCCCTCCGGACCTGCTTACCCTGTCTCAACCCATCTCGTTCCAGCCTCCACCCTTGGTTTCCAGCAACCCGCCCAAGCTTCCCTTGACTTGCTCTCTATCTCCCCGCTGTGTTTTAATAAATACCTTGGTTACTTCATCCCAGTCTCCTCATTTGAGTCTGCTCCTAGGTTTCCCTGTTCCACTCCGTGTAACACTCTCTCCAATTGTCACTAACAACGGCCACAATCCCCAAGGGGTGTCGACCTGTCTGTTTCTTTCTGTCTACTTCTGTGTCCATCTGTCTGTCTACTTGTCTCTCTGTTTGCAACTGTCAGAATAAGTATTTCCATGTTTCTTTGGTTTCCTGTCTACATCTTCACGTAAAAAAACATAAATTAACACACGCCCCAAAATATGGACTAACGGGATAGTAAACGGTGTAAAACACATATATCAAGGCACACATAAACACACGTCTTCCTAAACGTGGACACACAAATACTGTGCATTCACAGACACACACAGAACGTTAACATGCAAACAGGGGAAGCACAAATGTACAGACATATTACGGGTTATCGTGTATTTTTTGACTGAGGAAATCACTTTTTCATTCAGGTGTTTTTTGTGAGATGTATCACTAACTCACATTAAACATCAAAGCAACTGCTTGAATAGACACAGAGTTCTCTAAGTAAATCACATTATTCTGAATCAATAAAATATTTTCCTTACAACCTATATATCCTGACTCATACTGGAAGAGAGATGTCTGAGAAAGAGTGGAGGAAATAGAGAGATAAAGAAAACATGAAAAAGAGTGGCAGGGTGTGAGAAGGATTGTCCAAAAGGAGGGAGGGCTTCAGAGGAGGGCAGATAGAGGAAAATAACACCCTCCAAAAAAGAAAGAGAGAGAGGGTGATAGAAAGAGAAAATACATTGACAGTGTCCATCAAAGTCACAGCCACCACTGTGCACAGCATCTCAACACACAGAGGAGATGGAGTCGGGAAACAACAGCAGAAAACAACAAAAGAGAAGCAATGAAAAATGAATAGGGATACAAAAAAAACACTGACTTTCCTTTTTTGTCTGCCCGGGGAGAATGAATGATCAGTATCTCAGTTTTACATCATCAGGTAATGAGCATGAGGGCCAGTGGACCTCTCCTGTCTCCTCTCCTACACCCCTTCCGTCTTTCTTTCCTCTTCTCTTTCTCTCTCTCTCTCTCTCTTAAGTTCTCTCACCCGCAGGCTGCTGTGGTAATTGGCTGTCCAACAGAGCTGGAGTGGAAATGTGTAAGGGTTGAAATTGTGTGTGTGTGTGTCTGTGTGTGTGTGCGTACATGCATGCATGCATGTGTTTGTGATTAACATCTACGAGTGCATGATGTATCTTTATGACTATTGATGATGAAGATGGAGATTATTTAAGAAGAAAAACATGTAGAATTGTCCATGGTTGCTACAGGTCTCCACTAAACTATGTTTTGATAGCAACCAAACATGTACAGTTGAAGTCAGAAGTTTACATACACCTTAGCCAAATACATTTAAACTCAGTAAAATTCCTGACATTTAATCCTAGTAAAAATTCACTGTCTTTGTCACGTTCTGACCTTAGTTATTTTGTTATGTCTTTGTTTAGTATGGTCAGGGTGTGCGTTGGGTGGGTTGTCTATGTTCATTTTTCTATGTTTTGGGATTTCTGTGTTTGGCCTGGTATGGTTCTCAATCAGAGGCAGCTGTCAATTGTTGTCCCTGATTGAGAACCATAGTTAGGTAGCCTGGTTTCACTTTTGGGTGGTGGGTGATTATTTTCCGTGTTAGTGCCACACGGGACTGTTTAGTTTGTTTCAATTTTCGCTTGTTCTTTCACTTTGTTATTTTGTAGTGTTCAGTTTTACATCTTAAAATGGACACTTACCACGCTGAAATTGGTCCGATATCTCTTACTCCTCGTCGGAAGAAGAAGACGAGCGCTACAGTCTTAAGTCAGTTAGGATCAACACTTTAAGAATGTGAAATGTCAGAATAATAGTAGGGAGAATTATTTATTTTAGATTATATTTATTTCATCACATTCCCAGTGGGTCAGAAGTTTACGTACACTCAATTAGTATTTGGTAGCATTGGTTCTAAAATTGTGATCTTGGGACAAACAATTTGATTAGCCTTCCACAAGCTTCCCACAATAAATTGAGTGAATTTTGGCCCATTCCTCCTGACAGAGCTGGTGTAACTGAGTCAGGTTTGTAGGCCTCCTTGCTCGCACATGCTTTTTCAGTTCTGCACACAAATGTTCTATAGGATTGAGGTCAGGGCTTTGTGATGGCCACTCCAACATATTGACTTTGTTGTCCTTAAGCCATTTTGCCACAACTTTGGAATTATGCTTGGGGTCATTGTCCATTTGGAAGATAGATTTGCGACCAAGCGTTAACCTCCTGACTGATGTCTTGAGATGTTGCTTCAATATATCCACATCATTTCCCTTCCTTTTTCCTCCAAACATATCGAAGGTCATTATGGCCAAACAGTTCTATTTTTGTTTCATCAGACCAGAGGACATTTCTCCAAAAAGTACAATCTTTTTCACCATGTGCAGTTGCAAACTGTAGTCTGGCTTTTTACGGCAGTTTTGGAGCAGTGGCTTCTTCCTTGCTGAGTGGCCTTTCAGGTTATGTCGATATAGGACTCGTTTTACTGTGGATCTAGATACTTTTGTACCTGTTTCCTCCAGCATCTTCACAAGGTCTGCTGTTGTTCTGGGATTGATTTCCAGCTTCCTCACCAAAGTACGTTAATCTCTAGGACACAGAACGTGTCTCCTTCCTGAGCAATATGATGGCTGCGTATTCCCATGGTGTTTATACTTGCGTACTATTGTTTGTACAGATGAACGTGGTATCTTCAGATGTTTGGAAATTGCTCCCAAGGATGGACCAGACTTGTTGAGGTCTACAATGTTTTTTCTGAGGTCTTGGCTGATTTTTTAGATTGTGTCAAGCAAAGAGGCACTGAGTTTGAAGGTAGGCCTTGAAATACATCCATAGGTACGCCTCCTATTGACTCAAATTATGTCAATTAGCAAATCAGAAGCTTCTTTAGCAATTACCTAATTTTCTGGAATTTTCCAAGCTGTTTAATGGCATAGTCAACTTAGTGTATGTAAACTTCTGACCCACTGGAATTGTGATACAGTGAATTATAAGTGAAATTGTAACGGCTTTCTTCCTGGGAAAGAGAGGACCAAAGCACTAAGTTGACTAAGACAGCCTGGTGCGGGGTGCCGGCACTGGTTGCACCGGGCTGGGGACACGCACCTCAGGGCGAATGCCTTGCATACTACGCCAAATCAACTGCTCTCTCTCTTCACACTCCCCCAATTCTATTAACACCTCCTCGAGTGTCTCCTCATCTCCCATCCGTTCACTCTCCTCCATTCTGTCCAATAACTCCTTGACCTTCTCAGACTCAGCCCTCAGCTTCGCCGACAGCTCCGATAACATCCATGGCTCCTTACGGTAAACAGGGGGAGTTGGCTCAGGTCTGGCTCCTGACTCCCCCAATACCCCCCCCAATACATTTTTGGGGCTGCCTCTTGGGCTTCCAGCCGCTCTGCCGTGCTAGCTCCTCATAATGCCCCCTCTCTGCTTTCGCTGCCTCCAGCTCGGCTTTGGGGCGGCAATATTCCCCTGGCTCTGCCCAGGGTCCTTTCCTGTCTAGGATCTCCTCCCAAGTCCACTTCTCCAAATAGTGCTGCCTCTCCCACTGCTGCTGCTGTTGCTCCTGCTGCTGCTGCTTCTCCTGCTGCACCTGTTGCTTCTCCTGCTGCTGCTTTTGCTGCTGCTTTTGCTGCTGCTTCTGTTTACCATGCCGATTGGTCCTTGGTTGGTGGGTGATTCTGTAACTGTTTTCTTCCTGGGAAAGAGAGGACCAAAGCGCAGCGTGGTGAGTGTTCATCTAATTTAATAAGAAATCCCAACTGAACACTTCAAATTACAAAACAACAAATGTGAAACCAGTCCTATCTGGTGCATAGACAGAAAGACAGGAAACAATCACCCACAAACCCCAACACAAAACAATCTACCTAAATATGGTTCCCAATCAAAGACAATGACTAACACCTGCCTCTGATTGAAAACCATATCAGGCCAAACACAGAAACAGACAAACTAGACACACAACATAGAATGGCCACCCAGTTCACGTCCTGAACAACACTAAAACAAGGAAAACACACAAGAACTATGGTCAGAACGTGACATAAATATTCTGTCTGTAAACAATTGTTGGAAAAATGACTTGTGTCATGCACAAAGTAGATGTCCTAACCAACTTGCCAAAACTATAGTTTGTTGACAATACATTTGTGGAGTGGTTGAAAAACGAGTTTTAATGACTCCAACCTAAGTGTATGTAAACTTCTGATCCACTGGAATTGTGATACAGTGAATTATAAGTGAAATATTCTGTCTGTAAACAATTGTTGGAAAAATTACTTGTGTCATGCACAAAGTAGATGTCCTGTCTGACTTGCCAAAACTATAGTTTGTTGACAATACATTTGTGGAGTGGTTGAAAACTAGTTTAATTGACTTCAACTGTATACTCTTTTACATTTGCTATGATACATGCCTATAGCTGCCATGATGGTGATGAATTCCACTAGTAGGAGTAAGACCTATATGGTACAGCATGATGCCATTAATGTCTCTAAACCAAATGAGACGTTCATAAACACACAGCAGCACATATACCATAATTCATTGGCCTTAAAAAGCATGGGATCGATGACAGTTTATGATGTGGTTTTCCCATGATTCAATGGGAGAGACTTTTTTAGGGTCAGTGCAGGCACGCATCACAGGCTCAGATGTCAAAGGTAATGGAGGTCATTTTGAAAGTGATCAGTCAAATTTCCACATACTCAAATCAATATTTGCTCTCTAGTTAATGTCTCATTGCTCCATGTGATGCCAATTTGTCTTCAATTGCAGTGTGGTGTATAATTGAAATCCTTGTATTCTCTGTCTTTCTAAGCATTATATGTTGCTTCTTGCTTTGTATGAAGTCAAAAGCAGTCATTATGTTAGCCCTGGTCAATGTTAATATGGGGTTGCGTGTGTCTAGAGAGGAGTTGTTTTCAGCCCAGTCTGTGAAAATTGCCAAAATGTGTTTTCTTTTCACCTTTACCCTCTTCTTATTTATGAAAGATAACTCTTAGCAGCATCTGACACTTAGAGTTAATCTGAGACTTACAAAACACTACTGTTGAGTTGCATCCCCTTTTGCCCTGAAAACATCTTCAATTCGTCAAGGCATAGACTACAAGGTGTTGAAAGCGTTCCACTCAGAACCACATGAATACATGTGCAGTTCTTGACACACCCAAACCGACACCCCTGGCACCTACTACCATACCCTGTTCAAAGGCACTTCAATATTTTGTCTTGCCCATTCACCCTATGAATGGCACACATGCGCAATCCATGCCTTAATTGTCTCAAGGCTTAAAAATCCTTCTTCAACCTATCTCCTACCCTTCATTTTCACTGATCGAAGTGGATTTAACAAGTGACATCAACAAGAGATCATAGCTTTCACCTGGATTCACCTGGTCAGTCTATGTCATGGACATTTTTTGTATACTCTATACACAGCTCTTTTTTCTCTACATCTATACTTACACGGCTATAACATGTGGTATTTCATAAATATATTATTAAGCATCTATAGGCTTGCAATAATACATGCACCAATCTTATCTTCAAGTAATAGTTTTGGGATAATATTTTAAACTTCTTATGCATTAAGACATTAATAACAGGCCTGTGTGTGGTCTGCACCTAATTGCTGCTTTTCCTCAGCTTTGTCCATGAATAAAACCCAGTGTCCCTGCACTCTTTAACCACCCCTGAATATGAATCTACAGATCTATTCTTTAATAGAGACGTACAGGACATAGACTAATGAATGTGCCTTAACTTCTTCGATATAGGGGGCGCTCTTTTAATTTTTGGATAAAAAAATGTTCCTGTTTTAAACAAGATATTTTGTCACGAAAAGATGCTCGACTATGCATATAATTGACAGCTTTGGAAAGAAAACGCTCTGACGTTTCCAAAACTGCAAAGATATTATCTGTGAGTGCCACAGAACTGATGCTACAGGCGAAACCAAGATGAAATTTCAAACAGGAAATGCCCCAGATTTTGAAGGCGCTGTGTTCCAATGTCTCCTTATATGGCTGTGAATGTTTCCCCAAGGTGTCTGCAGCATTGTGACGTATTTGTAGGCATATCATTGGAAGATTGACCATTTTACACTACATCTACCAGGTGCTCGCTTGGTGTCCTCCGTCGCAATTATTGCGTAATCTCCAGCTGCGTGTATTTTTCCATTTGCTTCCGAGGAGAAACCCAACTGCCACGAATGATTTATCATCGAATAGATGTGTGAAAAACACCTTGAGGATTGATTCTAAGCAACATTTGCCATGTTTCTGTCGATATTATGGAGTTAATTTGGAAAAAAAGTTTGGCGTTGTAATGACTGAATTTTCGTTTTTTTTTCTTAGCCAAACGTGATGAACAAAACGGAGCGATTTCTCCTACACAAATAATCTTTTTGGAAAAACTGAACATTTGCTATCTAACTGAGTCTCTTCATTGAAAACATCCAAAGTTCTTCAAAGGTAAACGATTTAATTTGATTGCTTTTCTGATTTCCGTGACCAAGTTACCTGCTGCTAGCTGGACAAAATGCTATGCTAGGTTATCGATAAACTTACATAAATGCTTGTCTAGCTTTGGCTGTAAAGCATATTTTGAAAATCTGAGATGACAGGGTGATTAAAAAAAGGCTAAGCTGTGTCTCAATATATTTAACTTGTGATTTTCATGAATAGGAATATTTTCTAGTAATATTTATGTCCGTTGCGTTATGCTAATTACTGTCAGATGATGACAACGGTCCCGTTCAGGGGATGGGGTGTCACTAGAGGTTTTAAGAGCAGTTGGAGGCCACGGAAGGAGTGTTGTATGGCATTGAAGCTCGTTTGGAGGTTAGTTAGCACAGTGTCCAAGGAAGGGCCAGAAGTATACAGAATGGTGTCGTCTGCGTAGAGGTGGTTCAGGGAATCACCCGCAGCAAGAGCGACATCATTGATATATACAGAGAAAAGAGTCGGCCCGAGAATTGAACCCTGTGGTACCCCCATAGAGACGGACAACATGCCCTCCGATTTGACACACTGAACGCTGTCTGCAAAGTAGTTGGTGAACCAGGCGAGGCAGTCGTCAAAAAAACCAAGGATATTGAGTCTGCCGATAAGAAAACAGTGATTGACAGAGTCGAAAGCTTTGGCCAGGTTGATGAAGACAGCTGCACAGTACTGTCTTTTCTGGTGGTTATGATATCGTTTAGTACCTTGAGCGTGGCTGAGGTGCACCCGGCTCGGAAGCCGGATTGCACAGCGGAGAAGGTACGGTGGGATTCGAAATGGTCAGTGATCTGTTTATTAACTTGGCTTTCGAAGACTTTAGATAGGCAGGGCAGGATGGATATAGGTCTGTAGCAGTTTGGGTGCAGGGTGTCACCCCCTTTGAAGAGGGGGATAACCGCGGCCGCTTTCCAATCTTTAGGGATCTCGAGCGATACGAAAGAGAGGTTGAACAGGCTGGTAATTTTAGAAAGAGAACTTCCAGAATATCTAGCCCAGCTGATTTGTACTACTCTTGTTCTCCATGGACATTACAGTGTCCCAAAACGTATTGGAGTTAGGGCTACAGGATGCAAATTTCTGCTTGAAAAAGCTAGTCTTTGCTTTCCTGACTGACTGCGTGTATTGGTTCCTGACATCCCTGAACAGTTGCATATCGTGGGGGCTGTTCGATGCTATGGCAGTCCGCCACAGGATGTTTTTGTGCTGGTCACGGGCAGTCAGGTCTGGAGTGAACCAAGGGCTATGTCTGTTCTTAGTTCTGGATTTTTTGAACGGGGCATGCTTATCTAAGATGGTGAGGAAATTACTTTTAAAGAATGACCAGGCATCCTCGACTGACGGGATGAGGTGAATATCCTTCCACGATACCTGGGCCTGGTCGATTAGAAAGGCCTGCTCGCAGAAGTGTTTTAGGGAGCGTTTGACAGTGATGAGGGGTGGTCATTTGACAGTGGACCCATAGCGGATACAAGCAATGAGGTAGTGATCGCTGAGATCCTGATTGAAAACAGAGGAGGTGTATTTGGAGGGCAAGTTGGTCAGGATGTCTATGAGGGTGCCCCGGTTTACGGATATAGGGTTGTTCCTGGTGGGTTCCTTGATGATTTGTGTGAGCTTGAGGGCATCTAGCTTAGATTGTAGGACTGCCTGGGTGTTAAACAGTTTAGGTCACCTAACAGAACAAATTCACAAATAGTGAGTACTGAGTCCATGATTTATTATTGGAGCTGTTGATGATATTGGAGAAGTAGATAGACCTGGCAGACCTGGCAGCACTGAGGGCATCTCTGTAGGCAGGGGTGCCATATGGGGGTTAAATGTTAGGGCGATTCTAAGGGCCTGTGGCTGACAGGGGCCCTAAAAAATTATTAGAACATTAGGTAAAACGTTTTCAATATTAAATTATTAACCTATCATCATTAACATAATATTTTATTTACAATGTAAAAATAAAATTGACGGTTTATTTTCCTTTTCTTTTCTTGTTTTTGGCAAAAAGTAAACATCCAGAGGGCCTCTGTATATCAAATAAAATGTTATTGGTCACATACAAATAGTTAGCAGATGTTAATGAAAGTGTAGCAAAATGCTTGTGCTTCTAGTTTCGATGCAGAAATGCAGTGCAGTAATATCTAACAAGTAATCTAACAATTTCTCAACAACTACCTAATACACACAAATCTAAAGGGTTGAATGAGAATATGTACATATAAGTATATGGATGAACGATGGCTGAGTGGCATATGCAAGATGGTACAAAATACAGTATATACATGTGATATGAGTAATGTAAGATATATAAACATTATTAAAGTGGCATTATTTAAACTAGCATTGTTTAAAGTGACTAGTGATCCATTTATTAAATTGTCCAGTGATTGGGTCTCAATGTAGTCAGCATTTTCATTTAGTTTTCCATTTTCCATTTTCACTTTTACAGCCGCTTATGTTCTAGTTGGTATGTATATTTAGTTCAAAAATCTGCTGCTGATTTTATTATTTTGTTTGTTATAGCATTTTGTAGATGATAATGTTAATTCATTTTAATTGATGAGGTTATATTTATTTTAAGTTATTTGTTCATTTTAAGAGAATTTTCCATTCAAAATGTCACCATTAAAATGACATTTAAACTGTAAAAGACAGCCTTTAGCACATTTCTTATAGAGGGTATCAGTCTTACGTCAAATAGTGATTTCCACTGTATGCAGAATGTTGCATGCATGTCTGCACAGTGTTATATTTTCACAGCTCACTGTCAGTAAATATTGTACAGTAAATATTGGACTACAAGAAAGTTGCAAACCTGCAAAGGTAGAGTTATTTGAAGCTTTGAATGGGCCGATTGAGTTCTGGAAGTGTGTGGTTACAGCAATTGCACTTGGTTGGTGTGGCCTGTGCTGGTGGGGCCCAATGTGATATCTTTTCATGGGACCCAAAATCCTTGGTGGCACCCGTCATTAAGTGGAGAGGTAAAGTTTGTTGGCCTCACGGTACGTTTCGACCAGAAATGATGCCTCCTTGACAATTCTTTGCTGCGAAAAATTGAGCGTGAAGCTATTCAAGCAAGTAAATACATTTTGAAAATAGCTAGCTACAGCAGGCCACCGTGTGTAGGCTAATGGCCTGCTTGTTAGCTAGTTGGCTAGCCAGGTTTACATACAATAGCTAAGTGAAATATCATCAGCTAGTTCACTTCATACTAGCTTGTTATCTTGATGTAGGCCTATTTATCAGTGTAAGTTAAAAACTCACAATCCAAATGTATTTGTAGAAAACAGCCATGGAACAGGGTGAAAGGATGTTCTGCTCCAGCTGTCAGAAAAGGGAGTAGGTTTACTAGTTAGACAAGGCAGGTTGTGGGAGGACATTATGAACATATTCTCCAGTTTTAGTCCCTAGAGAGGAAAACTATGAAAAAAGACAGAGATAATAGTCAGGGCTGTCTAATTGTAATACAATGAAGCCTGTTTCTTCGTGATGTCTGTCCTCAGATACGGAGAGCTGTGGAAGCCTGTCTGCAGATGAAGGTCCCAGTGAATGTCTCAAGAGACTGCTGGCACATCCTTGTATGCCATGGGTTGTATACCATAGGGTATAGCTGAAGTTAAAAGCATTAAATAAATACAAAATTATTATATGCGTCATACTTGTCAACAAACTCGTAGTCAACTCAACTAATTTCTACAGAGATACAGTTTCTGAGCCTTTTGACTGGAATGTTGACAATAATTATTCTAAGCAAACACTGTGCTCTCTTGTCTGTTGGCTTAGACGAACAAAGTTTAGGTCAGAAGAGAGAAACATGGGGGAAAATCTAAATGGCTGCCACATAGTCTCTCCATTAACTCAACAATGACAAAACTGTATTGTAACTTGTTATTAGTGCTATACTAACCTTTATGAATGATTACCTGATCTTTCAACAACAACAAAAAACACTTATCTTTTCACAATCCAAAACCCTGTCTATGACACAGAACAAATGCAATGTTTTATCATGGTCCAAATCTGCGAGTTAGCTCTCCACAACACCTTATCTTTTTTTGTCTCCTCAATGACTATACAGAAATGTACCATTTTATCAATGCTGTAAACACACACAGTGCTGGTGGATTGCAGAGGAGAGGATGGATGTTGCATATAAATCCACCGAGGGTTTGTGTCAGTGTGGAAAGAATTCCACACTGTCTTCAATCCACAGTCCCCTAGACTATAGATAAACTATCTTCAAAGTAATGATTCAGAACATTGTTTCTGATATAAAAAGGTTATTATAGTGTATTAAATCATTCATGTTACATTTTACAACTATAGGTTGAGTAAAACAATAAAGTAAAGGTAGTTAGTGGAGAGGTTAGGCAGTTAGTTAGAAAGGTAGGTAGTGCAGGCATTGCTAATAACTTGCTGGATTCACAGGCGGGGTTACATGATGTTGCGGATATTGTGTCTGATGATCAATGGGGAAGAAGGTCTGTTATGATACGCAATGGTCAGATAGCTAGCAACAAACAAGAAGTTGCCTGGTGGAGCATAGTAGGTGGCTTGTTTTAGCTAGTTTGATCTTATTATTGACGTGTTTTGACTGATGTCACGTCTATGCTCATAGGGCAAAAATTAGCTCATTGTGTAAGTTTATTTATGCTTTCAATAATCATTTGGAGACACCTCTGGGATGCTGGCCTTCTAGGCAGAGTTACAAAGAAAAAGCCATATCTCAGATTGGCCAATAAAAATAAAAGATTAAGATGGGCAAAAGAACGCAGACACTGGACAGAGGAACTCTGCCTAGAAGGCCAGCATCCCAGAGTCACCTCTTCACTGTTGACGTTGAGACTGATGTTTGCAGGTACTATTTAATGAAGCTGCCAGTTGAGGACTTGTGAGGATTCTGTTTCTCAAACTAGACACTCTAATGTACTTGTCCTCTTGCTCAGTTGTGCACCGGGGCCTCCCACTCCTCTTTCTATTCTGGTTAAGGCCAGTTTGCTCTGTTCTGGGAAGAGAGTTGTACACAGCGTTGTACGAGATCTTCAGTTTCTTGACAATTTCTTGCATGGAATAGCCTTCATTTCTCAGAACAAGAATAGACTGACGAGTTTCAGAAGAAAGTTATTTGTTTCTGTAACGTCCGGTGTGTAGTGGGTGAGAAGTCAGGCGCAGGAAGCAGAGAGTTCAGGGTAGTGCTAATACCTTTTAATGCACAACAACGGTGAACATACGCCAACCCCACAAAACACGGGGCGCCCACCAAAACAATGCCCCAAACACGGGGGACTTAAAGTCCAGCAAAAACCCAAGCAAATGGGAAAACCGTGACACACAGACGTGTACACACGTACATCGAACAATCCTGCAAAGCCCAACCAATCAGCCTAAAACAAACACAGGTGAAACCAATAAACAGAAAAGGGGCAAATGGATCAGTGCCAGCTAGTAGGCCGGTGACGACGACCGCCGAGCACCACCCGAACAGAAAGGGGATCTACCTTCGGCAGTAGTCGTGACAGTTTCTGGCCATTTTGAGCCTATAATCGAATCCACAAATGCTGATGCTCCAGATACACAACTTGTCTAAAGAAGACCAGATTTATTGTTTCTTTAATCAGAACAACAGTTTTCAGCTGTGCTAACATAATTGCGAAAGGGTTTTCTAATGATCAATTAGCCTTTTAAAATGATAATTTTGGATTAGCTACCACAACGTGCCATTGGAACACAGAAATGATGGTTGCTGATCATTTACCTCTGTACGCCTATGTTGATATTCCATAAACAATCTGCCGATTCCAGCAACAATAGTAATTTACAACATGAACAATATCTACACTGTATTTCTGATCAATTTGAAATGTTAAGGACATTTCTATGTGACCCCAAACTTTTGAACAGTAGTGTAGGTTTCGCAGAAAGAGATCAGCTGGAAAATCACTGGAAAATAAATGGGACGAACTGAAAGCACGTATATCCTACCAACGGGACATTAAAAACTGTAACTTTGTAACGTTCGTCGTTGGGAGAAAGAGAGGAGGACCAAGGTGCAGCGTGGTAAGTGTTCATCTTGTTTTAATAAGAAATACTAAACACTGAACAAAACAATAAAACGACAAAACGAACAGTCCTGAACGGTGAAAAAAAACACAGAACAGAAAATAAACACCCACGAAAAGGAAAGGCTACCTAAGTATAATTCTCAATCAGAGACAACTAAGGACACCTGCCTCTGATTGAGAACCATACCAGGCCAAACGCAAAACACAACATAGAAAACGGAACATAGACAACCCAACCATCTCACGCCCTGACCATACTAAAACAAAGACATAACAAAGGAACTAAGGTCAGAACCTGACAAACATCTTATTTTTCACCGAGGCATGGCTGAACAAAGACATTCAGAACATACAGCTGGCGGCTTATACACTCTATCGTCAGGACAGAACTGCAGCCTCTGGTAAGACACAGGGCAGGGGCCTATGCATATTTGTAAACAATACCGGCTGCATGATATCTAAAGAAGTCTCAAGGTTTTGTTCACCTGAGGTAGAGTATCGAATGATAAACTGTAGACCACATTCTCTATCTAGAGAGTTTTCATCTGTATTTTTCGTAGCTGTCTACTTAAAACCACAGACCAAGGCTGGCACTAAAACCACACTCAATGAGCTGTATTCCACCATAAGCAAGCAGGAAAATGCTCACCCAGAGGTGTCGCTCCTAGTGGCTGGGGACTTTATTGCAGGCAAACTTAACTTGGATATAGGGGGCGCTATTTTAATTTTTGGATGAAAAATGTTCCCGTTTTAAACAAGATATTTTGTCACGAAAAGATGCTTGACTATGCATATAATTGACAGCTTTGGAAAGAAAACACTGACGTTTCCAAAACTGCAAAGATATTGTCTGTGAGTGCCACAGAACTGATGTTACAGGCGAAACCCAGATAAAGATCCAATCAGGAAGTGCCGCATTTTTTGAAACAGCCTCATGCCAATGACTCCTTATATGGCTGTGAAGGAGCTAGCAGTCAGCTTACGTTTTCCACGTTTCCCCCAAGGTGTCTGCAGCATTGTGACGTCTTTTTAGGCATTTCCATTGGAGAATGGCTGTAAGAGACCATATAGGGCGAGTGGACACATGGTGACTCCCGGAGAAAACGTTGCGTAAAATACTGAGGTAGCCATTTTTCCAATAGTTTTTTTATGAGAAACCAACAGCCTCCACGGATATATTATTGAATACATATGTTAAAAACACTTTGAGGATGGATCCTAAACAACGTTTGCAGTGTTTCTGTCGATATTATGGAGCAAATTTTGAAAAAAGTTCAGCGTTATAGTCAAAGTATTTTCGGTTGATTTCTCAGCCAAGCAGGATGAACAAACGTGACGTTTTCCGCCTACAAAATATTATTTTTGGAAAAAAGGAACATTTGCTATCTAACTGGGAGTCTCCTGAGTGAAAGCATCTGAAGTTCTTCAAAGGTAAATTATTTAATTTAGTTGCTTTTCTTATTTTTGTGAAAATGTTGCCTGCTGCCAGCACAGCCTAGCATAGCATTATGCCATGCTAAACTTACACAAATGCTTGTCTAACGTTGGCTGTAACACATATTTTGAAAATCTGAGATGACAGTGTTGTTAACAAAAGGCTAAGCTTGTGTTTCAATATATTTATTTCATTTCATTTGCGATTTTCATGAATAGGAAATGTTGCGTTATGGTAATGCGCTTGAGGCTATGATTACGCTCCCGGATACGGGATTGCTCGTCGCTAGAGGTTAAATCAGTTTTACCTCATTTCTATCAGCATGTTAAATGTGCAGCCAGAGGGAAAACATTTCTAGGCAACCTTTAGTCCACACACAGAGAAGCGCACAAAGCTCTCCCTCACCCTCCATTTGGCAAATCTGACCATAACTCTATCCTCCTGATTCCTGCTTACAAGCAAAAATTAAAGCAGGAAGCACCAGTGACTCGGTCTATAAAAAATTGGTTAGATGAAGCAGATGCTAAACTACAGGACCGTTTTGCTAACACAGACTGGAATATGTTACGCGATTCCTCCGATGGCATCGAGGATAACATTCCCACAGTGACTGTACGTACATACTCCAACCAGAAGCCATGGATTACAGGCAATATTAGCACTGAGTACAGCTGACGATTTCAAGACTGCTATGCCCTCCGACGAACCATCAAACAAGAAAAACTTCAATACAGGACAAAGATCCAATCGTACTACATCGGTGCCGACGCTCGTCAGTTGTGGCAGGGCTAGCCCTACAGACTACAAAGGGATGCGCAGCCAATGCCCAGTGACACAAGCTTACCAGACAAGCTAAATAACATATATGCTCGCTTCGAGGCAAGTTACACTGAAACTTGCATCAGAGCATCTGCTGTTCCGCATGACTGTGTGATCACACTCTCTGCACCCGATGTGAGTAAGACCTTTAAACAAGTCAACATTCACAAGGCCATTGGGCCAGATGGATTACCAGGATGTCTACTCCGAGTTTGAGCTGACCAACTAGCAAGTGTCTTCACTGACATTTTCAACCTTTCCTTGTCTGAGTCTGTAATACCAACATGTTACTCTATACCAGGCAGTGTCAGAGGAAGGCCCTAAAAACTGTCAAAGACTTGAGCCACCCTCATCGCAGACTGTTCTCTCTGCTTCCGCAAGGCAAGCGATTCCGGAGCGCCAAGTCTGGGTCAAAGAGGCTTCTAAACAGACTCCTGAACAGCTAATCAAATGGCTACACAGACTATTTGCATTGCCCCCCCCCGCTGTTGCGACTACTCTCTGTAATTATCTATGCAAAGCCAATTTAATAACTCTACCTACAAGTACATCATTTCCTCAATTACCTCGACACTCTTAAGTGAATATTGTTTCAAACTAGGGCAGTTTATTGATGCAACTGAAAATCTAGAAAACTAAGGCACAATCACTAACGTGCACGAAAAATCTATCCCCCCAAAAATGTAATTGACACATTGACTCTGTACCGGTACCCCTGTATATAGCTCCGCTATTGTTATTTACTGCTGCTTTTTAATTATTTGTTATTTTTTATCTCTTACTTTTTTTGTATTTTCTTAAAACTGCATTGTTGATTAAGGGCTTGTAAGTCAGCATTTCACTGTAAGGTCTACACCTGTTGTATTCGGTGCATGTGACAAATACAATTTGTCTCTTATTAAATCCACTTCAATCAGTGAAGATGAAGGGGAGGAGCCAGTTTAAATAAGGATTTTTAAGCCTTGAGACAATTGAGACATGGATTGTGTATGTGTGCAATTCAGAGGGTGCCTTCGAATGGGGTATGGTAGTAGGTGCCAGGCGCACCAGTTTGTGTCAAGTACTGCAACGCTGCCAGGTTTTCACACTCAACAGTTTCCCATGTGTATCAAGAATGGTCTTCCACCTAAAGGAGAACCAGCCAACTGTGTTTTGTACACTCAGTGTAGTTTACATGTTGTCAACAATAGTTGAATTCTAAGCAAACCCTGTATGTTTTGCCCCAAAGTTGTGCAGGCATCAGTCTTGTTGTTAAACAATCAATCTGTCTAATCACAAAAAAGTTGATCTCCCTTCCTGTAGCAAGGCATTCTGGTTCTTGTAGCCCAATAAGGCAAAATCTATAAGTATGTTTCCAGGTCGCCTGTGGCCTACCCAACCAAAGAACAATGCAAATAATACATAGTAATTAGCATTATTAAATACTTTTAGGTTTTCCACCCAGACATGTTTTAATCCACAGTCAAAATGTCACAAAATTCAACATTGTCCTTGAACAATAAAATAAATGCTCCTTGGTAATTGAAGTATGTTGTCTTACACAACACTTGAACTTTGAACATTTCACTTTGTTAACCTCTGATCTTCTACTAATAAAGCCTTTCAGAAATCACTGCTTCATAATGAGTGTTTACAGTATACACCACATACAGGCTTCCTCTCAGGCCTGTCTGCATGTATTTATCTGCTCTGGCTGTTATCTGTCTGTCTGGGTTTTTCTGTCACACACACACAAAGTCACAAGTCACGACGCGCACCTCAGGGACATGGGAAATGCATTACCATGACACCAGCGTATGAAGACTCAACACACACACACAGACACACACACTCACACACACACACACACACACACATGCACACCCACACAGCGTCCAAGCAACTTAGAAAAGCATGCAGTAGCTGAGGGAATTCAGAGGCAGAGCGAAAATAAAACAATGACAACTTTGTCTAGCCATCGTGAACTTACCGCCCTCAGAACAGGATGTAGATTCCTCCTGAGAGGAGTGGAGTCGGAACAGTGATGACAGCAGGTCCTCTATATTCCTGTGCTGTGTGTGTGTTTGTGCGTGCGTGTGTGTGTGTCCAACTTCATGGAGAGCCACGGTTTTAGATTTTTATTTTATTTTACAGTCCTCTGCCTACCACAGACGTGTTTATTAACCCAAGTGCAAGGTATTGCACACTGAGACACATTTCATGCTGCTTGAAATGGCTCAATTTGTGTGTGTCCAGCGAAGAGGGTGCAGTGCAAGACTAGTCTGTGTGTGTGTCTTTGTATGTGTGTGTGCTGTAGATGTTTCCATTCATTCCACAATAGTACATATTCTGCTGTCCAATGATGTCGAGGGAAAACAACTGTTTGAAATAATTTCTTTGTTGTAGTAATATTGCAAACGGAAGTGGCAGTTTCACCGCTATGGATTCCAGCTTTAAGGACAAGGAAGGACAAGGTTTTCAAGGAAGGTAAACTGATCCTGGATCGGTGTCTTTGCTGAACTTCTAACTGCAGCCAGTGAGAAAAATAAAAACGGCGGACTTCTATTTGGCTCTGTGATGTAAATAATTGCTGCTGCTGTAACCCTGATAGGACCAGGAACCACCTAATCAATTCCTTGCTTTAATTTAGTTGTGTCAAGTGGACTAAAATGTCACTACATTTTTTTCTCAAGATTTTTTTGGGTGATACTTACAGCCCCATCTTGCTATCAATATGGGGGTGAGGATTATAGCCCCATCTTGCTATCAATATGGGGGAGAGGATTATGGCCTCATCTTGCTATCAATATGGGGGTGAGGATTATAGCCCCATCTTGCTATCAATATGGGGGTGAGGATTATGGCCTCATCTTGCTATCAATATGGGGGTGAGGATTATAGCCCCATCTTGCTATCAATATGGGGGTGAGGATTATGGCCCCATTTTGCTATCAATATGGGGGTGAGGATTATCAAATCAAATCAAATTTATTTATATTGCCCTTCGTACATCAGCTGATATCTCAAAGTGCTGTACAGAAACACAGCCTAAAACCCCAAACAGCAAGCAATGCAGGTGTAGAAGCACGGTGGCTAGGAAAAACTCCCTAGAAAGGCCAAAACCTAGGAAGAAACCTAGAGAGGAACCAGGCTATGTGGGGTGGCCAGTCCTCTTCTGGCTGTGCCGGGTGGAGATTATAACAGAACATGGCCAAAATGTGCATAAGTGACCAGCATGGTCCAATCATAATAAGGCAGAACAGTTGAAACTGGAGCAGCAGCACGGCCAGGTGGACTGGGGACAACAAGGAGTCATCATGTCAGGTAGTCCTGAGGCATGGTCCTAGGGCTCAGGTCCTCCGAGAGAGAGAAAGAAAGAGAGAATTAGAGAGAGCACACTTAAATTCACACAGGACACCGAATAGGACAATTATAGCCCCATCTTCCTATCAATATGGGGGTGAGGATTATAGCCCCATCTTCCTATCAATTTGGGGGTGAGGATTATAGCCCCATCTTCCTATCAATATAGGTGTGAGGATTATGGCCCCATCTTCCTATAAATATGGGGGTGAGGATTATGGCCCCATTTTGCTATCAATATGGGGTTGAGGATTATAGCCCTGTTTATGCCTCTCCTGCGCTCCTCATCTGCAGTTCCCCTTTTCTCTTATTGTAAAGAGAGATTTAATTGTGGTTAGGAAATCTCCTCCCCATCCTCCTCCCCTCCCACTCCTCCTCCCCCTCTCCACCCCCTCCTCCTCACCATTTTCCTCACCCCTCCTCACCATCCCCTTCCCCTCACCCTCTACTCCCACCTTCCAGCCCTGCTTACTGACTTTATCTCCCCCTACTGTGAAGAGAGAAGAAACTCCTTTCTCTATCTTTCTCTTGATCTCTCCATCCTTATCTCCTTAACTTCCCTACTCCTTATGGTTGCTCATCTCTCTCTCTTTCCATCCTTATCTCCCCTACTCCTTATGGTGGCTCATCTCACTCTCTTTCCATCCTTATCTCCCCTACTCCTTATGGTTGCTTATCTCTCTCTCTTTCCATCCTTATCTCCCCTACTCCTTATGGTTGCTTATCTCTCTCTCTTTCCATCCTTATCTCCCCTACTCCTTATGGTGGCTCATCTCACTCTCTTTCCATCCTTATCTCCCCTACTCCTTATGGTTGCTTATCTCTCTCTCTTTCCATCCTTATCTCCCCTGCTCCTTATTAAGGTGGCTCATCTCACTCTCTTTCCATCCTTATCTCCCCTACTCCTTATGGTTGCTAATCTCTCTATCTCAATTCAAATCAATTAAAGGGGCTTTATTGGCATGGGAAACATATGTTTACATTGAAAAAGCAAATTAAATTGTTACGTCCATTGTTGGAATGAGACCAAGGTGCAGCTTGGTAAGCGTACATCTTTTTTATTGTGATGAACACCAAAAAAAAACACCAAAAGATAAACGAACGTAACGTTCTGCAGGCTACACAGTAACTGTACAAAAACAAGATCCCACAAACTCAGTTGGAAAACAGGCTGCCTAAGTATGATCCCCAATCAGAGACAACGATAAACAGATGCCTCTGATTGGGAACCATACTAGTCCAACAAAGAAATAGAAACATATATTTGCCAACCCAAGTCACACCCTGACCTAACCAAATGGAGAATAAAAAAGGCTCGCTAAGGTCAGGGCGTGACAGTACCCCCAAAGGTGCTGAACCTATAGGGGAGGGTCCGGGTGGGCATCTCATTTCGGTGGAGGCTCCGGTGTGGGATGCAGACCCCACTCCGCTTGAGGCTCTCACCACTTCGGTGGTGCATCTGGGGCGGGGAATGTCGCCGGGCACTCTGGACCATAGATCGCGTTGTCGCGGACTCCGGACCGTAGATCACTGCAGGAGGAACCGAACCACCAATTGTCGCTGGAGGCTCCGGTCTGGGGAACATCGCTGGAGGCTCCCAACCGGGGACCGTCGTCGGAGGCTCCCGACCGGGGACCGTCGCCGCAGGCTACCGACCGGAGACCGTCGCCGCAGTCTCCCGACTGGGGACCGTCGCCGCAGGCTCCCGACTGGGGACCGTCGCCGCAGGTTCCCGACTGGGGACCGTTGCTGGAAGCTCCGGACTGGGATCCCTCGCAGGCGGCTCTGGAATGGGACCCCCCGCTGGTTGCTCTAGACTGCAAACCGTCACTGTAGACTCTGAACTGCAGACCGTTGCTGGAGACTCCAGACCGCGGTTCGTCACTGGAGACTTTGTGCCATGGATCATCACTGGAGGCTTCATGCCATGGATCATCACTGCAGGCTCCGGGCCATGGATCATCAATGGGAGGCTTCGGGCCGTGGATCATTACTGGAGGCTTCGGGCCATGGTTCACCACTGGAGGCATTGGGCCATGGATCATCACTGGAGGCTGGGTGCTTAGAGCTGGCACAGGACGCACCGGGCTGGAGAGACGCACTTGAGGCCTGGTGCGTGGAGCTGGCACAGGGCTTATCGGGCTGGGGAGACACACTGGAGGCCTGGTGCGTAGAGCTGGCACAGGGTTTATTAGGCTGGGTAGACACACAGGAGACTGGGTGCGTGGAGCTGGCAAAGGATATACTGGGCCGTGGAGACACACCAGAGGTCTGGATCGCAGAGCTGGCACAACCCGTCCTGGCTGGGTGCTCACCCTAGCCCGGCAACTGCGGGGCGCTGGCACAGGACGCACTGGGCTTTGAAGGCGCACTGGAGACACAGCACGTGAAACCGCAAAGCATGGTGTCTGAAGGGTCACACGCTCCTCAAAGCGACTGTCTTGCTCCAGACTCCAAACCCTCCAAACTCTTTCGTCACTCTCCACTGCCAACCACTCCTCGCTCAAACGGTCCAACAATTCCTCTTCGGTCTCGGACTCACCCCTCAGCACCAATGCCCACGTCGTCTGCCCCCCATTTTGGGGCTGCCTCTCAGGTTTTCTGTTGTGTTCTCTCCTCCTGACCAAGCTGCTTGGTCCGTTTGTGGTGGGATCTTCTGTTACGTCCATTGTTGGAATGAGACCAAGGTGCAGTGTTGTAGGCGTACATCTTTCTTTATTATGATGAACACCAAAAAATCAACAAAAGATAAACGAACGTAACGTTCTGCAGGTTACACAGTAACTGTACAAAAACAAGATCCCACAAACTCAGTTGGAAAACAGGCTGCCTAAGTATGATCCCCAATCAGAGACAACGATAAACAGCTGCCTCTGATTGGGAAACAAGATCCCACAAACTCAGTTGGAAAACAGGCTGCCTAAGTATGATCCCCAATCAGAGACAACGATAAACAGATGCCTCTGATTGGGAACCATACTAGTCCAACAAAGAAATAGAAACATAGATTTGCCCACCCAAGTCACAACCTGACCTAACCAAATAGAGAATAAAAAAGGCTCTCTAATGTCAGGGCGTGACAGAAATAAATAATAAACAAAAGTGAAATAAACAATAAAACATTTGCCTAGGGGAGTGAACATTGCACTTACAAAAGTTCCAAAAGCATAAAGACATTTCAAATGCCATATTATCGATATACACAGAATTGTGATGATGTGCAAATAGTTTAAAGTACAAAAGGGAAAATAAATACTGTAAACATAAATATGGGTTTTATTTACAATGGTGTTTGTTCTTCACTGGTTTCCCTTTCCTTGTGGCAACAGGTCACAAATATTGGTGATGTGATTGCACACTATGGCTTTCACCCAACAGATATGGGAGTTTATCAAAATTGGATTTGTCTGTGTAATATGAGGGAAATATGTGTCTCTAATATGTTCATACGTTTGGCAGGAGGTTAGGAAGAGTAGCTAAAATTCCACCTCAGTTGTGTGGGCAGTGTGCACATCGGCTGTCTTCTCTTGAGAGCCAGGTCTGCCTTTGGCGGCTTTTCTCAATAGCAAGGCTATGCTCACTGAGTCTGTACATAGTCAAAGATTTCCTTAATTTTGGGTCAGTCACAGTGGTCAGGTATTCTGCCACTGTGTACTCTCTTTTTAGGGCTAAAAAGCATTCTAGTTTGCTCTGTTTTTTTTGTTAATTATTTCCAATGTGTCAAGTAATTATCTTCGCTTTGTCATGATTTGGTTGGGTCTAGTTGTGCTGATGTCCTGGGGCTCTGTGGGGTGTATTTGTGTTTGTGAACAGAGCCCCAGGACCAGCTTGCTTAGGGGACTCTTCTCCAGGTTCATCTCTCTGTAGGTGATGGCTTTGTTATGGAAGGTATGGGAATTGCTTCCTTTTAGGTGGTTGTAGAATTCAAAGGCCTGTCACGCCCTGGCCTTAGAGAGCTTTTTATGTCTCTATTTTGGTCAGGGTGTGATTTGGGTGGGCATTCTATGTTATTTTTTCTGTGTTTCTCAATCAGGGACATCTGACTATCGTTGTCTCTGATTGGGAACCATACTTAGGTAGCTTTTTCACACATGGTTTTTGTGGGTAGTTGTTTTCTGTTTAGTGTTTTGCACCTGACAGGACTGTTTCGGTGATTCACTTTGTTTTTTTGTTTAGTGTTCAGTTTAAATAAAAAGTCCTCTTCTTCATACAACAAAAACCGTTACAAGGCTATTTTCTGGATTATGATCATCAGCAGGTATCGGCTTAATTCTGCTCTGCAGGCAATATTTGGTGTTTTACGATGTACACAGAGGATATTTTGGATCAATTTGGTGTTTGTCCTATTTTGTGAACTCTTGGTTTGTAAGTGGACCCCAGACCTCACAACAATAAAGGGCAATGGGTTCTATAAGTATTTTTAAGCAGATCCTAATTGGTACGTCGAATTTGATGTTCCTTTTGATAGCAGTGCTTCCCAAACTTTTTATAGTCTCGTACCCTTTCAAACATTCAACCTCCAGCTGCGTACTCCCTCCAGCACCAGGGTCAGCGTGCTCTCAAATGTTGTCCTAAATGTTGTCCTATATCGGCATAACCTGAGAGACCGCTCAGCAAGGATGAAGCCACTGTTCCAAAACCGCCATAAAAAATCCAGGCTACGGTTTGCAACTGCACATGGGGACAAAGATTGTACTTATTGGAGAAATGTCCTCTGGTCTGATGAAACAAAAATAGAACTGTTTTGCCATAATTACCAATTGTTATGTTTGGAGGAAAAAGGGGGAGGCTTGCAAGCCGAAGAACACCTTCCCAACCGTGAAGCACGGGGGTGACAGCATCATGTTGTGGGGGTGCTTTGCTGCAAGAGGGACTGGTGCACTTCACAAAATAGATGGCATCATGAGCCAGGAAAAATATGTGGATATATTGAAGCAACATCTCAAGACATCAGTCAGGAAGTGAAAACTTGGTTGCAAATGGGTCTTCCAGACGGACAATGACCCCAAGCATACTTCCAACGTTGTGGCAAAATGGCATAAGGACAACAAAGTCAAGGTATTGGATTGGCTATCACAAAGCCCTGACCTCAATCCCATAGAACATTTGTGGGCAGAACAGAAAAGCGTGTGCAAACAAGGAGGCCTACAAACCTGATTCAGTTACACCAGCCCTGTCAGGAGGAATGGGCCAAAATTCCCCAAACATATTGTGGAAAGTTTGTGGAAGGCTACCCGAAACGGTTGACCCAAATTAAACAATTTAATTAAAGGCAATGCTACCAAATACTAATTGAGTGCATGTAAACTTCTGACCCACTGGGAATGTGATGAAAGAAAATAAATCTGCAATAAATAATTCTCCCTACTACTATTCTGACATTTCACTTTCTTAAAATAAAGTGGTGATCCTAACTGACCTAAAACAGACATTTTACAGGGATTACATGTCAGGAATTGTGAAACTGAGTTTAATTGTATTTGGCTAAAGTCTATGTAAACTTACAACTTCAACTGTAAGACTGAATCGTGATGGCCGACATGGACCTCACCGATGCATCACAACTGGTCTGCCTAGGCTTTTCCGTTGCGATGTTACTGAAGACCCATCTGCTATTCCCGACCAGCTAGCTTTCTGAACGCCGTGCCTTCCACTCACTCGCCTAGCATAGTAGCGACTACAAAAACAGCTCCCGGACCCACAAATTGCTGCTCATTGGAGCCTATGATCAATCGAATACAAATGCCTCTCTCTAATTCAATATGCCTTGTCTTCTGCTGTTTCGGTTAGTTATTGTTTTATTTCACTGTCGAGCCCCTAGTCCAGCTCAACATGCCTTAGATAGCTCTTTTGTCACACACCCCACAGATGGGGAGACCTCACCTGGATTAGCTGGTGTCTCCAGAGATGCAAGATCTCTCATCGTCACTCGCTGCCTAGGTTTACCCCCACTGTACTCACATCCTACCATACCCTTGTCTGGACATTATGCCCTGAATCTATTCTACCACGCCCAGAAATCTGCCCCTTTTATTCTCTGTTCCCAACGCACTAGACAACCCGTTCTTATGGCCTTTAGCCGTACCCTTATCCTATGCCTCCTCTGTTCCTCTGGTGATGTCTGGTTAATCCAGGCCCTGTAGCCCCCAGCACCACATCTATTCCCCAGGCACTCTCATTTGTTGACTTCTGTAACCGTAAAAGCCTTGGTTTCATGCAAGTTAACTTCTTGGTGACAGGGGGCAATATTTTCAATCCCAAATTCAACTGCCTACTACTCATCCCCAGAAGATAAGATATGCATATTATTAGTAGATTTGGATATAAAACACTCTGAAGTTTCTAAAACTGTTTGACTCATGTCTGTGAGAATAACAGAACTTATGTAGCAGGCGAAACCCTGAGGAAAAAACATTCAGATTTTTTTTTGAGGTCACTCTCTTTTTGATGGGATTTCATTGGGAATCCAGATTTCTAAAGGACCTACCGCTTCCACTGGAAGTCACCAGTCTTTAGAAATTGGTTGAGGTTTTTCTTTGTGTAATGAAGAAGTACGAAGAAGTAGCCCTGTACAAAACGAGGGTCACTTCAAGTGTACTGTTAGATATAGGCGCGTGACCAGAAAGGTAGCGTCAGTTTGTTTTCTTCCTGTACTGAACACCGATCATCCCGTCTTCAATTTGATTGATTATTTACTTTAAAAAATACCTAAAGTTGTATTACAAAAGTAGTTTGAAATGTTTTGGCAAAGTTTACAAGTGACTTTTGATATATTTTGTAGTCACGTTGCGCAAGTTGGAACCGGTGTTTCTCTGGATCAAACGCGCCAAATAAATGGACATTTTGGATATATATCAACGGAAGTAATCGAACAAAAGGACCATTTGTGATGTTTATGGGACATATTAGAGTGCCAACAAAAGAAGCTCGTCAAAGGTAAGGCATGATTTATATTATTATTTCTGCGTTTTGTGTCACGCGGGCAGGGTTGAAATATGCTTCTCTCTATATTTACGGAAGTGCTATCCTCAGAAAATAGCATTGTTTGCTTTCGCCAAAAATCATTTTTTGAATCTGACATGTTGGCTGGATTCACAACACGTGTAGCTTTAATTTGGTATCTTATATGTGTGATTTCATGACAGTTTGATTTTTATAGTAATTTATTTGAATTTGGCGCTCTGCATTTTCACTGGCTTTAACCCAGAGAGGTTAACTAACCTCTAACCACGCTTCAATGCCATACAACACTCCTTCCATGGCCCCCAACTGCTCTTAAATGGCAGTAAAACTAAATGCATGTTATTCAACCAATTGGTACCCGCACCTGCCATCCCGCCTAGCATCACTACTCTGGACGGTTCTGACTTAGAATATGTGGACTACTACAAATACCTAGGTGTCTGGTTAGAATGTTAACTGTCCTTCCAGAATCACATTAAGCATCTCCAATCCAAAATTAAATCTACAGTCGGCTTGCTAATTCGCAACAAAGCCTCCGTCACTCATGCTGCCAAAAATACCCTCGTAAAACTGACTATCCTAACGATCCTTGACTTCGGCGATGTCATTTACAGAATAGCCTCCAACACTCTCCTCAGCAAATTGGATGTAGTCTATCACAGCACCATCTGTTTTGTTACCAAAGCCCCATATTCTACCCACCACTGCGACCTGTATGCTCCCGTTGGCTGACCCTTGCTACATATTCATCTCCAAACCCACTGGCTCCAGGTCGTCTATACGTCTTTCCTAGGTAAAGCCTCACCTTATCTCAGCTCACTGGTCTCCATAGCAACATCCACACATAGCAGGCACTCCAGCAGGTATATTTCACTGATCACCCCCAAAGCCATATCCTCCTTTGGCTGCCTTTCCTTCCAGTTCTCTGCTGCCAATGACTGGAACAAATTGCAAAAATCACTGAAGCTGGAGACTAATATCTCCCTCACTAACTTTAAGCATCAGCTGTCAGAGCAGCTTACCAATCACTGTACCTGTACACAGTCCATCTGTAAATAGCCCACCCAACTACCTCATTCCCATATTGTTATTTATTTTTTTGCTCCTTTGCACCCCTCTCTACTTGCACATCATCATCTGCACATCTATCACTCCAGTGTTAATGCTAAATTGTAATTATTTCACCACTATGGCCTTACCTCCCTAACCTTACTACATTTCCACACACTGTACATACATTTTTCTATTGTGTTTTTGACTGTACATTTGTTTATCCCATGTGTAACTGTTGTTTTTGTCGCACTGCTTTGTTTATCTTGGCCAGGTCGCAGTTGTAAATGTGAACTTGTTCTCAACTGGCCTACATGGTTAAATAAATGTGAAGTAAAAAATAAAAATGTAAATCTCAAACAACATGACAAGCATTCATTTAGACATGCACGTACACACAAACACACACCAAAATCCCCAGTAGGATGTCAAATGTACGCATATACTCTCACACACATAGGCTGACAAATGAAAACGCACCACACACAAACACACACAGATGAAAATGTACGCTTAAACAAGCTAATGTATAGAATTATTATAAAAGAGACAAAATTCACAAATTCAACTATACAACGGCAGAGTCACGTTTAAAACTAATAATGACTCAATAATCCATACTTTCTGGGAATTCTATAAAGTCCGTTAGTTGTGGGCAGAGCTGGAAAGCTGGCTAACAGAAGTATTACAATGTAAAATTTGAATCCATCTGTCTGCATATTTCAAGAAACGGCATAAAGGGTCGTGAGATACCCGATGGTTTGGACAATTCTCTTCTAATCACTCATCTTGAAAAAACGTATACTAAAAACTTGGAAATCAATCAATCCGCAATCATTAACAAAATACAAAAATCTATTTATTATTTAAATATTGAAAGTGCGGTTACAAAGAGAAACAAAAGTTTAGTGGAAAGTGATTCAGGCGTTGGAGATGGGGGTTGTGCTAGTGGGTCTGGGCAGCTCAAATCAAATCAAATTTTATTTGTCACATACACATGGTTAGCAGATGTTAATGCGAGTGTAGCGAAATGCTTGTGCTTCTAGTTCCGACAATGCAGTAATAACCAACAAGTAATCTAACTAACAATTCCAAAACGACTGTCTTATACACAGTGTAAGGGGATAAAGAATATGTACATAAGGATATATGAATGAGTGATGGTACAGAGCAGCATAGGCAAGATACAGTAGCTGATATCGAGTACAGTATATACATATGAGATGAGTATGTAAACAAAGTGGCATAGTTAAAGTGGCTAGTGATACATGTATTACATAAGGATGCAGTCGATGATATAGAGTACAGTATATACGTATGCATATGAGATGAATAATGTAGGGTATGTAAACATTATATAAGGTAGCATTGTTTAAAGTGGCTAGTGATATATTTACATCATTTCCCATCAATTCCCATTATTAAAGTGGCTGGAGTTGAGTCAGTGTCAGTGTCAGTGTGTTGGCAGCAGCCACTCAATGTTAGTGGTGGCTGTTTAAGATAGAAGCTGTTGAGATAGAAGCTGTTTTTCAGTCTCTCGGTCCCAGCTTTGATGCACCTGTACTGACCTCGCCTTCTGGATGATAGCGGGGTGAACAGGCAGTGGCTCGGGTGGTTGATGTCCTTGATGATCTTTATGGCCTTCCTGTAACATCGGGTGGTGTAGGTGTCCTGGAGGGCAGGTAGTTTGCCCCCGGTGATGCGTTGTGCAGACCTCACTACCCTCTGGAGAGCCTTACGGTTGAGGGCGGAGCAGTTGCCGTACCAGGCGGTGATACAGCCCGCCAGGATGCTCTCGATTGTGCATCTGTAGAAGTTTGTGAGTGTTTTTGGTGACAAGCCGAATTTCTTCAGCCTCCTGACGCTGCTGCGCCTTCTTCACGATGCTGTCTGTGTGAGTGGACCAATTCAGTTTGTCTGTGATGTGTATGCCGAGGAACTTAAAACTTGCTACCCTCTCCACTACTGTTCCATCGATGTGGATAGGGGGGTGTTCCCTCTGCTGTTTCCTGAAGTCCACAATCATCTCCTTAGTTTTGTTGACGTTGAGTGTGAGGTTATTTTCCTGACACCACACTCCGAGGGCACTCACCTCCTCCCTGTAGGCCGTCTCGTCGTTGTTGGTAATCAAGCCTACCACTGTTGTGTCGTCCGCAAACTTGATGATTGAGTTGGAGGCGTGCGTGGCCACGCAGTCGTGGGTGAACAGGGAGTACAGGAGAGGGCTCAGAACGCACCCTTGTGGGGCCCCAGTGTTGAGGATCAGCGGGGAGGAGATGTTGTTGCCTACCCTCACCACCTGGGGGCGGCCCGTCAGGAAGTCCAGTACCCAGTTGCACAGGGCGGGGTCGAGACCCAGGGTCTCGAGCTTGATGACGAGCTTGGAGGGTACTATGGTGTTGAATACCGAGCTGTAGTCGATGAACAGCATTCTCACATAGGTATTCCTCTTGTCCAGATGGGTTAGGGCAGTGTGCAGTGTGGTTGAGATTGCATCGTCTGTGGACCTATTTGGGCGGTAAGCAAATTGGAGTGGGTCTAGGGTGTCAGGTAGGGTGGAGGTGATATGGTCCTTGACTAGTCTCTCAAAACACTTCATGATGACGGATGTGAGTGCTACGGGGCGGTAGTCGTTTAGCTCAGTTACCTTAGCTTTCTTGGGAACAGGAACAATGGTGGCCCTCTTGAAGCATGTGGGAACAGCAGACTGGTATAGGGATTGATTGAATATGTCCGTAAACACACCGGCCAGCTGGTCTGCGCATGCTCTGAGGGCGCGGCTGGGGTGTGATGTAGTTGATGTCTGTGTGATGTTGTCGGCGCACTGGTCCAAGGCACTGCATCTCAGTGCTAGAGGCGTCACTACAGACCCTGGTTCGATCCCGGGCTGTTTCACAACCATCCGTGATTGGGAATCCCATAGGGTGGTGCACAATTGGCCCAGCGTCGTCCGGCTAATCACAACAACTCTCTGTCCATCAGTTACCCCCCTGTCCAGCTACCTACTGAATGATGTTTGTACTCCAAATGGACCTGTTTCTTCCAGAAGAAAACTTCTTCTATCTTCATTACAGACAGGCAGGCTAAAACACTGTTTTAATGGAGTATTTATTGTCTGTCTTTTACCCTGCGGTTTACTGCTAGGTGAGGACTGAATTTAAACATGAACACACACACAGAAACACTAACATACACATGGACGGGTGCATGTAACCAGTCTCACATGCAAAAATACATATGTACACACACACACACACACACACACACACACACACACACACACACACACATATATATATGCCTGTGTCCCCCCATGCGAAGGATATTTAACAAATAAAGCCCTGAGACAGATGGGATATGTATAGCTAATAGATAGAGATGATTTGTAACTGTTAACTGATGCGAGAATTATGTTCTCAATGTTCATAAACCCAATTCAATGAACTACTCAGCCTGAACCCCAGAATTTGTAAGAATCTGGTTGAAATGAATCAGAAGGAGGCCCAGCTACAATAGTCAGAAAGTTTATTTATGAGAGCGCTGGTCTGTTGTACAAGACAATTCATTTCATACTGGCTTCTCATGCACACACATTCACACTAACATACGCGCACACATTTGCACACAAACAAAAGTAGGTATGCACACACAGTCCTGCTACCCAGCTGACAAAGATTAGGGACGGTGAGAATCTCTCCCTGTCCTTTCCCAAATCTCTCAGTGGCCCCTAGCCAAGGTTGGCACCGAATTCTGCTCAGACAGTCTGTTTTTAAGACACTATAAAGACATAAACTTTAGCTAGCTATATTGTATTACCCTAATTCTGACTAGAACTACACATTTATTGATTATAATTTTATACATTCTAATCAATTCCATACAATTATATGGTTTCAGGGTGGAATATTCTAATCATTCAATTAACTTCTTGACGCACCCATCCCGTTACCGGTATCATTTCCATCAACACCGCTGAATTGTAGAGCACCAAATTCAAATTAAATTACTAAACATATTGAATTTTCATGAAATCACAAGTGCAATATAGCAAAACATAGTTTAGCTTGTTGTTAATCCACCTGGCGTGTCAGATTTTAATTCAGCTTTTCGACGAAAGCATAACAAGCGTTTATGTAAGAACATCTCTCTCAGTAGACAAAATATTACAAACACCTAGCAGCCAAGTAGATTGGTCACGAAAGTCATAAAAGCAATCGATTAAATCGCTTTCCTTTGATGATTTTTGGATGTTTGCACTCATGAGACTCCCAGTTACACAATAAATGTTCCTTTTGTTCCATAAAGATTATTTTTATATCCAAAATACCTCCATTTGTTTGGCGCATTATGTTCAGAAATCCACAGGCTCGAGCGGTCACGACATCGCAGACGAAAATTCCAAATAGTATCCGTAATGTCCCCAGAAACATGTCAAACGTTTTTTATAATCAATCCTCAGGTTGTTTTTAAAATATATAATCGATAATATATGAACCGGGACTGTCGCTTTTTCAATAGGAGAGGGAGAGACAATGGCTGCCCCACTCTGTTGCGCAAGCAAAACTCATGCGAACACCCAGCTATACAATGACGCGATATTATCTTTCTCCCTCATTTTTCAAAATAAAAGCCTGAAACTATATCTAAAGACCATTGACACCTCGAGGGAATCTGGTTGATATCCCTTTAAATGGAGTGAAGGGAGGCTATGGAACATGGAGCTTTCAAAATAGAAGCCACTTCCTGGTTTGATTTTCCTCAGGTTTTCGCCTGCAATATCAGTTCTATTGTACTCACAGACAATATTTTGACAGTTCTTTAAACTTTAGAGTGTTTTCTATCCTAATCTGACAATTATATGCATATTCTAGTTTCTGGGCCTGAGAAATAGGCCGTTTCATATGGGTATGTTTTTTAGCCAAAAACAAAAATCCTGCCCCCTACACTCAAGATGTTATTCCATTAACATTAACCTTTAATGCAGTGGGATAAATCAGGGTCACACAGAGTGTTTCACAGAGTAGTCGTAAACAAATCTACAGTACTTTGAAGCAAAAGTATAAACCTCACACACATGGTTATTTATTGCAGAAAAAAAAGAAGACAACTGTACCATGTCAGATATAGAGTTGAATTCCATTTTGAGTTTGCGTCCCAATTTTACACTTGATATACACCACAGAAGACTGAATAATAACAAAACCATTTTGCATAGAAACACCGGATTTTCACCATAAAAAATATGTTTATTAAACATTTCTTAGGGCAGCAATCCCGTTAGCGGGATGATATGACAACAGCCAGTGAAAGTGCAGGGCGCCAAATTAAAAACAACAGAAATCTCATGATTAAAATTCCTCAAACATACATGTATCTTATATTGTTTTAAAGGTAATTTTGTTATTAATCCCATCACAGTGTCCGATTTCAAATAGGCTTTACAGTGAAAGCACGGATTATGTTTGGTCACCACCAAGTCACAGAAAAACACAGCCATTTTTCCTGCCAAAGAGAGGAGTCACAAAAAGCACAAATAGAGATTAAATGTATCACTAACCTTTGATGATCTTCATCAGATGACACTCATAGGACTTCATGTTACACAATACATGTATGTTTCGTTTGATAAATTTCATATTTATGTAAAAAAATCTGAGTTTACATTGGCTCGTTACGTTCACTAGTTCCAAAAACATCCAGCGATTTTGCATAGCCACTTCGATTCAACATAAATTCTCATCATAAACATAGATGATAATACAAGTTATACACATGGAATTATAGATATACCTCTCCTTAATGCAACCACTGTGTCAGATTTCAAAAAACTTTACGGAATAAGCAAACCATGCAATAATCTGAGACGGCGCTCAGAAAAATTATCTAATTAGCCGCAATGTTGGAACAGAAACCAGAAATCACATTATAAATATTCCCTTACCTTTGATGATCTTCATCAGAATGCCCTCCCAGGTATCGCAGTTCCAAAAGAAATGCTTGATTTGTTCGATAATGTCCGTTATTTATGTCCAAGTAGCTACTTTTGTTAGCGTTAGGTACACATATCAAAACGCTCGTGCATGACTTTGGACAAAAACTTATATTATAGGTCGAAGAAACATTTCAAACTAAGTACAGAATCAATCTTTAGGATGTTTTTATCATAAATCTTCAATAAAGTTCCAACCGGAGAAATCCTTTGTGTCTAGAGGAGCAACGGAACGCAGGGCAATATCATGTAAAATGCGTTACCAGGAAATGACTCTCTGCCAGTAACCTGACTTATTCAGCTCGTATTCAGTCCCACAACACAGTAGAGGCCTCATTCAAGTTTCTAAAGATGGTTGACATCTAGTGGAAGCCATAGGAAGTGCAACTTCCTTCATATCCTTCTGTGTATTCAATAGGGCCTGAGTTGAAAATCGACCAACCTCAGATTTCTCACTTCCTGTTTGGATTTATTCTCAGGTTTTTGCCTGCCATATGAGTTCTGTTATACTCACAGACATCATTCAAAGAGTTTTAGAAACTCCAGAGTGTTTTCTATCCAATACTAATAATAATATGCATATATTAGCAACTGAGACTGAGGAGCAGGCCGTTTACTCTGGGCACCTTTCATCCAAGCTACTCAATACTGCCCCTGCAGCCATAAGAAGTTATTTGTTAAATTAGAAAATATGAATAACATTCCACCCATTTGATTGCAGGAAAGGGGTATGCTTGCTATGTGCTTCCCATGCATAGATATATGTGACCAGTGGCGCTTCTAGCTTGCATGGCCCCCTGAGCGAACCACCCCTTCAGCTCCCCCCCTTAACGATTTTACACAAACCAGAAAAAATGCAACAATATGTCTGTGAAACTATTTATTCACAGGATTATGAATAAATTGTAGCTTATTTGGTTGCATCTCGTAGTGACTGATTTTACTAATTGCATTAGTTCTGTACAAAGTTAGAGGTGCACTATTTGATAGATTCCCCCACTCCCCCTACCCCAGGCTTCCAGTAGGGAGACCTGAGGTCAACCTACCCCCGCCCCCCTCCCCATCTCGTACTTCTGAGTGGGAGACCTTCCCAGGCCGTAACCTGCCTATCTCACAAACTAGAATCAGGTTGCCCATTCTGACAAGGTTAATTGACCCACAGTCCCAAACAGTGACATGATATCATTAACTTCTTATGGTATAGGGGACGCTTGCGTCCCACTTGGCCAAAAGCCAGGGAAAATGCAGCGTGGCAAATTCAAATTCAAATAAAATTATATAAAAATCAAACTTTCATTAAATCACACATGTAAGATACTAAATTAAAGCTACACTCGTTGTGAATCCAGCCAACATGTCAGATTTTAAAAAGGCCTTTCGGCGAAAGCACAAGAAGCTATTATCTGATGATAGAACAACAGTAAACAAAGAGAGTAGCACATTTCAGCCATGCAGGCGCTACACAAAACGCAGAAATAAAATATAAAACATGCCTTACCTTTGACGAGCTTCTTTTGTTGGCACTCCAATATGTCCCATAAACATCACAATTGGTCCTTTTGTTCGATTAATTCCGTCCATATATATCCAAAATGTTCATTTATTTGGCGCGTTTGATCCAGAAAAAAACAGCTTCCAAATCATGCAACGTCACTACGAAATATCTCAACAGTTCCCTCTAAACTTTGCCAAAACATTTCAAACTACTTTTGTAATAGGTATTTTTAAACGCTACTTTTCAAGTCTTGCACAACTCTCAACAGTGTTACCCATTTCCTAGATGGCCATACTTCTTCATTGAACAAAGGAATAACCTCAACCAAATTCCAAAGACTGGTGACATCCAGCGGAAGCGGTAGGAACTGAAAACAAGTGCCTAAGAAATATTGTTTCCCAATGAGAAATCACTGAACAGACAGAGACCTCAAAACAGGTCTCTGTCTGCTACATAAGTTCTGTTATACTCACAGACATTATTCAAACAGTTTTAGAAACTTCAGAGTGTTTTCTATCCAAATCCACTAATAATATGCATATCTTATATTCTTGGCATGAGTAGCAGGAAGTTGAAATTGGGCACACTATTCATCCAAAAGTGAAAATGCTAATGTCACCATTCCAAATATTTTTGTGCGGGCGCCCCGTGCAATGCAAGCTAGCCTTTTTAGCTTTCCACAACTCCTCCATTTGAATGAATGATTTATATATTATTAGCCCTAGCAAATATTGTTATTGCCTATTTGCCAGTGTAACCTACAACATCATCCCAAATTCATATGCTGCTTCAATTTTTCAGCTAAAAATAGAATGTCATCATATCAAAGAGAAAAGGCGCTTGACAACCAGCTTTTTTTACCATGCAGCAATAGTTAGCAATTACTCAACAAAAAACATTTTGGGGAGATTCTAATGAGGCTACAATGTTATTTGATTTATTGTTTGAACAGTCGCTGATATTATATTTAGTTTTCAATGCAAAATAGGGCTACTTTGATGCATAGCCTATAGATCCGATTAAATAAAGGTGAAATAAAAAAATAAAAACCAACTTTACCCTCCCCATACACTGGTACATCACACTCTTCGTTATCTCTGAGCTCACTCCTCTCTTTACTCATGTTGTTGTTTCGTCTGATGTTGTTTTGTTTTGACTCTTACATTGTTTAGAAAAGCGACTTTGGATCTTTGAAAAGTGCTATATAAAAATAAAGTGCTATGTATTGTTGTTACTATTATTATTATTATAATTTCCTTATGTGGATTTTCTCTCAACTTGTTTAAAGACCCTATTTTCAAATACAGATAGGTGCACAATGTAGTTTGTACATTATATTTTGTTTTTCAAATTCAACCTTCCAGTGACTTTCTGAGCTGACAAAGGGAAACATACATTTTGTTTTGTGCGCCTTTTCTCTTTTGCATTTTACATGCATTTCAAAAACATTAGTGCACATATATCATCATATATTATGAACTACTGTATGTATTTCTCATATATACAAATATACACTATGATTTATTCATTTATAAATATATTGACCATAAATAATCATGCATACAGTTAAATATATTTGAAACAAATACATGTAAATATATGAATAGCACATGTATGTAAAATGTATACTATTACATATGGATAATAAATACATGTACATATATTTACATATTTGTAAATAATATTTAAACATATTTAGAAACAGACAAATATATATATATATACAGTGCCTTGCGAAAGTATTCGGCCCACTTGAACTTTGCGACCTTTTGCCACATTTCAGGCTTCAAACATAAAGATATAAAACTGTATTTTTCTGTGAAGAATCAACAACAAGTGGGACACAATCATGAAGTAGAACGACATTTATTGGATATTTCAAACTTTTTAACAAATCAAAAACTGAAAAATTGGGCGTGCAAAATTATTCAGCCCCCTTAAGTTAATACTATGTAGCACCACCTTTTGCTGCGATTACAGCTGTAAGTCGCTTGGGGTATGTCTCTATCAGTTTTGCACATCGAGAGACTGACATTTTTTCCCATTCCTCCTTGCAAAACAGCTCGAGCTCAGTGAGGTTGGATGGAGAGCATTTGTGAACATCAGTTTTCAGTTCTTTCCACAGATTCTCGATTGGATTCAGGTCTGGACTTTGACTTGGCCATTCTAACACCTGGATATGTTTATTTTTGAACCATTCCATTGTAGATTTTGCTTTATGTTTTGGATCATTGTCTTGTTGGAAGACAAATCTCCGTCCCAGTCTCAGGTCTTTTGCAGACTCCATCAGGTTTTCTTCCAGAATGGTCCTGTATTTGGCTCCATCCATCTTCCCATCAATTTTAACCATCTTCCCTGTCCCTGCTAAAGAAAAGCAGGCCCAAACCATGATGCTGCCACCACCATGTTTGACAGTGGGGATGGTGTGTTCAGGGTGATGAGCAGTGTTGCTTTTACGCCAAACATAACGTTTTGCATTGTTGCCAAAAAGTTCAATTTTGGTTTCATCTGACCAGAGCACCTTCTTCCACATGTTTGGTGTGTCTCCCAGGTGGCTTGTGGCAAACTTTAAATGACACTTTTTATGGATATCTTTAAGAAATGGCTTTCTTCTTGCCACTCTTCCATAAAGGCCAGATTTCTGCAATATACGACTGATTGTTGTCCTATGGACAGAGTCTCCCACCTCAGCTGTAGATCTCTGCAGTTCATCCAGAGTGATCATGGGCCTCTTGGCTGCATCTCTGATCAGTCTTCTCCTTGTATGAGCTGAAAGTTTAGAGGGACGGCCAGGTCTTGGTAGATTTGCAGTGGTCTGATACTCCTTCCATTTCAATATTATCGCTTGCACAGTGCTCCTTTGGATGTTTAAAGCTTGGGAAATCTTTTTGTATCCAAATCCGGCTTTAAACTTCTTCACAACAGTATCTCGGACCTGCCTGGTGTGTTCCTTGTTCTTCATGATGCTCTCTGCGCTTTTAACAGACCTCTGAGACTATCACAGTGCAGGTGCATTTATACGGAGACTTGATTACACACAGGTGGATTGTATTTGTCATCATTAGTCATTTAGGTCAACATTGGATCATTCAGAGATCCTCACTGAACTTCTGGAGAGAGTTTGCTGCACTGAAAGTAAAGGGGCTGAATAATTTTGCACGCCCAATTTTTCAGTTTTTGATTTGTTAAAAAGTTTGAAATATCCAATACATGTCGTTCCACTTCATGATTGTGTCCCACTTGTTGTTGATTCTTCACAAAAAATATAGTTTTATATCTTTATGTTTGAAGCCTGAAATGTGGCAAAAGGTCGCAAAGTTCAAGGGGGCCGAATACTTTTTCGCAACATATATATATATATATATATATATATATATATATATATATATATATATATATATATATATATATATATATATATATATATATATATATATATATATATATATATATATATATATATATATATATAACGATTATATGTGAAATATATGGGCATAAATTATTTATAAACGTATTTAGATATATTTATTTCAAATATGGGCTTATGCATTTAAAAATATAAGTTAATGTACTGTATTTGTCACACCCTGATCTGTTTCACCTGTCTTTGCGCTTGTCTCCACCCCCTCCAGCTGTCACCTGTCCCCCCCACTTATCCCCTGGGTATTTATACCTGTGTTTTCTGTCTGTCTGTGCCAGTTCGTCTTGTTTGTCAAGTCAACCAGCGTTTTTGCGTCTCAGCTACTTCTTTTTCCAGTCTCTCTTTTTCTCGCCCTCCTGGTTTTGACCCTTGCCTGTCCTGACTCTGAGCCCGCCTGCCTGACCACTCTGCCTGACCCTGCCCCTGACCCTGAGCCTGCCTGCTGACCTGTTCCTTGCCCCCCTCTGGATTACCGACCTCTGCTTACCCTGCCCCTGAGCCTGCCTGCTGCCCGGTACCTTTGCCTAGGGAGTTTTTCCTAGCCACTGTGCTTCTACACCTGCATTGCTTGCTGTTTGGGGTTTTAGGCTGGGTTTCTGTACAGCACTTTGAGATATCAGCTGATGTATGAAGGGCTATATAAATAAATTTGATTTGATTTGATTTGCCGCTACTCTGGATTATCGACTCCTGCCTGCCTTGACCTGTCGTTTGTCTGCTCCTGTTGTTGCAATAAACATATTACTTCAGCACAGTCTGGGTCTTCCCTTCATATCTGATAGTATTAGGCTTCAATATGGGGAGTTAGAGCAGCCTTTTGCAGTGTAATTGCTAAAGCGTCTGCAGTACACTGTGCAAATTATGTACGCCCATTGTGTCTGTGGTGTGTATTTGTGTGTATCGAAATTTGCATTTATGTCATGATTTTCACTGCAGCTATACCCTATGGTTTTATATGACACATTATAATTTTCAAATAACTTCAATAACTCAGGTTCTTAATCACCCCATGTGCTCATTTAGACTATTCCTCCAATTCATTCCTTCCAATTACACGGGGAGGGTTCCAGCTTCTTTGATGTGGTGGGGGTGGTTAGGTTGGGTTGAGTTGAGGTGGAGTAGCATTTTGCTGTTGTGTCTGCAGTACACGGTGTAAATGATGGACCCCCAATGTGTCTGCAGGGTTTGTGTGTCGAAGTGTGAGTTTGAGATGTACTTCCATTGTACTGCACAACCCCCCCCTCCCCACCCTGCTCTATAATCAATTCCTGTAATTACAAAGTCGCTTGCTACAACCAAAGCCTTAATCAAATGGTGCAACATCCACATCCCCTCATTCTAGAGAGAGAAAGAGAAAATGAGAGAGAGCCTGTTAGAGAGAGAGAGAGACCATTATAGAGAGAGAGAGAGAGAGATCAGGTCATCAGGTCAGGTGAGCTCCTGCATTTTTCAGCATTTTCTTAAAAAAAGATCGATTTAGAGTTAGATCAACTTGGATTTTTTTGTCAGGAACATATACAGGATGCTACTCTCTACAACATAACCTTCACTCCAAATCAAAACTCAAAACCTTCAACCTGATTTTGGACGGAATTACGGAATCACCTGGAAGGCCTTGCAACTACCAAAGATTATTATTCCAATGCTATACAGCAAATTCTCTGGCAAACAACAGAAACCTGAAAACACCATCCAACCTGGAACTGAGTGAGCAATGTTTAGTCTGAAGCTATATTTCATTTCCAAAAGCCAAGAAGAAAAATACATTACTTTACTTTATAAGGACTGAATGCTAAATTAAGGCTGCCAAGCTTGATACAACTTCAATTAGCAAGTGAGAGGTATGAAAGCCCTTTAGCCCAACAATGGCAGGAGAGTCGAACGGTCTACTCCAACCAAATGGAGAGACTTTAGAAGCTACCTCCCGCTGTTCAGAGGTAATTAAAATACAGTACCCTGTGTATGTCAAGAATGAAAAGGGATGAAAAGATCACAAAATTAAGCTCCTTATGGAAAATCAAGAGACACTTTTTGCTGACTAATATAAAAAAGGGAACATCAGCAACCTCATCTTCCACACTAACCATTCCCTGGCATGGCACATTGCTATATTAGCACACTACCCCTTTGCTAAGAGAGGGGGTGTTAACAAGGGGTGGAAACTCAGGATACTTGACAACGAGGACTCTGAGTCAGCTAATATAAATCTCTATAAGTTTGGAACAGTAATGGTACAGGGCAACCCCAACCTTTTCAGCTGGACTTACACCTAATCAAAGAATTATCCCAGGAGAAGCTCTCCCTTGTGGAAAGTCAACCTCCCAGCACAGAGTACTACCCCCTCATTGAAATGAAGGATGAATTGACCTAGCTGGAGGTAAGGCAGGTGGAGCTGGAACAGCAGGTGATTACACTCCAGTCAGCACAGACCCAGACAACAGTCCAGCACAAAAACACCCCCTTAACCAGACCCGGAGAGCTGGAGGTGGAGAGAGACATATCTGCACTCTGGACTGTGGTGAGACAACTTCAACAATATAAAAAGCAAGAGCAGGAGAAGAACAGAGCACTAGAGGAGAGGATCAGACTGCTGGAGGAGAGGTTGAGGGGGATGGCGTGTGACAGAGAACAACCCACTAGAGAGGTGGCCACCCCCGCAGAGAAGTCAGTGGAACAGCCCACCCCAGCTCCCAACAAAAGTCTCGACACCACAGCAGAACAGTCCACACCAGACCCTGACCATAGCGTCGACATCACAGCAGAACAGACAAATGAAGAACCACAAATCCAGGGGCTCTTACCCCCTCTGGGCCACCCTGATAGCCCTCCTGAAACCCCCCCACACCCACTGAGGACATACACAAGACTCAGATTGTACTCCTTATGGACTCAAATGGGAAATTTGTACAAGAAAAGTTTTTTTTATCCCAAACACAGTGTGTCTAAACTCTGTTGTCCAAACACCCAGCGCGCCTGTCTAAGGACAGAATAATAATACACACAGGCACAAACGACCTGAGAACACAGCAGGAAAGGGTGGCCACAGTACTGAAGGGAGTGATTGTAAAAGCTTCTTCTACTTTACCCAATGCACAAGTGGTTATCTCCATCCTGCTACCACGAAAAGACTTCCACCCTGCCACCATACAGCGGGTAAACGCAAGTATTTCCCGTGACTGTGCCTCAAAACCAAATTTTTTCCTGGCCCACCACTCCACCCTGGACCTGAACAGTCTCTATGACCAGGTCCACCTATACAAGGCAGCAGTGCCCACCTTCGCCCGTACTCTAAAAAACATTGCTCTCAAAGATAGCCGCAACACTTCACACAGGAGAAACAGATCAATAAACACCCCGCCCAGACCAGCGAAACACTTTCCCAGACCTATAGAGGACCCATGTTGAGAGGACTTAAATCCAGACCACAACTCCTCCAGCCACATACACACCCCCACCCCAACTAATCAACACCCCCCCAAGTCAACCATGCCCACACCTCATTTAGGCCCCCTCAGATCAGACCTATGCCCCTCCTGCCCACCCCATGCACCTCACCCCCGCAAAGAGGGCCTCAACATGGAAGTCATACAGACGCCCAGGCCGTGAGCAGACAAACAGGCCCAACCCCCAGTCTTACACTAGCCCAAGCCAATGGCATGTATCAGATGCTCAGTAGGCTCTGCTCACACTTACTGGCCTGAGGCCAAACCAGACGACCAACAACATCGAACACTTTATGGAACACAAAGCCTTCAAAATCTCATCCTGGAATATCCAAGGCCTGAGATCATCTGCCTTTGGCCTAAAGAGCAGGAACCTGGACTTCACCAAAGAAATCGGTATTACAGACATTGTCATCCTGCAAGAAACCTGGTATAGAGGAGATGGACCCACTGGTTGCCCTCTAGGTGACAGAGAGCTGGTAGTCCCATCCACGAAACTACCAGGTGTGAAACAGGCAAGGGACTCAGGGGGTATGCTATTTTGGTATTGAGCAGACCTAACTCACTCCATTAAATTAATCAAAACAGGAACATATTATGTTTGGCTAGAAATTCAAAAGGAAATGATCTCAACAGAGAAAAATGTCCTCCTGTGCACTACCTATATCCCCCCACTAGACTCCCCATACTTAACGAAGACAGCTTCTCCATCCTGGAGGGGCAAAACAATTATTTCCAGGCCCAGGGACATGTACTAGTCTGTGGCGACCTAAATGCCAGAACTGAACAAGAACCCGACACCCTCAGCACACAGGGGGACAAACACCTGCCTGCATGTGACAGCATTCCCTCCACCATATGCCACCCTAGGCACAACTATGACAATATAACCAACAATAACGGGTCACAACTCCTGCAGCTCTGTCGCACGCTGGTTATGTACGTAGTCAATGGTAAGCTTCAAGGAGACTACTATGGTAGGTACACCTATAGCTCATCTCTTGGCAGTAGTACTGTAGACTACTTTATCACTGACCTCAACCCAGAGTCTCTCAGAGTGTTCACAGTCAGCCCACTGACACCCCTGTCAGACCACAGCAAAATCACAGTCTACTTGAACAGAGCAATACTCAATCATTAGGCATCAAAGCCACAGGAACTGAGTAACATTATTAAGAAATGCTATAGATGGAAGGAATGCAGTTTGGAAACCTACCAAAAAACAATTAGGCAACAACAAATGCAATCCCTTTGAGACAACTTCCTGGGTAAAACGTTCCACTGTGATAGTGAAGGTGTAAACTTGGCAGTAGAATATCTTAACAGTTTATTTGACCTCTCAGCTTCCCTATCAAATCTTACAATCTCAAATGGAAAACCAAAGAAAATGAACAACAATGACAAATGGTTTGATGAAGAATGCAAAAATCTAAGAAAGGTATTGAGAAACCTGTCCAACCAAAAACATAGAACCCGGAAAACCTGAGTCTACGCCTTCACTATGGTGAATCACTAAAAACATAACGAAATACACTATGGAGAAAGAAGGAACAGCACGTCAGAAATCAGCTCAATGTAATTGAAGAATCTATAGACTCTAACCACTTCTAGGAAAATTGGAAAACACTAAACAAACAACAACATGAAGATTTATCTATCCAAAATGGAGATATATGGGTAAACCACTTCTCCAATCTTTTTGGCTCTAGAACAAACAGCAAAAACATATAAATGATCAAATACATATCTTAGGATCAACTATTAACCTCTTGAGCTTATGGCTCAATACTGCCCCCGTTGGAGGAAGTGCGTGCCCATAGTAAACTGAAAATATTTTTTTCCAAAATTGCTAATATATGCATATAATAATAATTATTGAATAGAAAACACTCTAAAGTTTCTAAAACCGTTTAAATTATGTCTGTATGTAAAGCAGAACTCTCAGGGCAGCCTTTCTCCCAAACTCTCTCTTGTCAAGAGAAAAGTTGGGTCAACTTTGACGTCATCGCCCCCACCCTTCCCAGGCAGCTACCGATCTGGGAACAGTATGTATTTGTTCAGCGCGATGTCTGCTTTCAATTGGCACGTTCATTGTTTGAATTTCGCGCTCCCTCATCCTTTGGCGGGCGAAAATGCCCGGTTCACTCTCACATACATGCACTCTATTGCGCGCGGCCGATTTGGGGAACGTTCTTTTCCAATAGACACCAGTTGAAGCCGGTTCGTTTGTTCGCGATGATCATTGTTTTACATGATAAAAACATCATTTTGCTCGATTCTGCACTTAGTTTGACCAGTTTAGTCAACATATAATATGTAATTTTGAAGTTTGATTGCGCAAGAGTGCGGGACCAGAAGGAGCAGAAGTTATTTTGGGTGCATTTCAGCTGAAGCTGTTAGCATATGCTAATACAAAGACGCACAACTTGAAACCAAACGATGTATTGGGTAAGTATGACTCCTTCTACGTCTTCTGATCGAAGAACATCAAAGGTAAGGGAATATTTATGTGGTTATTTTGGGTTTCTGTGGACTCCAAACGTAGAGGAGACACTGCTAATATCTGAGCGCCGACTCATAGCATAGACTAGTGAACGAATTCTGTAACGTTAAAAATAAATGTAACACAGCGGTTGTATTAAGAAGAAGTGTATCTTTGTAACTATATGTAGAACATGTATATTTAGTCATGTTTATTGCTTGTTATCTGACGTTATCTGTCCGAGCTATCATAATTTCTCCGGACATTTTGAGTAGCATTTTTGAAATGTCGTCATTGTAAACAGAGATTTATGGATATTAATGGCATATTATTGAAAAAAAAAAAAATGTACTGTGTAACATGTAATATTACTGTCATCTGATGAAGATTTTCAAAAGGTTAGTGAATTATTTATTTTTTAATCCTACTTTTAAATTTTATATTTTCTGGGACAAAATGGCCGCCGCTTGCATTTTGTTTCGGTGGTGGTCTAATATAAATGTGTGCTATGTTTTCGCCGTAAAACATTTTAGAAATCTGACTTGCTGGGTAGATGAACAAGGTGTTTATCTTTCATTTGAGCTATTGGACTTGTGTAGGTGTGGAGGTTAAATATGTCTAAGAATATTTTTTCACATTTTGCGTTATGCTAATGAGCTTGAGCCGTAGTCACGATCCCGGATCCGGGATGGGTAGCATCAAGAGGTTAAAGACTACCAGAATCCACTCGATTCTACAATTACCTTGAACGAGCTACAGGACTAAATTAAAACCCTCCAACCCAAAAGTGCATGTGGTGTTGATGGTATCCTCAATGAAATGATCAAATTTACAGATGACAAATTCCAATTGACTATACTAAAACTCTTTAACTTCTCTAGGGTAGGGGGCGAAATTTTGGAGGAAAAGCATGCCCAAATTAAACTGCCTGCTACTCAGGCCCAGAAGACAGGGTATGCATATAATTGGTAGATTTGGATAGAAAACTAAAGTTTCCAAAACTGTTAAAAATAGTATCTGTGAGTATAACAGAACTGATTTGGCAGGCAAAAACCTGAGAAGAATCCATCCAGGAAGTAGGATTTTCTCTTGTTTTGTAGTTTTCTATTCAATGCCATTACAGTATCCATTGACTTAGGACTCAAATTGCAGTTCCTATGCCTTCCACTAGATGTCAACAGTCTTTAGAAATTGTTTCAGGCTTGTATTCTGAAAAATGAGGGAGTCTGAATGAGTGGAACCTGCAGTGTCACAGAGCTTTTTCATGTGCGTGACCTAGAGTGTGCCTTTCTTGTTTACCTTTAGTATTGACAACGTTATTGTCCGGTTGAAATATTATAGATTATCTAGGCTAAAAACAACCTGGGGATTGAATATAAACATAATTTAACATGTTTCTATGAACTATACGGATACAATTAGGTTGTTTGTCTGCCTGTTGATTTCTGAAGAAAACGTGCAAACAAAATTGACGTTTTTGGATATAAAGAGACACTTTATCGAACAAAATCAACATTTATTGAGTAAATTAATGTCTTTTGAGTGCAATCATATGAAGATCATCAAAGGTAAGTGATTATTTTTATCTCTATTTCTGACTTGTGAAACTCTTCTACTTGGCTGGTTACTGTTTGTACTGATTTGTTTTCTGGGCGATGTTCTCAAATAATGATAAGGTATGCTTTTGCCATAAAGCATTTTTAAAATCTGACACCGTGGTTGGATTCACAAGAAGTTCATCTTTAAACCTATGCAAAATACTTGTACGTTTTCTGAATTTTTATAGTGAGTATTTCTGTATTTGAATTTGGCAATTTCACTGGATGTTGGCCAGGTGGAACGCTAGCGTCCCACATACCCTAGTGAGGTTAACATCATCCTTAGCTCTGGCATCTTCCCCAATATTTGGAACCAAGGACTGATCACCCCAATCCACAAGAGTGGAGACAAATTTGACCCCAATAACTACCATGGGATATGCATCAACAGCAACCTTGGGAAAATCTTATGCATTATTATTAACAACAGACTGGTACATTTCCTCAGTGAAAACAATGTATTGAGCAAATGTCAAATTGGCTTTTTACCAAATTACCGTACAACAAACCACGTATTCACCCTGCACACCCTAATTGACAAACAAACGAAGGCAAAGTCTTCTCATGCTTTGTTGATTTCAAAAAAGCCTCCGACTCAATTTGGCATGAGGGTCTGCTATGCAAATTGATGGAAAGTGGTGTTGGGGGAAAAACATATGACAGTATAAAATCCATGTACACAAACAACAAGTGTGCGGTTAAAATAGGCAAAAAAACACACACATTTCTTCCCACAGGGCCGTGGGGTGAGACACGGATGCAGCTTAAGCCTCACCCTCTTCAACATATATATCAACGAATTGACGAGTGCACTAGAAAAGTCTACAGCACTCAGCCTCATTCTACTAGAATCTGAAGTCAAATGTCTATGATCTCGTGCTTCTGTCACCAACCAAGGAGGGCCGACAGCAGCACCTAGATTTTCTGCACAGATTCTGCCAGACCTGGGCCCTGACAGTAAATCTCAGTAAGACCAAAATAATGGTGTCCCAAAAAAGGTACAGTCGCCAGGACCACAAATACAAATTCCATCTAGACACCATTGCCCTAGAGCGCACAAAAAACTATACATACCTTGGCCTGAACATCAGCGCCACAGGTAACTTCCACAAAGCTGTGAATGATCTCAGAGACAAGGCCAGAAGGGCATTCTAAGCATTCAAAAGGAACACAAATCTCAACATTCCAATTAGATTCTGGCTAAAAATACTTGAATCAGTTGTAGAACCCATTGCCCTTTATGGTTGTGAGGTCTGGGGTCCACTCACCAACCAAGAATTTAAAAAATGGGACAAACACCAAATTGAGACTCTGCATGCAGAATTCTGTGTATCCTCCATGTACAACGTAGAACACCAAATAATGCATGCAGAGCAGAATTACGCCGATACCCGCTAATGATCAAAATCCAGAAAATAGCCGTTAAATTCTACAACCACCTAAAAGGAAGCGATTCCCAAACCTTCCATAAGAAAGACATCACATCACAAGCTGGTCCAAGGACTCTGTTCACAAACACAAACACACTCTACAGAGCCCCAGGACATCAGCACAACTAGACCCAACCAAATCATGAGAAAACAGAAATATAATTACTTGACACATTGGAAAGAATTAACAAAAAAAAGAGCAAACTAGAATGCTATTAAGCCCTAAATAGAGAGTACACAGTGGCAGAATACCTGACCATTGTGACTGACCCAAACTTAAGGAACTCTTTGACTATGTGCAGACTCAGTGATCATAGCCTTGCTATTGAGAAAGTCCAACGTAGGCAGACCTAGCTCTCAAGAGATGTGCACACTGCCCTCAAAATGAGGTGGAAACTGAGCTGCACTTCCTAACTTCCTGCCCATTGTATGACCATATTAGAGACACGTATTTCCCTCAGATTACACAGATTGTCACACCCTGACCTTAGTTCCTTTTTTATGTCTCTATTTTGGTTTGGTCGGGGCGTTAGTTGGGGTGGGTATTCTATGTTGTTCTATGTTTTCTTTTCTATGTGTTCGGCCTGGTATGGTTCCCAATCAGAGGCAGCTGTCTATCGTTGTCTCTGATTGAGAACCATACTTAGGTAGCATTTTTCCACCTGGTGTTTGTGGGTAGTTGTTTCCTGTTTTCACCATTCAGGAATGTTTCGATTTTAATTTCTTACGTTCACGTTGTTATTTGGTATTTTCGGTGTTCTGTTATAATAAATAATCATGGACACGTACCACGCTGCGTTTTGGTCCGATCCTTCCTACTCCTCATCCGAAAAAGAAGAAGATCGTTACACAGATCCACAAAGAATTCAAAAACAAACCCGATTTTGATAAACTCCCATATCTACTGGGTGAAATACCAAAGTGTGCAATCTCTGCAGCAGGATTTGTGACCTGTTGCCACAAGAAAAGGTCAACCAGTGAAGAACAAACATCATTGTAAATACAACCCATATTTATTCTTATTTATTTTCCCTTTTGTACTTTGACCATTTGTAAATTGTTACAACACTGTATATAAACATAATATGACATTTGTAATGTCTTCATTATTTTGAAACTTCTGTGTGTGTAATGTTTAGTGTTCATTTGTATTGTTTATTTCACTTTTGTATATTATCTACCTCACTTGCTTTGGGAATGTTAAAATATGTTTCCCATGCCAATACAGCCCCTTGAATTGAATTGAGAGAGAGAGTGAATGAGAGAGAGAGAGCCTATTACAGAGATAGATCTTATTATAGAGAGAGAGAGAGAAAGATAATTAGAGTGCCTATTACAGATAGAGATCCTATTACAGATTGAGATCCTATTACAGAGAGAGAGAGAGAGAGAGAGAGAGAGAGAGAGAGAGAGAGAGAGAGAGAGAGAGAGAGAGAGAGGTTTTAAATCATCTTTATTTGGTCTGGGAACCAACAACACAATAAAAACTCAAACCATAGTTACACATCAATTAAAAACACATCACCAAATCCTCCTCCACAGTAACTAAACAGTAACTAAACACAACAGACTCTGAATACCCCATATACTCATAAACAGATCAATATTGTTAACCCATTTGTAATAGGCTGTCCCCGAATGCTGTTCTTTCAGGTCTTCCATTTTGCTAATTTAGCTGCCCCTAACACAAAATTAAGCAAAATAACTACACCCCTTTGACTAAACCTGTACTTTGGCCAGGCTTTCCTCCTGGCTATCCCAACCCCGGCCAACAGCTCCGCACCCCTCGCAGCTACTTGCCCGAGCCTCCCCAACTTCCCCTTCACCCAAATCCAGATCGCAGATGTTCTGAAAGAGCTGTAAAACCTGACCCGTACAAATCAGCTGGCAATCTGGACCCCCTCTTTCTAAAATTATCCGCCGCCATTTTTGCAACCCCTATTACCAGTCTGTTCAACCTCTCTTTCATTTAGTCCGAGATCCCTAAAGATTGGAAAACTGCAGCGGTCATCCCCCTCTTCAAAGGGGGTGACACTCTAGACCCAAACTGTTACAGACCTATATCCATCCTGCCCTGCCTTTCAAATGTCTTTGAAAGTCAAGATAATAAACAGATCACTGACCATTTCGAATCCCACCGTACCTTCTCCGCGGTGCAATCCGGTTTCCGGGCTGGTCACGGGTGCACTTCAGCCTCGCTCAAGGTACTAAACGATTTCATAACCGCCATCGATAAAAGACAGTACTGTGCAGCCATCTTCATCGACCTGTCCAAGGCTTTTGACTCTGTCAATCACCATATTCTTATTGGCAGACTCAATAGCCTTGGTTTCTCAAATGCCTCGCCTGGTTCACCAACTACTTTGCAGATAGAGTTCAGTGTCTCAAATCGGAGGGCCTGTTGTCCGGACCTCTGGCAGTCTCTATGGGGGTACCACAGGGTTCAATTCCCGGGCTGACTCTTATCTCTGTATATATCAACGATGTTGCTCTTGTTGTGGGTGATTCCATGATACACCTCTACGCAGACAAAACCATTCTGTATACATCTGGCCTTTCTTTGGACACTGTGTTAACCTCTCTAGGATATGTGGGATGGTAACCTCCAACCTGGCCAACATCCAATGAAAATGTAGAGTGCCAAATTCAAATAAATTACTATAAAAATTAAACTTTGATGAAATCACACATTCAATATACCAAATTGTAGCTACACTTGTTGTGAATCCAGCCAATGTGTCAGATTTCAAAAATGCTTTACGGCAAAAGCAAACGATGCTATTACCTGAGGATAGCACCCCAGTAAGCAAAGAGAGAAAAGCATATTCCAACCCTGCAGGCCCGACACAAAACACAGAAATAAAAATATAATTCATGCCTAACCTTTGACGAGCTTCTTCTGTTGGCACGCCAATATGTCCCATAAACATCACAAATGGTCCTTCTGTTCAATTAATTCCGTCGATATATATCCAAAATGTCCATTTATTTGGAGCGTTTGATCCAGAAAAACACTGGTTCCAACTTGCGCAACATGACTACAAAATATCTCAAATGTTACCTGTATGCATTGTCTAAACATTTCAAACTACTTTTGTAAAACAACTTTAGCTATTTTTTTACGTAAATAATAGATAAAGTTGAAGACGGGATATACTGTGTTCAATACCGGAGGAAAACAAAGTGGAGCATTCTTTCAGGTCACGCACCTCTGAGAGTACGCTAGAGTACGCTAGACTCGAGCCTCATTCTGAACAGTGTTACCTCTTCATTTCTCAAAGGATAAACCTCAGCCAATTTCTAAAGACTGTTGACATCCAGTGGAAGCGAGAGGAACTGCAGGAAAGTCGATTCGAAATCTGGATTCCCAATGAAAACTCATTGAAAAGAGAGTGACCTCAAAAAAATACAATCTGAACGGTTTGTCCTCGGGTTTTGCCTGCCAAGAAAATTAAGTTATACTCACAGAATTGATTCAAACTGTTTTAGAAACTTCAGAGTGTTTTCTATCCAAATCAACTAATAATATGCATGTATTAGCTTCTGGGTCTGAGTAGCAGGCCGTTTACTTTGGACATACTTTTCATCCAGACGTGAAAACACTGCCTCCTGTCCCAAAGAAGTTAACTCACGTCTTCAATGCCATACAACACTCCTTCCATGGCCTCCAACTGCTCTTAAACGCTAGCAAAACCAAATGCATGCTTTTCAACCGCTCGCTGCCTGCACCCGCCGGCCCGACTAGCATCACTACTCTGGACTGTGTTGACCTAGAATACGTGGACAACTACAAATACCTAGGGGTCTGGCTAGACTGTAAACTCTCCAGACTCATATCGGCTTCCTATTTCACAACAAAACCTCCTTCACTTACGCCGCCAAACTTACCCTAGTTAATCTGACTATCCTACCGATCCTCGACATCGGCGATGTCATCTACAAAATAGCTTCCGACACTCTACTCAGCAAACTGGATGCAGTCTATCACAGTGCCATCCGTTTTGTTACCAAATCACCTTATACCACCCACCACTGTGTCATGACGTTTGCCTCTTTGGGTATAGCAATCCCATCCCCCTCTCCCTGCCTCCCCCTTGCCTCCTTCAACTAGGTTGCTGTGGTCAGAGAGACGTCGTAAATTCCTGAGAAGACCCTGCCATATGGCCACACAGTAGAGAGAGAGTAGATTTTCATGGAGAACAAAGGAAATCCTTCCACCTCACAGAACTTGAGGTACGAACAAATTTCATGTTCCGGAGAAAGTATTAACGATTGGTGAAGAATCCAGCTACGAACTGGTCCGTTTGTCACAACTTGGGAAGCTCATGGAAGATGGTGTGGCCACATTACCATAACGCTGTTTGTATAATAGCCCCAGATATAAGGTTTACCTCTAATTGTTGTATAAGATGAATGAGTGAGTATGATACTGTTTACACAATTTTACAATGTGATTATGGACTGTTTAATGAAGGAAAACTCAAAAAGGGAATTGGATTTTAACTAAATCAGAGGACCGCCCCTGAGCCCAGCTAGGGTCAGACATCCTGGGACAGCCTTTTCTGCCATTCCAAATAAAAACCCCACTCGGGATTTCGATCAGCAGACCGAGCTTACCTCAATTACGAGATGGCTAAAGGTTGCAGACCATGTTTTTCTCCATTAGGAGGACAAAGGTTGTAGACCATTGCTGAATATTTTAACCATATCACGTGGTTAAACTCTTAGACTATCGATACCGACAGAATAAGAACAAGTCTTTGATATTGATTACTAGTCTGCAGCTAGGAATTCGGCATCATAGAACGCGAAGAATAACAACCGCCAAACATCCATTCTATAAAGAATGTCACTCTGAACAATCCCCTCTAACCACAACCGAGAGAGAGAGGGAGAGAGACGGACAATTCTACAAAAAAATTAACTTTTCACCATTGATCAAGACGACACACTGAGCGTAAATATATATATTGATTGCAATTGTTCCCGAATGAATGAGCGTTCATGTGCAAAGGATTAGCATTTCAATTTTTATAATTATCACTTTGTAGTGACTTCTTAGTCGACCCCCACTTCCCCTTTTGTCTAACAAGCCGCCATGCCGGTTTAGCCCACTAGGGCACATTCTCCTATCATTACATTTACCTTGTTTGTTTGTTTGTTTATGCATTTCTGTGAATTACTTAGTTAGTAATAAATAAATGATTTAAGGCAATTGATGTATGGATGACTCATAGTGAAGACTGGGTTCGTGCAGATAAACTAACGTGACATAAAGTAAATAATTCATTAATTCGAAGGCTAATTGATCAGATAAAATATCTGAAAAGTTATTTTAGGAAATGATAACTTTGTAATGTGAAAATTTTTCCTTGGTGCCCCGACTTCCTAGTTAATTAGTTACGTGATTAATCAGGTGATCGCGTAGTAACTAATTACCGAGAATCTTTGATAAAAGCTATCAGTCTTCAGTTAATGATAGTAAAGACATGACAACTGCGACCTGTATGCTCTGGTCGGCTGGCCCTCGCTACATATTCGTCGCCAGGCCCACTGGCTCCAGGTCACCTAGAAGTCTATGCTAGGTAAAGCTCCGCCTTATCTCAGCTCACTGGTCACGATAACAACACCCACCCGTAGCACGTGCTCCAGCAGGTATATCTCACTGGTCTTCCCCAAAGCCAACACCTCCTTTGTTGGCCTTTCCTTCCAGTTCTCTGCTGCCAGTGACTGGAACGATTTGCAAAAATCGCTGAAGCTGGAGACTTACATTTCCCTCACTAATATTAAACATCAGCTATCTGATCAGCTAACCGATCACTGCAGCTGTACATAGTCCATCTGTAAATAGCCTACCCAATCTACCTACCTCTTCCCCATATTGTTTATATTTACTTTGCTGCTCTTTTGCACACCAGTTTCACTACTTACACACCATCATCTCCTCATCATCATCTGCTTATCTATCACTCCAGTGTTAATCTGCTAAATTGTAATTACTTTGCTACTATGGCCTATTTATTGCCATACCTCCTCATGCCATTTGCACACACTGTATAACGATTTTCTTTTTTTTCTATTGTGTTGACTGTACGCTCGTTTATTCCATATAACTCTGTGTTGTTGTTTCTGTCACACTGCTTTGCTTTATCATGGCCAGGTCGCAGTTGTTAACTCTTAGAACTACCCATCCCGGATCTGGTATATTTGTCATCAGCAACCGCTGAATAGCATAGCGCAACAGTCAAAAAATATTACTAGAAAATATTAATATTCATGAAATCACAAGTGAAACATAGCGAAACACAGCTTAGCCTTTTGTTAATCACCCAGGCGTCTCCGATTTAGAAATTATGCTTGACAGCGAAAGCAATACAAGCGTTTGTGTAAGTTTATCGATAGCCTAACATAGCATTATGTACACTTAGTATCAGGAAGCTTGGTCACGAAAATCAGAAAAGCAATCAAATTAACCGTTTACCTTTGATGATCTTCAGATGTTTTCACTCACGAGACTCCCAGTTAGACAGCAAATGTTCCTTTTGTTCCATAAAGATATTTTTTATATCCAAATACCTCCGTTAGTTTGGTTGCGTTATGCCCAGGAATCCACCGGAAATAGCGGTCACGACACCCAGACAAAAAAATCTAAATTATATCCATAATGTCGACAGAAACATGGCAAACATTTTTTATAATCAATCCTCAAGGTGTTTTTCAAATATCTATTTGATAATATCTCAACCAGGACAGTTGGCTTTTCACTAGGACCGGGAGGAACAATGGCCGCCTCTCTCTTTTGCGCAAAAATCACTCTGAGAGCCCCCACCTGACCACTTACGTAATGTGGTCATTCACGCTCATTCTTCAAAATAAAGGCCTGAAACTATGTCTAAAGGCTGCAGACACATTAGGGAAGCCATAGAAAAGGAATCTGGTTGATATGCCTTTCAATGGTCAATAGGGATGCATAGGACCACATAGGTTTCAAAATAAGGGTCACTTCCTGATTGGATTTTTCTCAGGCTTTCGCCTGCAATATCAAATCAAATCAAATTTATTTATATAGCCCGTACTTCAGCTGATATCTCAAAGTGCTGTACAGAAACCCAGCCTAAAACCCCAAACAGCAAGCAATGCAGGTGTAGAAGCACGGTGGCTAGGAAAAACTCCCTAGAAAGGCCAAAACCTAGGAAGAAACCTAGAGAGGAACCAGGCTATGTGGGGTGGCCAGTCCTCTCCTGGCTGTGCCGGGTGGAGATTATAACAGAACATGGCCAAGATGTTCAAATGTTCATAAATAACCAGCATGGTCGTATAATAATAAGGCAGAACAGTTGAAACTGGAGCAGCAACACGGTCAGATGGACTGGGGACAGCAAGGAGTCATCATGTCAGGTAGTTCTGGGGCATGGTCCTAGGGCTCAGGTCCTCCGAGAGAGAGAAAAAAAGAGAGAATTAGAGAGAGCATATGTGGGGTGGCCAGTCCTCTTCTGGCTGTGCCGGGTGGATATTATAACAGAACATGGCCAAGATGTTCAAATGTTCATAAATGATCAGCATGTTCAAATAATAAGAAGGCAGAACAGTTGAAACTGGAGCAGCAGCACGGCCAGGTGGACTGGGGACAGCAAGGAGTCTTCATGTCAGGTAATCCTGGGGCATGGTCCTAGGGCTCAGGTCCTCCGAGAGAGAGAAGGAGAGAATTAGAGAACGCACACTTAGATTCACACAGGACACCGAATAGGACAGGAGAAGTACTCCAGATATAACAAACTGACCCTAGCCCCCCGACACATAAACTACTGCAGCATAAATACTGGAGGCTGAGACAGGAGGGGTCAGGAGACACTGTGGACCCATCCGAGGACACCCCCGGACCCCCGGACAGGGCCAAACAGGAAGGATATAACCCCACCCACTTTGCCAAAGCACAGCCCCCACACCACTAGAGGGATATCTCTGATATCTAATATCAGTTCTGTTATACTCACAGACACACATTTTACAGTTTTGGAAACTTTAGAGTGTTTTCTATCCCAAGCTGTCAAATATATGCATATTCTAGCATCTGGTCCTGAGAAATAGGCTGTTTACTTTGGGAATGTTATTTTTCCAAACATAAAAATAGTGCCCCCTAGCTTCAAGAGGTTAAAGATAACTTGTTCTCAACTAGCTTATCTGGTTAAATAAAGGTGAAATAAAAATAATAAAACTTTAGCCGAAGTATAAACAGATGGGAAGAGAAAACCTCTCCCAAAGCTGAGAACCAGGTAATTCATCCCGACCAACCTGGGACACTGTAAAAACAGATGTGCCAGAGTTTCAGACTCAGCACAGAATGGACACCCTTCCCCAACTGTCGGATCCAGGTGTACCAGATCCGTATTGGGGGCTATGGCTCCATGTATTATCCTCCATTGGAGTTCAGCTGTCCTCTTGTCAATAGGCAGTTTGTGAAAAAGAGGCTCTTCAAAAAGCCACATCCCTGGTGGCGTGCCGGCCTTTTGGGACTTGACAAGAACTCTCCAAGCCTGCATAACAGACTCATAAAATGGAGTCAGGCCAGGCAAATCACCCCCCTCCAGCTTTATTAAGAGGAAAAGGTGCTTGTCTAAGCCCAAACAGCCTGCTCTCCTCATCAATGTATAGGTGTCGAACCAGCTAGAACCGTCACTGTACAACAGTCTCTGGGCTGCTTGAAGTCGGAAAGCCATGATCCTGGAAGAAATGTCCACCAGGCCTTGCTCATCCTCGTGCAATAGCAGGTACAGGGCTGCAGCTTTAATCCAGTGTTGTCCAGACCAGAAGAAATGGACAAGGGTCCTCTGAAGCTCTTGTATCAGACCCCCTGGTAGTCTGTGCCACAGGGTAGAGGCTGCAAGATTATTAGCTACCAGTACCCTTCCCCTATAAGACAACTGGGATAGCACCCATTTCCACCTTGACAGTCTGGCACACACTTTCTCCACTACAGCCTCCCAAAACATGACATCATGTAACAACTTAACATTAAAATACCAGTAAGGTGATGACCTTCGTGGACAGGACAAGTGAATATCAACAGTAACAATATGGTGATCAGAGAAACCCACAGGAGTAATATCACACCTTCCAACCCTACTACAGTAGTGCTCAGATACATACAACCTGTCTAACCTTCCAACCCTACTACAGTAGTGCTCAGATACATACAACCTGTCTAACCTTCCAACCCTACTACAGTAGTGATCAGATACATACAACCTCTCTAACCTTGCTGCACTGGCACAAGCTTCATTAACTTTTAGCCATGTGTACTGCCTAACTTTTGCATTCCTTACTCTCCACACATCAGAAACCTCAAACTCAGTTAATAGACCAGACAGGCAAGTGGCTGACCACAGATGAGGTCAACAGTAAAATCTACTGTACAATTCCAGTCCCCCCCTAAAACCGTACACCCCTCTTGGTCTCACTGTCTTAAGGTTTCCTTTATTTTATCAAATACAGCAAAACACTCTGTACCCTCATTAGGAGCGTAAACATACAAATAAAAAAAATTAAAACATAACATCCACATTTACCAATAAAACCTGTCCCTTGACAATCTCTGTTGTAGATACCACAGTCACCCCTAAGCCTGAGGAAAACAAAATTGCCACCCCAGCACTGAAATTAGTACCATGACTGAGTATATGCTGCCCCTCCCACCACACCCCAGTCAACCTCATTACTCATCACTATGTGTCTCCTGTAGAAAAACTACATGAAGTATTTTCTGTTTTATTACTTCTAATACCCAAGCCCTTTTATTCCTGTCCCTTCCCCCGTTAATATTGAGAGAAGACAGACAGTTAAGATACAGAGAGCATCTGTGATTGCTCTATTAGCATCTCTCAATATGTATAATCCTTCTCTTGTACTTGTCTTTGTTGCTGTATCTAACTAAGAGTGTGTTTGTTAGTTTCCAGAGGGAAGGGAGAGGAATAATATTCTTGCTGACTCAGTCTGGAAGGTATATTTCTGTCTGAAAGGTGAAATTGTGTGTGTGTTCTTATTCATTAACACTAATGTGAGGCCTGTGGGTATACACTAGCTCTGGAGGACTTGCTGATAGTGCACACTAGTTCCTCTTCCCTAGGGCTGTTTTAGGCTGCTAGCCCCAGGCCTTGAACACTCCTGTTACTTTACTTTTGGTCACTCCTAGCTCTAAGTTCCCTTAGGCAGACATAATGTTGGGACTGCAATCATTTTGTTATTGTTGTCCTTGCTTGCATTATGGTCTTTGTCATGATAATTATTTATTGTTGTTGCCCTTTGCATTGAAATCAACCAAGCAGAAATAAAGAAAAACACAATGGGGTTCAAAGGGTGTATATGGGAAAGAGTGGAAGGATTACACAGAAAAATACAAAATCGAAACAAAAAAGCACATACACACTCACACTCTCTCTCACACTCTTCCTCACACTCTCTCACTCACTCAATCACTCACGCATGCTACACACACACACACACACTCTCTCTCTCTCTCTCTCTCTCTACATTTCTCACTCACGCACTCACTCACACGCACACGCACGCACATGCCTGGGGAGAGGTCATTGTTCTAGTTACAATTGTGGGTGTTGAATATTCCAACACTGTTTCCAACACCTCTGGAAAAAGAATTAGAGCAGCAATAACAGAACAATAATAAATGATATATATCTCATTATAAATTCTCAGAGAGCAGAAAGGACAAGTGTTTGACCTCTGGGGTCAACAACTCAGCTTCCTAAAAAGCGTTGTTGTACATTTGTAAATTATGGATGTTTTTGTTTTACATGATTTAATTAACAGACCGTCTAGGAAATTACATACTTTTGCTATGTGTGAGCGTCCATATGTCTAATTGTGGATATGTATACATCAAGCTGTTTCTCTGTGTGTGAGTATACCATATAACAGGTAGTTTTTGCTCAGCAGCAAAATGTTATTTGTTGATTTTCATCAGGCTGTTTACTCATGCTGGTTGTGCTGTTTCTATACACTTTCCGTCTGGCTGATGCATTTCTACGACGGTGAGCAGCTGACTGAAAGAGAGAAGAGAAATTGCTACAAATTGGTTGCTGATATTTGCAATCTGACATCATTTCCATACGGACATCTGCAGCCAATCACGGGAGAATAGAGGTAGGGGAAGCTCAGGTGTAAGCAAAGGCTTCATAATACAGAAAGACAATCATGGTTTGGCTCATACATGCACAGTGGTGGAAGAAGCATTCAATCGTCATACTGTCACGCCCTGACCTTAGAGAGCCTTTTTATTTCTCTATTTGGTTACGTCAGGGTTTGATTAAGGTGGACATTCTAGTTTTTTGTTTTCTATGTTGGCCTGGTATGGTTCCCAATCAGAGGCAGCTGTCTATCGTTGTCTCTGATTGGGGATCATATTTAGGCAGCCTTTTCCCGCCTGTTTTGTGGGATCTTGTCTTTGTGTAGTGCCTGTTAACACTGCAATTACTTCATGGTTCATTTGTGTTCTGTATTTGTTTTGGTGAGTTTATTTGATTAAAACGTGGAACTCTATGCACGCTGCGCATAGAGTTCCACGTTCATTATAACGAACGTGACACATACTGGAGTGAAAGTAAAGATACATTATTAATAGAAATGCATGGAGCAAAAAGTACATATTTTATTTAGGAATGTAGTGGAGTAAATGTAAAAGTTGTCCAAAATATAAATAGTAAAGTACACATACACTAAAAACTACATTAGTAGTGCTTCTGCTCTCTGACCCAGAAGTGCCAGTATTTTTAAATTAAGTACTTTACAACAATGCACATGCATACACACACACACGCACACACACATGGATACACACACACACACACACATAGCCCTAATGCTCTCTGACCCAGAAGTGCCACGGAGAAGAGAAGGGCTTTAGCAGCTGTGATGTATAATGCACCTTTGATCAAGTTTGATCAGATTCACTGACACTTCCTGTTTCTCTTCCATGCTCCCTACAGCCTCTCTGCCGACAGCTTTGAATAATACAAAACACCTTTTAAAAGGTTCTTTTAGTTCATTCATTTTCCCTTTCCCAACCCAGAGGCAACTATCTAAATCACTAATCCTCTACCGTAATATTACTTTTTAAAATTGTTTTCCAATATAAAAATTTTAAGGTTACAGCATTTCTGAAATTTTCTAAGAAAAAAAGGTCAATACGAAACTATTTACATTATCTAACATATGGGGGAGTGACAGGCTATTTACGTTACCAAACACATGGGGGAGTGATAGGTTATTTATGTTATCTAACATATGGGGGAGTGACAGGCTATTTATGTTATCTAACATATGGGGGGGTGATACATTATTTAAGTTATCAAACACATGGGGGATTAACAGGCAATTTATGTTATCTAACATATGGGGCAGTGATATGTTAGATAACATAAATAGCCTATCACTGCCCCATATGTTAGATAACATAAATAGCCTATGGGGTGGTGATACGTTATTTATGTTATCAAACACATGGGGGATTGACAGGCTATTTACGTTATCTAACATATGGGGGAGTGAAAGGCTATTTATGTTGTCTAACATATGGGGGAGTGAAAGGCTATTTATGTTGTCTAACATATGGGGGAGTGATAGGCTATTTATGTTGTCTAACATATGGGGGAGTGAAAGGCTATTTATGTTATCTAACATATGGGGGAGTGAAAGGCTATTTATGTTATCTAACATATGGGGGAGTGAAAGGCTATTTATGTTGTCTATCATATGGGGGAGTGATAGGCTATTTATGTGGTCTATCATATGGGGTAGTGATAGGCTATTTATGTTATCTAACATATGGGGGAGTGAAAGGCTATTTATGTTATCTAACATATGGGGGAGTGAAAGGCTATTTATGTTATCTAACATATGGGGGAGTGATAGGCTATTTATGTTGTCTAACATATGGGGGAGTGATAGGCTATTTATGTTGTCTAACATATGGGGGAGTGATAGGCTATTTATGTTGTCCAACATATGGGGGAGTGAAAGGCTATTTATGTTATCTAACATATGGGGGAGTGATAGGCTATTTATGTTATCTAACATATGGGGGAGTGAAAGGCTATTTATGTTGTCTAACATATGGGGAGTGATAGGCTATTTATGTTGTCTAACATATGGGGAGTGAAAGGCTATTTATGTTGTCTAACATATGGGGGAGTGATAGGCTATTTATGTTGTCTAACATATGGGGGAGTGATAGGCTATTTATGTTATCTAACATATGGGGGAGTGAAAGGCTATTTATGTTATCTAACATATGGGGAGTGAAAGGCTATTTATGTTATCTAACATATGGGGAGTGGAAGGCTATTTATGTTATCTAACATATGGGGGAGTGATAGGCTATTTATGTTGTCTAACATATGGGGGAGTGATAGGCTATTTATGTTATCTAACATATGGGGGAGTGATAGGCTATTTATGTTGTCTAACATATGGGGGAGTGATAGGCTATTTATGTTATCTAACATATGGGGGAGTGGAAGGCTATTTATGTTATCTAACATATGGGGGAGTGAAAGGCTATTTATGTTGTCTAACATATGGGGGAGTGAAAGGCTATTTATGTTATCTAACAAGTCAAATGAAGTTGTAGAAACATCTCAAGGATGATTAATGGAAACAGGATGCACCTGAGCTCAATTTATAGTCTCATAGCAAAGGGTCTGAACAGTTCTGTAAATAACGTGTTTATATATTTATGTTTCAACATTTGCAAACATTTCTAAATAACTATTTTTGCTTTGTCATTATGGGGTATTGTGTGTAGATTGATGAGGATTTTTTAAATGTAATCCATTTTAGAATAAGGCAAACGTGAAGAGGTCTGAATACTTTCTGAATGCACTGTATTATCCCAATATGTGGTTCTGCAACAAGAATAACAAGAACAATTTCAGGTATTTCCTTTGTAAAAGAATACTGCTATAATTCAAGGTGTAATAATAATAATATTAATTTGAGGAGCTTACATTTGTCTTGTTTCAAACAGGTGTGTCGTGAGAATGTGTTTTTTTGCATATCCCAACTCCCCTGAGACCCCAGCAAGGAGCACGGTCCATTGTACAGCTCCCCTGGAGCAATACTGGGTAAAGTGCCTTGCTCAAGGGCACAGCAACATATTTTTTTTACCTTGTTTGGTCTGGTATCTATCCTCGAGGCTACGTGCTCCTACCGCAGTGTAGGCTATTCCATGTCTATTCATCTCATCGCTTGGCTTAATCATAGCTGTCTCTATGCCAGTTCTACTGCAAGAAGTAATGAATGCACTCTCTGTAATTCTGCTTTGGACATGGCTAGGTCACACAAATTCATTTACATGGTATTCTCTGAGTGTGTGTGTGCGTGGGTGAGTGTGTATGCGCGTGTGTGTGTGTGTTTCATCTCCCTATGTTGTGTAGGGTGGGAATGATGGGCCACTTTCATATTTCTTCTCGAGAAAAGAGAAAGGTCAAAGCTAGGAATATTACATTTACGCGTTGCAAATGCCACAGGACATTAACTTAATCCCCATAATTTTTCATCCACATGCCTCAGATCCTTCGCTCTGTGTGTGTGTGTGTTTGCGCGTATGTGTGTATGTGTGTTTGATTGCCGCATAGTGGTCTTTCGATGAAGGAATACACGGATCTTGGGAGGTATTTTTGAGGAGATGGGTCAGTACACTACCCAAGCATGAATGCATACACGCACACACACACACACACACACACACACACACACACACACACACACACACACAGTTTAATTAATGGGGCTGACAAACTGGGTGTGAGTAATTGATAATAGATCAGGGCTAGGCCCTCTGTGAGGTAATGTGGTTATCAACTGAGAGGGGTGAGAAAATGATGATCTACCTGTAATCATAACACTACCCTGTCAAAAAATTGAGAGGAGAGAGAGGGTGGGGTGGAAGGGACATATCATAGATATTCAAATAACAGCATACCCATTTTAAGTAGGACTTGAATGGCATTAAAACCCTCTTTGTCACTGAAAAGTCCATGACCTGTAAATCCTGAAGGTTATACATCGTGAAGTAATGTGCCAGGTATGAGAGTGTATCTAAAATTACTACCTTGTTCCTAATTTAAATCAGTCAGAATTTTCTCCAGCTCGATGATAAAAATCCGAGGTTGTTGTATTTGGCCCTCACCTTGCTAGATCTCAGATTGTGGATAAGATTGGTCATTTGTCCACAAATGTAAAGCATACAGCCAGAAACCTTGGTGCTTACATTTTTATAGCCCATCTCTTCAAAAACGCACACAGTTTTCTTGGGCCCAAGCAGGCAAATTGAACGTTCAGACATCCTTGTGACGTTTATTGATAACAACCTATAGCCCTTGACCAGTGTAAACAACAAAAAACAGCATAGACTACAGTCCTTTCGAAAAGTATTCAGATCCCTTGACTTTTCAAATCAAATCAAATCAAAAAATAAATAAATAATGATTTGTCACATGCGCCGAATACAGCAGGTGGAGACCTTACCGTGAAATGCACATTTAAGAAAAATAAGAGTTAAGAAAAAATATTTACTTAATAAACTGAAGTAAAAAATAAAAGAGCAACAATAAAATAACAGTAACGAGGCTATATGCAGGGGGTACCAGTACTGAGTCAATGTGCGGAGGTACAAGATAGTCCAGGTAATTGAGGTAATATGTACATGTAGGTAGGGCTTATGTGACTATGCATAGATAATAGATAATAAACAGCGAGTAGCAGCAGCATAAAAATGACGGGGATTTGGGCTAGGTCGGGTATCTGGACTAAATCCTTTGCCTCCGACTCATAAAAAAAAGTCCTGTTCGAGGTGAGTAATCGCTGTTCTGATATCCAGAAGCTCTTTTCAGTCATAAGAGACAGTGGCAGAAACATTATGTGCAAAATAAGTTACAAATAACTCAAAAACACACAAAATATCACAATTGGTTAGGAGCCCATTAAACGGCAGCCATCTCCTCCGGCGCCATTATCATTTATTTTCCACATTTTGTTACGTTACAGTCTTATTCTAAAATGGATTAAATAAAAAAAAATCCAAATTTTTCCCGTCATTCTATGACCTGAGTAGTGAACCTATCGAACCCTTATCACACAGAATCTACAGTAACAGTTAATCTCTGAAATGGTAAACACCTGAATCTCAAGGTCTATGCAAAGCTAGGTCACTGGGTGAATCTTTAACAACAATACAAGATGATCTGAAAGTTTAAGATTGTTCCGCCTGAGCGAGTCTGACCACAAGTCAGAGACCACTATGAAGACACACCAAATGCGTTTGATGGATTGTCTACGTCTTCTTCTAATGCTTCCTAAAAAGAGAGTAATCCAAAAGTAATCAGATTATGTTCCTGAGTTTGGGTAATCCAAAAGTTACGTTACTGATGAACATTTTGGAGAGGTATGTAGTAACTGTAACGGATTACATTCAGAAAGTAACCTAAGCAACCCCGTGTGTGTGTGTTTTCATGGATGCATTCCTGCAGTGTGCATTCATGTGTCAGTGTGTTTGTATGTGTGTGTAATGCCCATCACTCTCTTCACATCAACCACTGTCATTCCCTGCCATTACCCACCCACCCAGCTAGCCAGAGTGATTGCATTACCTATTCTGTAATTGCATTACAGCCTACCAAAGGTAAATTGCTGTCTTTGAGCAGGTTGCTGTGTTTTGTAGTACCTTAAAGTGCTCCTTCTCTGCCCACGACTCAGTCGGTCTCTGTCTCTGCATGCAGTTTAGTAAAATTTGGCTTTTTCGATCACAGTTCTGACCGTTTTCAGGGATTCATGTTTAAATGTGGTGACTCAATTCACACAGCGTATACAGGCCAGCCTCAACAGGAAAAAAACCTGCTCATGTCTCCCACCATCCATGAACTTTTCACTTTTATTCTGATGCCTAATATGTCTGTCAGTCAGCCTCTCTGAACCTCAAGTAGAGAAGGACATCAATTCTCTATGCTCATGAAACAGGGAGAATTTATAGAAATTGCTGACAAAGATCCACCTGGGATTGAAATGTTGTCAGTGAAAGCTGCTATAGAACTACTGTAGGAATCTACCTGGGAATGAAATGTCAGTGAGTGTTGCCTATAGAGGTACTATAGGAATCTACCTGGTATTGAAATGTTGTCAGTGAATGGTGCTATAGAATACTATAGGAATCTACCTGGTATTGAAATGTTGTCAGTGAATGGTGCTATAGAATACTATAGGAATCCACCTGGGATTGAAATGTTGTCAGTGGGCCTCCCGGGTGGCGCAGTGGTCTAAGGTGCTGCATCACAGTGCTAACTGTGCCACTAGAGATCCTGGTTTGAGTCCAGGCTTTGTCTCAGTAACTACCAATTGGAGAAATAAAAGGGGTAAATCGGACGCTGGACCTTTCTGTTAAAGCATATACTGTTGAACCCATTATACACTAAATTGAGTATGCTTTAAATGCCAGGAATTTATTCTCATTCTGACTTTTCATCTATTAGAATTAGCTGCACACTTTTGAAGAAGAGAATGATCTTTCCAGACTCAGGTGTGTTTGACAACATCTGATAATTAGCTGATTGTTATTTATCAGTATTCTTATTTTGTATTATTTCTTACTGTTGTTGCATTGTCAAGAAGGAACCTGCAAGTAAGCATTTTGTTGGACGATGTACACCATGTGTATCCCATACAGACATCTAATAAAAGTTGAAAGTTGGAACTTGATGATCATATAAGAGGACAGTCTTTACCAAATTGAATGAATGGAGGAAACCAATGCTGCTGAGCATTAGATGAGGTATTCTCAGGATGGGTGAGCCTAGTATGTTGATATTGGTTGCTTGCTGCATTCGTTAATACTAAACAGTACATTCTAAATAGTATGTCGTATGATTACTACAAATTCTGTAGTTTTAGTAAGTAGTAGATTTCAGACACGACCAGCAACTATGTTGAAGCTGCTAAATCAACCGTTAAACCGCACATGGAACAAAGCAATATTTCGTTATCATTCACCAATATATTCCTGATGTTCCCACTGGAACACTTGTGAATAAGGCAGGAGAAAAAAAGGAAGTTAAGGAGTAAAGAACCAAATTGAAGATACGAGGCCCAAGGAGGCTTTTCCATAATGAAAAGTATTCAAACAGAGCGAGCGAGAAACTCGATTTACTCTCCTCATCTACCTGCATAATAACACAGCAAAAAACGTTTGCTTTCTTGTGAATGACATGACTACATTGACCTCTGAACCCTTCTTCCCCCCTCCTCGCATCAAATGTGAGTAGACAGCGAAGCCAATGCATGACCTCTAACTTTAAACTCCTCAGGAAGCCAGATAACGATGGATATTGCTGAGTGTTCATACTGTAGATTCTCAGACAGCTTTCTTTTGATTCCGAGCCAGAGAAAAAAATTATTGAAAGAAAAAAGGAGAAAAGAGAAAAAGGATTAAACACAAAGAGAAATAGGTTTCACCGCAGTCTTCGCGAAGTCAAGATTGCCAACTCAGGAGTTTTTTGTATTATTTTTCCCGATCAGAGGCAATGAAAGGTTGTCTTTGAAACACCTTGCAGTGACAGAGAGAGAGAGACACCTTTCAAAAAAGAATCATCACTTTTACTAAAACTCAGAATGTTCTCACATATTTCTCAACAGGAGTTGAATTCATGTCCCCCCTTCTTTTCTGTTTCTTAAATGTCTTCTTCCTCTTATTCTTCTCAATGTCATGAATATTTAATGCCGCTATTACTTTTGATGGCGGTGATCCTCCCAACAGGAACTAACTGTAATGGTTACCCATTACTCTACAGTAAGATTTGTTTTATTTACATGGAATACGGGTACAGTTTGATTGGCAAAACATAAACCAATCCCAGCACTTCCCCTAGGGAAGGAAGGCAACTGAATAAAAAAAGTACTGTATTCACAGTTGAAGTCGGAAGTTTACATACACTTCAGCCAAATACAGTGCCTTGCGAAAGTATTCGGTCCCCTTGAACTTTGCGACCTTTTGCCACATTTCAGGCTTCAAACATAAAGAAATAAAACTTTATTTTTTTTGTGAAGAATCAACAACAAGTGGGACACAATCATGAAGTGGAACGACATTTATTGGATACTTCAAACTTTTTTAACAAATCAAAAACTGAAAAATTGGGCGTGCAAAATTATTCAGCCCCCTTAAGTTAATACTTTGTAGCGCCACCTTTTGCTGCGATTACAGCTGTAAGTCGCTTGGGGTATGTCTCTATCAGTTTTGCACATCGAGAGACTGAAATTTATTCCCATTCCTCCTTTCAAAACAGCTCGAGCTCAGTGAGGTTGGCTGGAGAGCATTTGTGAACAGCAGTTTTCAGTTCTTTCCACAGATTCTCGATTGGATTCAGGTCTGGACTTTGACTTGGCCATTCTAACACCTGGATATGTTTATTTTTGAACCATTCCATTGTAGATTTTGCTTTATGTTTTGGATCATTGTCTTGTTGGAAGACAAATCTCCGTCCCAGTCTCAGGTCTTTTGCAGACTCCATCAGGTTTTCTTCCAGAATGGTCCTGTATTTGGCTCCATCCATCTTCCCATCAATTTTAACCATCTTCCCTGTCCCTGCTGAAGAAAAGCAGGCCCAAACCATGATGCTGCCACCACCATGTTTGACAGTGGGGATGGTGTGGTCAGGGTGATGAGCTGTGTTGCTTTCTCCCAGGTGGCTTGTGGCAAACTTTAAACAACACTTTTTATGGATATCTTTAAGAAATGGCTTTCTTCTTGCCACTCTTCCATAAAGGCCAGATTTGTGCAATATACGACTGATTGTTGTTCTATGGACAGAGTCTCCCACCTCAGCTGTAGATCTCTGCAGTTCATCCAGAGTGATCATGGGCCTCTTGGCTGCATCTCTGATCAGTCTTCTCCTTGTATGAGCTGAAAGTTTAGAGGGACGGCCAGGTCTTGGTAGATTTGCAGTGGTCTGATATTCCTTCCATTTCAATATTATCGCTTGCACAGTGCTCCTTTGGATGTTTAAAGCTTGGGAAATCTTTCTGTATCCAAATCCGGCTTTAAACTTCTTCACAACAGTATCTCGGACCTGCCTGGTGTGTTCCTTGTTCTTCATGATGCTCTCTGCGCTTTTAACGGACCTCTGAGACTATCACAGTGCAGGTGCATTTATACGGAGACTTGATTACACACAGGTGGATTGTATTTGTCATCATTAGTCATTTAGGTCAACATTGGATCATTCAGAGATCCTCACTGAACTTCTGGAGAGAGTTTGCTGCACTGAAAGTAAAGGGGCTGAATAATTTTGCACGCCCAATTTTTCAGTTTTTGATTTGTTGAAAAAGTTTGAAATATCCAATAAATGTCGTTCCACTTCATGATTGTGTCCCACATGTTGTTGATTCTTCACAAAAAATACAGTTTTATATCTTTATGTTTGAAGCCTGAAATGTGGCAAAAGGTCGCAAAGTTCAAGGGGGCCGAATACTTTCGCAAGGCACTGTAAATTTACAGTTTTTCACAACTCCTGACATTTAATCCTAGTAAAAATGCTTAGGTCAGATAGGATCACCACTGTATTTTAAAAATGTAAAATGTCAGAATAATAGTAGAGAGAATTTTATATCTCAGCTTTTATTTCTTTCATCACATTCCCAGTGGGTAAGACGTTTACATACACTCAATTAGTATTTCGTAGCATTGCCTTTTAAACTGTTTAATTTGGGTCAAACGTTTCGGGTAGCCTTCCACAAGCTTCCCACAATAAGTTGGGTGAATTTTGGCCCATTCCTCCTTGACAGAGCTGCTGTAACTGAGTCAGGTTTGTAGGCTTCCTTGCTTGCACACGATTTTTCAGTTCTGCCCACAAATTTTCTATGGGAATAAGGTCAGGGCTTTGTGATGGACACTCCAATACCTTGACTTTGTTGTCCTTAAGCCATTTTGCCACAACTTTGGAAGAATGCTTGGTGTCATTGTCCATCTGGAAGACCCATTTACAACCAAGCTTTAACTTCCTGACTGGTGTCTTGAGATATTGGTTCAATATATCCACCTACTTTTCCTTCCTCATGATTCCCTTTATTTTGTGAAGTGTGCCAGGACCTCCTGCAGCAAAGCACCCCCACAACATGATGCTGCCACCCTGTGCTTCACAGTTGGGATGGTGTTCTTCAGCTTGCAACCCTCCCCCTTTTTCCTCCAAACATAACGATGGTCATTATGGCCGAACAGTTCTATTTTTGTTTGATCAGACCAGAGATCATTTCTCCAAAAAGTATAATCTTTGTCCCCATGTGCAGTTGCAAACCGTAGTCTGGCTTTTTTATGGCGGTTTTGGAGCCGTGGCTTCTTCCATGCTGTGCGGCCTTTCAGGTTATGTCGATATAGGACTTGTTTTACTGTGGATGTAGATACTTTCATAACTTTTTCCTCCAGCATCTTCACAATGTCCATTGCTGTTGTTTTGGGATTGATTTGCACTTTACGCACCAAAGTACGTTCATATCTAGGAGACAGAACGCGTCTCCTTCCTGAGCGGTATGACTGTTGCATGGTCTCATGGTGTTTCTACTTGCGTATTGTTTGTACAGATGATCGAGTTACCTTCAGGCGTTTAGAAATTGTCTCCAAGGATGAACCAGACTAGTGGAGGTCTACATTTTTTTTCTGAGGTCTTGGGTGATTTATTTTGATTTTCCCGAGATGTTAAGCAAAGAGGCATTGCATTTGAAGGTAAGCCTTGAAATGCATCCACAGGTACACCTCCAATTGACTCAGATGATGTCAATTAGCCTATCAGAATCTTCTAAAGCCATGACATAATTTTCTGGAATTTTCCAAGCTGTTTAAAGGCACAGTCAACTTAGTATACGTAAACCTCTGACCCACTGGAATTGCAATACAGTGATTTATAAGTGAAGTAATCTGTCTGTAAACAATTGTTGGAAATATTACTTTTGTCATACACAAAGTAGATGTCCTAACAGCCTTGCCAAAACTATAGTTTGGTAACAAGAAATGTATGGATTGCTTGAAAAATGAGTTTTAATGACACCAAACTAAGTGTATGTAAACTTCCGACTTCAAATGTATACAGTAACAGTCAACAGTTTGGACACTATTCATTCAATGTTATTCTTTAAGTTGACTAATTTGTACATTGTATAATAATCGTGAAAACGTCAAAACTATGAAATCACACATATGGAATCATGTCAATCATTTCCACCGGTCTAATGTCCATTGCTCATGATTCTTGGCCAAGTAAGTCTCTTTATTGGTGTCTGTTAGTAGTGGTTTATTTGCAGTAATTCGACCATGAAGGCCTGATTCATGCAGTCTCCTCTGAACACTTGATGAAGAATTTTGAAAATTGTAAATATTAAAGAAAAACTCTTGAAAGAGTAGGTGTGTCCAAACTTTTCACTGGTACTGTATATATATATATATATATATAGTCACATACTGCACTGGTGCAGTGAAATGTGTTTTTTGACAGGGTCAGCCATATCGTCTTACACATCATGGGTCTGTGGAGATAATGATTTAGAGACCATTGGAGATGATCTCTCTCTGTCTCTCTGTCTATTCATCTAGCTGTTCCAAACTTTGAATTCAAGTGTGCATACGTGTGTGTGTGTGTGTGTGAGCATGCTCTGTGTGTGTGCCTCACTTATTACGTAGAAGCACTGATAAGGACTATTTTGACTCTGCGTTTTATCAGGCCTCATTCAGCAGCACTCTGCCTAAATCACATCAAGGAAAGATCTAATACAGTCTAATGAGTCATTACTGTCTAGTCATACTGCTGAGCCTACCTCGAGTGATGAATGATATACTGGAGTTATATTTATAGATCATTAAAGAGCAGTGACGTACCGTCACTCAGGACAGCCGTTTTTTTGGGCTTGCCGGTTTTGCATGTTGTTTTGGCATTAATACGTGTCACATACAAATTTGCAAACAATGTAAAAAAATATGTATCATTGACTTAATAACGCCGCATACAAACATGGTCTCTTTTTTGTTTTCTTGAGTAAGGCAGCTCCAAAATAATGCTAGTACGAACTTGAACCCAGGCACAGAGAAACACAGCTAGCAGATGTAAGGATAAATCCAGAACTTTTACTTAGAGTCTTAACAGAAATAAGGCAACTGCACAAGAGCACACTAATAAAACATTAGACCTAAGCAAAGATACAGGCCAACTGAGGAAACTAAATAACAAGGCAACCAGGTAAGCAGAGGAGGTAATTAAACACAGGTGAATCCTATAAGTCATGGGACTCTAGGGGCTCTAGGGGGCCTGGTGGCAACGAGAGATGAGACGTTGAGTGGATGGAACTACCACTTCAATCTCCTGCTCTGGAAACAGGATCTGTATCTGTACAAATCCTGGAATGGGGACAGGCCGGTGGAGGAACACCGGAGACTGTTGTGTGCGTACTCCAACCAGGGAATATTCTGACTCCAAGTGGCAGTGTTAGCGGACACACAGCACCGTAAAGCGTTCACCAGATCCTGGTTCACCCGCTCCGTTTGACCAATGGACAGAGGGTGATAGCCTGAGGACAAACTGGCTGATGACCCCAGAAGAGTACCGAATGCCCTACAGAATCTGGAGGAAAACTGGGGGCCCCAGTCGGAGACGATGTCCAGTGGAAGTCTGTGAAGGTCAGAAAACATGCTGAATAACTACAGTGCCTTGCAAAACTATTCACCCCCTTGGCAAAAAGCACAAGTAGAGATAAAATTAATCACTTACCTTTGATTATCTTCATCAGATGACACGAATAGGACTTCATGTTACACAATACATGTATGTTTTGTTTGATAAGGTTCATATTTATCAAAATATGAGTTTACATTCACTAGTTCCAAAAACATCCAGTGATTTTGCATAGCCACATCATTCAACAGAAATACTCATCATAAATGTAGATGATAATACAAGTTATACACATGGAATTATAGATATACCTCTCCTTAAAACTTGTTAAGGATAGGGGGCATTATTTCCCCTTTGGATGAATTGCGTGCCCATTGTGAACTGCATCAAAATCTGTCCTAAATTGCTAATATATGCATATTATAATTAATATTGGATAGAAAACACTCTGAAGTTTCTAAAACCATTTGAAATATGTCTGTGAGTATAACAGAACTCACAGGGCAGGCAATCTTGCAAACTAGTTTTGAAATCCTGAAAGTTGGGGCAAATTTGACGTCCTCGCCCCCTCCCTTCCCAACAAGTTATGGATCTGGAAACACTTCCTATGTCGTCCACTAGATGTCCTCATTCAGTAGAAAGTGTAATCGAGCATTTGCTGTGAACTTTGACCTAATGGGGAGGAAATTGCTACAGTGTCGCAAAAGATTAATGTGCTTGAGGGCACGTATGAATTTGGAGTGCTTCGTCTGTTCCAATCAGCCCGAGATGAACTAGGATTGCCCGGTTGGAATGCTATTCGTTTTGTACGTTTATAACATCCTGAAGATTGATTCTGCACTTAGTTTGACCAGTTTCGTCGACCTGTAATATGTAATTTGGAAGTTTTGATGCAAAATGATCCTGGACCAGAAGTAATTTTTTGGGCATTTGAGATGAAAGTGGTAGCAGGTGCTGCTACATGGACACTAGAATTGAACATTATGAAACAAAACGATTTATTGTTGAAGTAGGACTCCTTGCACTACATTCTGATCGAAGACCATCAAAGGTAAGGGAATATTTATGTTGTAATTTTGTATTTCTGTTGACTCCAACATAGCGGAGAAATATTGTTACGTCTGAGCGCTGTCTCAGATTATTGCAATGTTAGGCTTTTTCCGTAACGTTAAAAAAAAATGTGACACAGCGGTTGCATTAAGAACCAATGTATCTTTTTAATTATATGTAGAACATGTATCTTTAGTCAAAGTTTATGATGAGTATTTCTGTTATCTGGCGTAGCTTTCTATAATTCCCCCAGACATTTTGGAGAATTTTTTGAACATGGCGTCAATGTAAACCGAGATTTATGGATATAAAATGCATATTATCGAACAAAACATAAATGTACTGTGTAACATGTCATATGACTGTCATCTGATGAAGATTTTCAAGAGGTTATTGAAAGAGTTTTTTTTTTTAATCATGCTTTTGTCATTTTATCTTTTGTGGTACAAAATGGCTACGTATTTTCTTTGTTTTGGTGGTGGTCTAACATAAATATATGCTGTGTTTTCGCCGTAAAACATTTAGAAAATCTGACAGGCTGGGTAGATGAACAAGGTGTTTATCTTTCATTTGAGGTATTGGACTTGTTAATGTGTGGAGGTTAAATATTTCTAAAGAATATTTTTGCATTCCCTGCGCCACCGTTTCAGCTGAACGGGGGGGGGTGTAGTTCCTGTAGGGGAACCCATAGGCTTAACAAGTTTTAATGCAACCGCTGTGTCTGATTTCAAAATAACTTTACGGAATAAGCCAGCCATGCAATAATCTGAGACGGCGCTCAGAAACATTTGTCACAATAGCCGCCATGTTGACGTCAACATAAACAAGAAATTACATGATACATATTCCCTTACCTTTGATGATCTACATCAGAAGCACTCCAGGAATCCCAGGTCCACAATAAATGTTTGTTTTGTTATAAAATGTCCAATATTTATGTCCAAATACCTTCTTTTGTTAGCGCGTTTGGTATACATATCCAAACGCTCATTCTGGTCAGCATTACATCGGACAAAAACTTCAAAAAGTTATATAGCAGGTTGAAAAAACATTTCAAACTATGTACAGAATCAATCGTTAGGATGTTTTTCACATATACCTTCAATAAAGTTCCAACCGGTCTATTCCTTCTTGTCTTCATGAGCCATGGAACGCAAGTGACTACCACGAGGAATAAGCATGATCAGAAAATGGCTGACTGCCAGACACCTGACTGATTCTGCTATCATTCACTCCCACAACACCATAGAAGTCTCACTATAATGTATATTGATGGTTGACATCTAGTGGAACCCCTAGGCAGTGCAACATCATTAATATCTCAAGGGGATTTCATTGAGGACAAAGCTCAGATTTCTCACTCCCTGTTTTGATTTCTCCTCAGGATTTTGCTTGCCATATGAGTTGTGTTATACTCACAGACATAATTCAAACAGTTTTAGAAACGTTATAGTGTTTTCTATCCAATACTACTAATAATATACATATATTAGCAACTGAGACTGAGGAGTAGGCCGTTTACTCTGGGCAACTTATTCATCCAAGCTACTCAATACTGCCCCCCAGCCATAAGAAGTTAAAGAATGGGCAAAAATCCCAGTGGCTAGATGTGCCAAGCTTATAGAGACATACCCCAAGAGACTTGCAGTTGTAATTGCTGCAAAAGGTGTCTCTACAAAGTATTGCCTTTTGGGGGGGGGGTGGATAGTTATGCATGCTCATGTTTTCATTTTTGGGGGTATTATTTCTTGCTTGTTTCACAATAAAACATATTTGGATCTTCATAGTGGTAGGCATGTTGCGTAAATAAAATGATACAAACACCCCAAAAATCCATTTCAATTCCAGGTTGTAAGGCAACAAAATAGGAGAAATGCCAAGCGTGGTGATTACACACTGTGGCTGAGCAGTCTCAGGTGCAGATTGAAGCTTAGAATGAAATGTGACGCCTTGGAACAGCAGTCCACAATGACCAGGATGACATTATGGCCCACTGAGAATGGAATACCTGTGATGAAATCCATAGAGAGATGAGACCAGGGTCAATAAGGTGTTGGCGCAGGATGAAGAAGAACCAGTCTTGTTCCGAGTGCATGTCGGACAGGCAGCCACAAAGGTCTGAGTGTCTGCCTCTGCTGAGGGCCACCAAAACCTCCTCCTCAGAAACTCTAGTGTTCACTGCCCTCCCAGATGAGAGGTGAGACGCGACGACTGAGCCCACTGAAGTACCTTGAACCATGCCTCAAGAGGAACAAAAGGTCTGTTAGATGGACAGCCGTCAGAAACTTCCCCTCTACCTTGCGCCCTCTCACTACAGTCTATATAGCCCAGGACACCGGCGCAAGGATGAGCAACCTGTGAATGATGGATCCAAGTGGCCGATCCTCACTGGAGCTGGGGAACTGGCGAGATAGGTCATCCGGCTTCCCGTTCTTAGTATGGTAAGGTAAGATAAAGTGAATCTGAACCTAATGAAGAAACGAGCTTGTCAGGGATTGAGGCGTTTAGTCACCTGGATGTAGCCCAAGTTCTTGTGGTCAGTCCAAACCATGAAGGGATGTTCTGAGCCCTCCAAACAGTGCCGCAACTCCTCCAAAGCCAGTTTGATCGCAAGAAGCTCCCGATTGCCAACATCATAGTTCCTCTCTGCATGATTGAGATGCCTGGAGAAGAAGGCACAGGGATGAAGCTTTTGGTCTTTAGCCGAGCGCTGAGACACAACCACACCCCCGTCAACGTCAAAGACATCCACCTCTACCACGAAGGGAAGATAAGGATCCGCATGAACTAGCTGCAGAAAAAAATAAACGTTTCAGGTCCTGGAACGCCTTCTTAGCAGCAGGGGTCCAGCTTACATGCCCAGCCGAGCCCTTGGTGAGCTCTGTCAATGGCGCAGCCACAAAACTAATTTCTCACAAATCTCCAGTAGAAATTAGCAAAACCCCCAAAATGCTGTACTTGCTTGACTGTGCTGGGCCGCGGCCATTTGACCACCACTTCTACCTGTTGGGAGTCCATCCGTACACAGCCCTGAGACACAATGTACCCCAGGAAGGAGAACTGAGGAACGTGAACCTCACAATTTTCGGCCTTCACAAACAAGTGGTGAGAGCCTGGTGAACATGTTGGATGTGTTCAACCATGGACCTGGAGAAGATGAGGATGTCATCCAGGTACACAACCTGAACTGGTGAAGGAAGTCGTGCAGCACATCATTAATCAGGTATAGGGGGCAGCATTTTTGCTTTTGGTTAAATAACGTGCCCAATTTCAACTTCCTGCTACTCATGCCAGGAATATATATATATATATATATACATATATATTAGTGGATTTTGATAGGAAACACTCTGATGTTTCTAAAACTGTTTGAATCATGTCTGTGAGTATAACATAACTTATGTAGCAGGCAAAACCCTGAGGACTAACCATTCAGAATTATTTTTTGAGGTCTCTGTTTGTTCACTGGGTTCTCATTGGCAAATTATATTTCTTAGGAACCTGTTTTCAGGTCCTACCGCTTCCACTGGATGTCACCAGTCTTTGGAATTTGGTTGAGGTTATTCATTTGTGCAATGAAGAAGTAGGCCATCTAGGAACTGGGTAACACTGTTGAGAGCCGTTGGTACCGTTGGTTTGTTGTCTTTCTGTATTGATCACAGATAAACCCGTCTACATTTTGGTCGATAATTAACGTTTAAAAATACCTAAAGTTGTATTACAAAAGTAGTTTGAAATATTTTGACAAAGTTTATAGGCAACTTTTGAAATATTTTGTAGCGACGTTGCATTTTTTGGAAGCTGTTTTTTTCTGAATCAAACACGTCAAATAAATGGACATTTGGATATATATGGACGGAATTAATCGAACAAAAGGACCAATTGTGATGTTTATGGGACATATTGGAGTGCCAACAAAAGAAGCTCGTCAAAGGTAATGCATGTTTTATATTTTATTTCTGCGTTTTGTGTAGCGCCTGCAGGGTTGAAATATGCTACCCTCTTTGTTTACTATTGTGCAATCATCAGATAATAGCTTCTTATGCTTTCACCGAAAGGCCTTTTAAAAATCTGACATGTTGGCTGGATTCACGAGTGTAGCTTTAATTGAGTATCTTACATGTGTGATTTAATGAAAGTTAGATTTTTATATAATTTTTTTGAAATCTTCAGAATTTGCCGCGCTGCATTTTCCCTGTTTTTTGCCCAAATGGGACACAACCGTCCCCTATACCATAAGAAGTTAATTAATCTTAAACTCCACATGATAATCCAAAAGTCGTAGCTGAATAGGCATGTTGAGTAGCTTCACCTTCCCAGACCCTAAGGGTTGACCATCCAGCGCAGTAACCAACAATGGAATGTCCAACTTAATGAGAGGCAGCCCCTGTTGGCAAGCTAATGTGCGATCCAGAAAACATCTGGTAGCCCCAGAGTCTATGAAAGCAGGATTGTGTAACTGCCCATTGTCCCACCGCATGTTTGCCGGAAGTAAGGTGCGTACCCTGTCAGCAGCTGGAGAATGTATCTGACTCCCCAGTATTCTCCCGTCTACTGACGAGTTATCCCATTTCCCGTCAGCTAGGGACAGGAGGCACAGAAATGCCAAGACTGTCCACATTGAAGACAACATTGCTTGTTAATTCTGTGCCTTCTCTCCAGAGCGGAAAGTCTGGTGCATCCCAATTGCATCGTCTCTTCTGAATGATATGAAGGAGAACCAGAGCCAAATTGAGAACTTTGACGGGATACAGGCAAAGCAGATGCAGCATAAGGCAGTGGAAGAAACAAATAATTAACTCCCTCACTGGAACCCGAAACACTGGAAACAACTTGGAAACCCTCCATCCTCTCCCAACGTTGTTCCCGAAGCCGGTTGTCAATCCGGATGACCACAACGATAAGCTCATCCAGAGTGTCAGGTTGTCCCAGGAAGTCACTTCCTCCTTGAGAACCTCGCTGAGTCCATTCAGAAAGACTGAGGGAAGTGCCTCTGTATTACACCGCTATCAGTGGCTAGCGTCCGAAAGTCAATGGAGTAATCAGCTATGCTCCGGCTGCCCTGCTGAAGCACAATGAGTATTTGAGCAGTGTTCCTGCCACTGATGGTGGTGATCAAAAACCCTCTTCATCTTCTAGATAAAGCTTTGCCAATTAAAACAAATGTCTGAGAGCAAGGAAATGACGTATGCCACTCTGGAACGCTCGGTGGGAAACGTTGACAACTGAAGCTCGAAAGCCAGTGAGCATTGGAGCAGAAACCCAGATGCCCCTCATAGCGCTCCGGTGCCGGGAGATGAGGCTCCCGAAGGGAGGAAAACGCTGAGCTTGAAGGGAGTGGAGGATTAGGAACAGCCACACGTGCAGCAGCTGTTTCAACCATCTGTCTTGTCCGCAGAGTGGACACAAGAGTTCTTAAATCATATGACACTGTCTGCAACCGCTCCTCATGGCGACCAATCACAGTTCCATGGTGGGTGAGAGCCGAACGTAAATGGAGTAGTTCGGCATGTTCCTCGGACGACTGAGAAATCCATGGGAGGCTTAGGTCTTCTGTAACAATTATGCTAGTATGAACTCGAACCCAGACGCAGAGAATCACGGCGAGCAGAGGTTCGGGCACAAGAGCACACTAATAAAACATGCAAAGATACAGGCCAACTGAGGAAACTAAATAACAAGGCAACCAGGTGAACAGAGAAGGTCATTAAATACAGGTGAATCCTATAAGTCATAATCACGGTAACTTGGAAACTGCAAAACAGGGTATGGGTGCCCTCCAGCGGTAACCTAAGGAAACAACAATCAAATAAGACAGAAAAGGTGACAGCCTAGCTCAGTGCTTTCTGTTGTGGCGGGGCAAGCCAGCAGAAAATACGGAGCGTTGTGCCATGAATGGATCAGTGTTCTATCACTCATGGGGACTTCACTTCATTGCCAAGTGTAAGAGTAGACCTTAAATTCTATCTCTTTCGGCTGCTGCCATAGACGTGCCCATCCAATAAGGCTCAAGGTCATTGGCCATAGATAAAATGATGTCTAATCATGTTGCATGTACAGTAGCTTTGATTGGACTTATCATGTCAATATCATACTTTCACAATCTTAGTTAGCAGTCATCATCATGAATCAGGTCGACAATCTAATCACAAATTCAACAAGTGGTTTGGAAGGAATCAGTGACAGTGACTGTGTGGTCCCAAATCTGGGATAAAGGGGCTCTTTTTCAAGTTTAAAATGATAAACATTCAACATTGGCCATGCTGTCAATGAAGCATGATTTGTGCTGCAATAACCTTCCTGTTCAAGTGAGCCGAGTCCAAAAATGTATTGTATGCTGCTTCGTAAATGATGTAATATGCCAGGGAGATATGTATACTGTTAGCTAAGAAAGTAATACTATATGTATGATCTGTAGTAAGATGTAAGTTGCCTATGTGCCTCACCCTAATAATTTGGTCTATTTATCCCTCTTAATTTCGCCTAATGTTCAGGCTGTTCTACTGTAGCCTATAACCTGTTTTAGAGAAATGTAATCATAAAATATTGTGAGAGCTTTCATTGTCTGCTTATATGTCCCCTTTATTTATCATACGGTTCTAACTTGGTGTACAATGAGAGTGCTGTAAGAATGGCCCATGTTCTGAATTCTGTCGCTGTACATTTCAAAAGTGCTAAACAAATAGTTCTACTGGCTAACGTTACATCCATCCTAGCTCGCTCATTGACTTAATCTGAATTACGGATTGCCCAATATCCTCCATATCTGCCATTAGATACCACATTTGTTTAAGCAAGTCAGCCATAAAAGCTGTTTTTAAAAAGGCAATAAATGAGGCTGAAATAACTGTTTCGCTGCCAAACAAGGCTCCGCTGATAGACAGATGTAGCAGTGGTAAGATGTTAGGACAGCTTTATGGAGGCCCTAACAGTTTGTGGGCACCATCTGTAATCATTATAGTATAATTAACGTATTGTTTAGTGTTGTGTTGTGTAGTGGCTTTGCTGGCATGCATTCCATTATTCTTTTTTTTGCCCCACCAAGAGTTACATGCTAAAATCTCCATTGTTATAGAGCCACATTGATCAAACTAATGGGTAGAGAGTTTGTAGAATTGTATACAGTAGATACCATGATCTATAACACTTTAATCTCTCACTCCCCATCTCTCTCTCTGTTTCTCTCTCTCTCTCTCTCTGTTACTCTCTCTCTCCCTCCCTTCCTCTTTCTTCCACTCTCCTGCCCCTTTCTCCCTCCCTCCCACCCTCCCTCTTTCTCCTTCTCTCCTGTCTCTAACACAGGCAGTTATGAGGATGTATGAAAATGTCCTTTTAAAACTATTGACGACAGGCATTAAGCTGGGAGTCAATTGACCGGAGCCTATGGAACCTCTGCAACAGGCTGTTGATCCTCACTCTTTTGTTCTATAGACAGATGTAGACTGGTGTAGACTGGTGTAGACTGACAGTGAAATGCTTACTTATGCTTACTTATGGGCCCTTCCGGGATTCGTGACAGTACCCCCCCTCCAACGAACGCCACCTGGGGGACTAAATAGAAATAAAAATAGAAATAATAGAAAAATAATAACATGAGGAATAAATACACAATGTGTAATGATAACCTCACTATATACAAGGGGTACCCGTGACGAGTCTATGTACAGGGGTACGAGGTAATTGAGGTCGATATGTACATATAGGTAGGAATAAAGTGACTAGGCAACGGAATAGATAATAAACGGTAACAGCAGAGTACAGTATGTGATGAGTCAAAAGAGAATATAGTGTAAAAAGGGTCCAAGTTATTCTGGGTATGTTTTGTTAAAAACTTCTTAAGCTTCCCCCCTACTTTTTCTGAAATTCTGTTAAAAATCGCGCAACATTTTGGCGTCCTGCTACTCAGGCCAGGAATATAGTATATGCATATGATTAGTATGTGTGGATAGAAAACACTCAGACGTTTCCAAAACTGTTTAAATCACGGCTGTGACTATAACAGAACGTCTGTTTCATCGAAAAGCGCAGGAAAATCTGATCACTGGAGATGGAAAAAAGTATCCATGCGCCACTCCCATGAATTGTTAAAGGTGAACCGTAATATATTTGGCCAAGCTTGCAGTACCTACAGCTACCACAGGATCTATAGAGTCTCCTCATTTGAATCTGAATTGATTCTTGGTAGATCCGCCCAAAGGGAACCGATTCTCTCCGACCACCGACCCGAGGCATTGTCTGCCTTTTTCTCCGGACATTTTTTCCACACGGCAGGCTATCGAATTTACATCGCCTCCTGATGATTTTTATAGCTTATTAACGTGTAGTTATACCTAAAGTTGCATTAGAAAGGTATTTCGAAGTGTTTTGTAAAAGTTTATCGTCGAATTTTTAACTTTTAAAAAATGACGTTACGTTATGAAACGCTCTTTTTTCCGTTTTCCACACAGTCTTCATAGATCGATATCTAGGCTATATATGGACCGATTTAATCCAAAAAAGACCCAGTATTGATTATGGGACATCAAGGTGTGCAAAGAAAGAAGATGGTCAAAGGTAATTAATGTTTTATATTTTATTGTGCGGTTTGTGTAGCGCCGACTATGCTAATTCTTTTGTTTACATGCCCTACGGGTCTTTTGGGGTGTTGCATGCTATCAGATAATAGCTTCTCATGCTTTCGCCGAAAAAAGCATTTTAAAAATCTGAAACGGTGGCTAGATTCACAATGACTGTAGCTTTATTTTAATACCAAACATGTGTATTTTAATGAACGTTTGCGTTTTAACTAATACCATTAGCATATAGCGTCGCGCATGTGCATTTCTAGAGCTCTAGGTGAGACGTCTTCTCAAGTAAGCTCAAGAGGTTAATTATTTAACTAACTATTTAGCAATCTCATATCTTGGGGGCAGAAGCTGTTCAGGGTCCTGTTGGTTCCAGACTTCTTGCATCGGTACTGCTTGCCGTGCGGTGGCAGAGAGAAAAATCTCTGACTTTGGTGGCTGGAGTCTTTGACAACTTTTAAGGGCTTCCTCTGACACCGCCTGGTATAGAGGTCCTGGATGACAGGGAGCTCGGCCCTAGAGATTTACTGGGCCGTACGTACTACCCTCTGTAGCGCCTTGCGGTCGGATGCCAAGCAGTTGCCATACCAAGTGGTTATGCAGCCTGTCAAGATGCTCCCAATGGTGCAGCTGTAGATCTGGGGGCCCATGCCAAAGACTGAAGCATGCATGAGAGCACCAGCTGTTCCGGACGACTGTGTGATCACTGTGTGACTGTGTGACGACTGTGTGACCTTTAAACAGGTCAACATTCACAAGGCGGCGGGGACAGATGGATTACCAGGGCGTGTGCTCAGAGCACCAACTGGCAAGTGTCTTCACTGATATTTCAACCTCTCCCTGACCGATACCTATATGTTTCAAGCAATCCATCATAGTCCCTGTGCCCAAGAATGCGAAGGTAACCTGGCTAAATGACTACTGCCCAGTAGCACTCACGTCAGTAGCCATGAAGTGCTTTGAAAGACTGGTCATGACTCACATCAACACCATCATCTAGGAAACCCTAGCCCCACTCTAATTCACATACTGCCCCAACAGATCCACAGATAACGTAATCTCAATTGCACTCCACACTGCCCTTTCCCACCAGGACAAAAGGAACACCACTGTGAGAATGCTGTTCATTGACTACACCTCAGCGATCAACACCATAGTGCCCACAAAGCTCATCACAAAGCTCATCAAAGCTCATCACTAAGCTGGTGGGAAAGGGCAGTGTGGAGTGCAATTGAGATTACGTTATCTGTGGATCTGTTGGGGCAGTATGTGAATAGGTCCGGCGCCGACAGAGATGGCCGCCTCGCTTCGCGTTCCTAGGAAACTATGCAGTTTTTTGTTTTTTTACGTGTTATTTCTTACACTAGTACCCCAGGTCATCTTAGGTTTCATTACATACAGCCGAGAAGAACTACTGAATATAAGATCAGCGTCAACTCACCATCAGTACGACCAAGAATATGTTTTTCACGATGCGGATCCTGTGTTCTGCCTTACAACCAGTGCCACGGAGTGGATTACATGCAGCGACCCAAAAAAACGACTCAGAAAAAGAGGGAAACGAAGCGGTCTTCTGGTCAGACTCCGGAGACGGGCACATCGTGCACCACTCCCTAGCATTCTTCTTGCCAATGTCCAGTCTCTTGACAACAAGGTTGATGAAATCCGAGCAAGGGTAGCATTCCAGAGGGACATCAGAGACTGTAACGTTCTCTGCTTCACGGAAACATGGCTAACTGGAGAGACGCAATCCGAAGCGGTGCAGCCAGCGGGTTTCTCCACGCATCGCGCCGACAGAAACAAACATCTTTCTGGTAAGAAGAGGGGCGGGGGCGTATGCCTTATGGCCAACGTGACATGGTGTGATGAAAGAAACATACAGGAACTCAAATCCTTCTGTTCACCTGATTTAGAATTCCTCACAATCAAATGTAGACCGCATTATCTACCAAGAGAATTCTCTTCGATTATAATCACGGCCGTATATATCCCCCAAGCAGACACATCGATGGCTCTGAACGAACTTTATTTAACTCTCTGCAAACTGGAAACGATTTATCCGGAGGCTGCATTCATTGTACCTGGGGATTTTAACAAGGCTAATCTGAAAACAAGACTCCCTAAATTTTATCAGCATATCGATTGCGCAACCAGGGGTGGAAAGACCCTGGATCATTGTTACTCTAACTTCCGCGACGCATATAAGGCCCTGCCCCCCCCTTCGGAAAAGCTGACCACGACTCCATTTTGTTGATCCCTGCCTACAGGCAGAAACTAAAACAAGAAGCTCCCACGCTGAGGTCTGTTCAACGCTGGTCCGACCAAGCTGACTCCACACTCCAAGACTGCTTCCATCACGTGGACTGGGAGATGTTTCGTATTGCGTCAGACAACAACATTGACAAATACGCTGATTCGGTGTGCGAGTTCATTAGAACGTGCGTTGAAGATGTCGTTCCCATAGCAACGATTAAAACATTCCCTAACCAGAAACCGTGGATTGATGGCAGCATTCGTGTGGAACTGAAGGCGCGAACCACTGCTTTTAATCAGGGCAAGGTGTCTGGTAACATGACTGAATACAAACAGTGCAGCTATTCCCTCCGCAAGGCTATCAAACAAGCTAAGCGCCAGTACAGAGACAAAGTAGAATCTCAATTCAATGGCTCAGACACAAGAGGCATGTGGCAGGGTCTACAGTCAATCACGGACTACAGGAAGAAACCCAGCCCAGTCACGGACCAGGATGTCTTGCTCCCAGGCAGACTAAATAACTTTTTGCCCGCTTTGAGGACAATACAGTGCCACTGACACGGCCTGCAACGAAAACATGCGGTCTCTCCTTCACTGCAGCCGAAGTGAGTAAGACATTTAAACGTGTTAACCCTCGCAAGGCTGCAGGCCCAGACGGCATCCCCAGCCGCGCCCTCAGAGCATGCGCAGACCAGCTGGCCGGTGTGTTTACGGACATATTCAACCAATCCCTATACCAGTCTGCTGTTCCCACATGCTTCAAGAGGGCCACCATTGTTCCTGTTCCCAAGAAAGCTAAGGTAACTGAGCTAAACGACTACCGCCCCGTAGCACTCACATCCGTCATCATGAAGTGCTTTGAGAGACTACTCAAGGACCATATCACCTCCACCCTACCTGACACCCTTGACCCACTCCAATTTGCTTACCGCCCAAATAGGTCCACAGACGATGCAATCTCAACCACACTGCACACTGCCCTAACCCATCTGGACAAGAGGAATACCTATGTGAGAATGCTGTTCATCGACTACAGCTCGGCATTCAACACCATAGTACCCTCCAAGCTCGTCATCAAGCTCGAGACCCTGGGTCTCGACCCCGCCCTGTGCAACTGGGTACTGGACTTCCTGACGGGCCGCCCCCAGGTGGTGAGGGTAGGCAACAACATCTCCTCCCCGCTGATCCTCAACACTGGGGCCCCACAAGGGTGCGTTCTGAGCCCTCTCCTGTACTCCCTGTTCACCCACGACTGCGTGGCCACGCACGCCTCCAACTCAATCATCAAGTTTGCGGACGACACAACAGTGGTAGGCTTGATTACCAACAACGACGAGACGGCCTACAGGGAGGAGGTGAGGGCCCTCGGAGTGTGGTGTCAGGAAAATAACCTCACACTCAACGTCAACAAAACTAAGGAGATGATTGTGGACTTCAGGAAACAGCAGAGGGAACACCCCCCCATCCACATCGATGGAACAGTAGTGGAGAGGGTAGCAAGTTTTAAGTTCCTCGGCATACACATCACTGACAAACTGAATTGGTCCACTCACACAGACAGCATCGTGAGGAAGGCGCAGCAGCGCCTCTTCAACCTCAGGAGGCTGAAGAAATTCGGCTTGTCACCAAAAGCACTCACAAACTTCTACAGATGCACAATCGAGAGCATCCTGGCGGGCTGTATCACCGCCTGGTATGGCAACTGCACCGCCCTCAACCGTAAGGCTCTCCAGAGGGTAGTGAGGTCTGCACAACGCATCACCGGGGGCAAACTACCTGCCCTCCAGGACACCTACACCACCCGATGCTACAGGAAGGCCATAAAGATCATCAAGGACATCAACCACCCGAGCCACTGCCTGTTCACCCCGCTGTCATCCAGAAGGCGAGGTCAGTACAGGTGCATCAAAGCTGGGACCGAGAGACTGAAAAACAGCTTCTATCTCAAGGCCATCAGACTGTTAAACAGCCACCACTAACATTGAGTGGCTACTGCCAACACACTGTCAATGACACTGACTCTACTCCAGCCACTTTAATAATGGGAATTGATGGGAAATGATGTAAATATATCACTAGCCACTTTAAACAATGCTACCTTATATAATGTTACTTACCCTACATTATATCATCGACTGCATCCTTATGTAATACATGTATCACTAGCCACTTTAACTATGCCACTTGGTTTACATACTCATCTCATATGTATATACTGTACTCGATATCATCTACTGTATCTTGCCTATGCTGCTCTGTACCATCACTCATTCATATATCCTTATGTACATATTCTTTATCCCCTTACACTGTGTATAAGACAGTATTTTTTTTTTGGAATTGTTAGTTAGATTACTTGTTCGTTATTACTGCATTGTCGGAACTAGAAGCACAAGCATTTCGCTACGCTCGCATTAACATCTGCTAACCATGTGTATGTGACAAATAAAATTTGATTTGATTTGATTTGATTTGAGCTAAGGACTCTGGGACTAAACACTTCCATCTGCAACTAGATCCTGGACATCCTGACTGGCCGCCCCAGGTGGTGAGGGTAGACAACAACACATCTGCCATGCTGATCCTCAACACCGGGGAACCTCAGGGGTGAGTGCTTCGTCCCCTTTTGTACTCCCTATTCACCTATGTCTGTGTGGCCGAGCACGACTCCAACACCATCAATAAGTTTGCTGACGACACAACAGTGGCAGGCTTGATCACCGACAATGATGAGAAAGCCTATATGGAGGAGGTCAGAGACCTGGCAGTGTGGTGACAGGACAACAACCTCACCCTCAATGTGAGCATGACAAAGGAGGTGATTGTGGACTAAAGGAAAAGGCGGGCCGAACATGCCCCCATTCTCATCGACGGGGCTGTAGCAGAGCGGATCAAGAGTTTCAAGTTCCTTGGTATTGTTAGGTCTAAATTAACCTCATAAAGTTTCACGAACGATTAGTAAAGCTCAAACCAAGTTTATTCATCCATTGATTTACACAGCTGCACAGACAAAAAACATATTCACACAAGCACTGGTATTAAACCCATTCTCCTATGCTGAGCCCCTCCTTACAGATCTGAATAGTCAATACACCTCTGTTGCTATCCAGAAGATTACTGATATATGCTCTTCCTCACTTCATCTAACCTGACCTCTGCCCAAATTGCTCACTACTCCCCAACTTACGGCTGTCATGTTGACTTGTACCAGACTGTGTCTCTTCTCCTCCCATTGGATCCCTGACGGCTAACAATAACATATCCTGACAGAATGTAAATGTTATACAGTCCCCTCTCTCGCCCAGTGACATGAATAAGTGTATTTCATATCTAAAAGTCAGAACCCATCATTGTCAACATCACCAACAAACTATCACGGTCGTAACACACCAAGACAGTTGTGAAGAGCGCACGACAACACCTTTTCCCCTTCAGGAGACTGGGAAGATTTGGCATGTTTTTTCAGATCCTCAAAAGGTTTTTCAGATGCACCAACGAGAGAGCACCCTGACGGGTTGCATCACTGCCTGGTATGGAAACTGCTCAATTACCTCGACACTGGTGCCCCCACATATTGACTCTGTACCGGTACCCCCTGTATATATCCCCACTATTGTTATTTGACCGGTGCTCTTTAATTATTTGTTATTTTGATCTATTACTTTTTGAGGTATATTCTTAAAATTGTGTTGTTGGTTAAGAGCTTGTAAGTAAGCATTTAACTGTAAGGTTTTATACCTGTTGTATTCGGTGCATGTACCAAATAACATTTCCTTTGATTTGGTAATAGAGCTCACTGTTGCCCCTAGTGGCTGGTTTTGAAGGTATCTCCCGACGCCCTGGGTATCTGGACGGACGTCAGATCTTGAGCGATCTGGCTGTCCAAAACATGCCAACACAATCTACTAAAGGTAAAAACATACTGCTTTTTCTTATTCCCCTATGTGTGATTGTTGACAATATAAATTATACTACCTCAGTCAATATGGCAATACAAATGAAGTGATTTTTAAATACTTTAAATACTTAACTGCTGATTAGATATTTAATATCAAACAATTCCAGTAATAAGTCCTTTATAATAATAGCAGCATCTAGTGAGGACACTGAACACCTGTCTTCTCCAAGATGAGGGAATTTTCTTTAGTTTGGATCTTTCAATTAAAAATACACTTGATTAATATTTTTCTATATGCTGCTAAGATCATGACTTTTTAAAGCCCAAAGGGAGACTAGAGAGCAGTCATAATTAATAAAGCCAAGTTGATGGAGCATGTTACTTTAATATGCTATTAAACAGCTTGAGAAAAGTTGATGCGTTAAGAAAATGGATTGCCTACCCATTTAAGAGAAAAGAATGACATCAAATAATAACGAGAGACCTTGACTCAAATAATGGTGCATAGAGAGTTTTTGGAAGCGCTGCGTCGTCGAGGATATAGCTCATTATCTACCAGTATTATCTTTGCTCTTTCCAATCCATGGTTCATTATTCTCCCTGAATTATCCTCTTTTCTACTTTTGTTCAAAACCTTATTACGATACAATTTCACACTTGGAATATAGCTAAGCAATAGACTCGGATAAATCTTAGTCAGTCGAAGGAAATGGACATTACCTTGGCCAGAATATTAGAAGGAATAGTTGCAATAGAATATAAGAAAAACACAACCCAAATCACAGAAAAAGGTTTGCCTTGACAAAAACCATTGACTACACAGCCTTCTTTAAATTGCAATGTACTGTACTGTATGTTAGAAGCCTTTGGTTTGTTTGTGTTGAGTAACAATGCACATTGAGTTTGTGGGTGGATGGCAGTAACAGCTGGTAATCACTGTCTACAGGATGATAACAGCTGCTGTATCCAACCACACATCTAATTTTGCATTGATGTCACTCATCAAATCTAATAGCATAGCCATACAAATCACTGAAACCATAAGAAAGTTTTTTGGACTTCACTTCCTGTATTGAAGATAATGAGTGAATGCCACTGGAGGGAATAGCTGCCATTTTTGGGGGGCTCCTGATCAATTGTGCTTGTTTGTGTGTTTTGTTGTGCAACTACAGGCTTAAAATTCTAGATTCACCTTTACCACACACACAGAGACTCATACAAAGCTCTCATTTGCCCTACATTTCACAAAAAATGCTATAACTTTATCCTCCTGATTCCTGCTGTTTCGCTAGCACAGACTGGAATATGTTCAGGGATTCATCCAATGATATAGAGGAGTTTACCAGATCAGTCACAGGCTTCAACTTCATAAGGTTAGAGGGCAGTATTCGGAAGTTCAGATGACTGACGTGCCCAAAGTAAACTGCCAGTTACTCAGGCCCAGAAGCTAGGATATGCATATAATTGGTATTATTGGATAGAAAACACTCTGAAGTTTCTACAACTGTTAAAATAATGTCTGTGACTATAACAGAACTGATATGGCAGGGAAAACCCGAGGAGAATCCTTCCGGATTTTCTTTTTTGAGGTCACCCCCCATTAAAATGCTTGTCTATGGGATATTCAAAGGAAATCCTTCCAGATTGCAGTTCCTATGACTTCCACTAGATGTCAACAGTCTTTAGAAAGGTTTTCAGGCTTGTTTTTTGAAAAATGAATTAGTAGTTGTAGTTTTTCAAGGTGGCTCTCATTTGACTGTAGTCTTGTGGCACTCATGGATGAGGGCGCGCACCTCGTTATTTATCTCCGGTATTGAACATACTACATTCCGTCTTAAATTGTATTGTTTATTTACATATTACGGTACCTGAAGATTGATTACAAACGTTGTTTGAGTTGTTTGGACGAAGTTTATTGGTAACTTTTGGAATTCCTTTGTATGCATGTTGAACTAGTGGAACGGGTGGATTACACTCAGCTGCAAGTCTACCAGACGCTAAATGCCCTCTACACTCATTTTGAGGCAAGTAACACTGAACCATCCATGAGAGCACCAGATGTTCTGGACAACTGTGTGATCACACTCTCCATAGCTGATGCGAGTAAGACCTTTAAACAGGTTAACATTCCCAAGGCCAAAGAGCCAGAAAGATTACCAGGACGTGTACTCAGAGCATTTGCTGACCAGCTGGCAAGTGTCTTCACTAACATTTTCAATCTCTCCCTGACCTATTCTGTAATACCTACATATTTCAAGCAGACCACCATAGTCCCTGTGCCCAAGAAAGTCAAGGTAATCTGTCTAAATAACTATTGCACTCACACCTGTAGCCATGAGATTTTCTGAAAGTCTGGTCATGGCTCACATCAGCGGCATCATCCCGGACACCCTGGACCCACTCCAATTCGCATACTGCCCCAACAGATCCCCAGATGACTCCATCTCTATTGCAGTCCACACTCCCCTTTCCCACCAAGACAAAAGGAAAACCTATGTGAGAATGTTGTTCATTGACTACAGCTCAACACCATAGTTTTCAACACCATAGTGCCCTCCAAGCTCATCATTGAGCTAAGGATCCTGGGACTAAACACCTCCCTCTGCAACTGGACCCTGGACTTCCTGACGGGCCACCCATTGGTGGTAAGGGTAGGCAACAACACATCCGCCGCGCTGACACTCAACACGGGGGCCCCTCAGGGGTGCGTGCTTAGTCCCCTCCTGTGCTCCCTGTTCACCCTCGACTGCATGGCCGTGCATAATTACAACATTAGACCTGGCAGTGTTGTGCCAGTACAAAAACCTCTCCCTCACTGTCAGTAAGACAAAGGAGCTGATCGTGGACTACACGAAATGGAGAGCCGAGCACGCCCTCATTCACATCGATGGAGATGTGGTGGAGCAAGTCGAAAGCTTCATGTTCCTTGGTCCACATAACTAAAGACCTAACATGGTCCAAACACACCAACACAATCGTGAAGAGGACAAAACGCCTCTTCCCCCTCAGGAGGCTGAAAATACTAAGTTCTACAGCTACACCATTGAGAGCGTCTTGACTACGACCTCTATACCAGGTGGTGTCAGAGGCCATAAATATTGTTAAAGACTCTAGCCACCCAAATCATAAACTGTTCTCTCTTCTACCACATGGCAAGCGATACCGGAGCGCCAAATCTGGGACTAAAAGGCTCCCAAACAGCTTCTACCCAGAAGCCTTATGACTGCTCAACATTTAATCACATTGTCCCCCCCTTTTTTTGCACTGACTCTATTGCACTAGCTCTATGTACACTCTCTGGACTCTACCTACACACTCAGGCACTCATACACTCACACAGAAAACACACACACATACATACATGCATATTGAGGCGACTCACTCACACACAGACATGCTTTCACACTCTTTTACACTCTTCAAATACACTGCTGCTACTCTGTTTATTATCTATCCTGGTTGCCTAGTCACTATTTCCCCACCTGCATGTTGCCTACGTATTACCTCAACTACCTTGTACCCCTGCATACTGACTGGGTACTACTTGTATATATTCTTGTTATTTTATTGTGATACTTTTTAATTTCTTTGTACTTTTTATCTCTGCATTATTGGGAGGTGCTCATAAGTAAGCATTTCACAGTTAAGTCTACACCTGTTGTATTCGGTCCTGTCCTTCACCACATGTACCTGAGACCTAAGTCCGAGCCAGCAACCTGAGTACAGAATCCAGTCAAAGCTATCAACTGAATTTTCTCTCAGGAGTACGGCATGAGTCCTGAGACCGTCCATGTGGAGAAGGCATTGAGAGAGATCACGTCCAAACTCTTCTCCTGCTTCTGGGGTACTGGTGGGAAAATGGACAAAACATAATGGACCGTAAAGAATGGTGGTGGTGGCTCAGGTGAGAGATTTGTTTGCTTGGGAAAATCAGAAAATCAAAGGCCATCCAATTTGACAGGCATGAGTTACATGTGGGCCATGGTAGGATGAACTGTAAAGCTGTCTGAGGAAGAAAAAGAAGAGATGCCAGAAGAATGAGTGCTGGGAAGGAGGGGGAGTGGTGAAACCTGGCTGTAATTGGTTTAGGGTTGCCCTAACAAAAATTATTGGGGGTATCAGGTTGATTGTGGAGGTCTGCACGTTAGAAAATGTATTGTAATTTAAACTAAAAATGCATTGAGATACCGATCTCTCATTAACATGCCCCTCGCGACAATGTAAGACAGGGACAAACGGTGGCCGTGATGAGAAAAGTTAATGCTGGTAATATAAGTAGTAAATACTAGTGTCGGAGTGTGCTAAGTTGAGGGTTCTGAATTCGAGTGATCGACTCAACGTGAAGCACTAAGGACTGTCATTCTAATTTTGGGATGGATAAGATAACAGTTGAAGATTCGGAAAGGCGAGAAGAAGAGAGAGCGTACTGCCCCAAAGCTGTGAGGAGAGAATAAAGTGAGGGGAGGGTGCACTGCTCATCCTGCAGGTGGTTTCTGAAACTAATTCAATATTTGTAAGAATCTATTGAGTCTAGGCAGGTTTTTTTCTCACAGGAAATCTTATCTTTTCGTGTCCTCCTCTGACACCCGAAGATGAGGATGAAGAAGACTGGGTAAAAGTGAGTGGGATATCCAACACGGAACACATTTTTATTGGAGCCCAGTGAAGATATAGCATCCCCTTAGCATTGAACAGAACGAATAGACAGTCCTTGGCCCAATCAAATTCTCATCAAGGGTGATGTGAAAGTATTAAACATGTATTCTCTCTATTCCCTGTTCAATATGTATTCTGTATTCTATTCTTTTTTATTTGTATTTTTTTATTTCACCTTTATTTAACCAGGTAGGCAAGTTGAGAACAAGTTCTCATTTACAACTGCAACCTGGCCAAGATAAAGCAAAGCAGTTCGACACAAACAAAAACACAGAGTTACACATGGAGTAAAACAAACATACAGTCAAAAATAAGTCTATATACAATGTGAGCAAATGAGGTGAGATAAGGGAGGTAAAGGCAAAAAAAGGCCATGGTGGCGAAGTAATCACAATATAGCAAGTAAACCACTGGAATGGTAGATTTGCAGTGGAAGAATGTGCAAAGTAGAGATAGAAATAATGTGGCGCAAAGGAGCAAAATAAATAAATAAATACAGTAGGGGTGATCATTGTTCCAGAGGAGTGACTGTTGGAAACGGACTAATTGACTTGAGCACGTTTTAGTATGTTTATAACTATATAAGTGGCCTAGCAGTAGTGAGTAACATGTTATGGGTTAGATGGAATGATCTATGTGCAAATGTACAGTATTTGGGGCTGGAGGCGAAGTAAAAAGGGGACCTGTCTCTGAGACAGAATATTTCCATACTGTAGGCGATAGAGCTAATAGTATAGATTGTGAACTATTGCCCTATAAGAATGCCTTATAGCTTCATTGTTTTATATAATTATATTCTCTCCATATTTTGCATCATGATATTCACTTGAGTATGAATGGGTTGCTTATTTTCAAATAGCTCTTTGTATATGAGTAATTAACAATAAACTGGATAATTAAAAATAAACTGAGTCAAGGAGCAGGAATGTATACTCCCTACTGATAAAAAGAGAGGGAGATGTGTGGAGGAGTGCCAAAGGTTCTGGACTCGGGCTGGGATGATAACACCACCTGCTTAGCCACAGATATTCATTGTACATCCTAGACCCAGGAGGGGGGGGGGCGTGTTTGGCAAAATAAAGGGCGAGTGTGGGTGATATGGCGTGGGAACACCTTTTGTAACCTGCAGCCTGATGGGGGAAAGTCTGGGTACAAGCATGAGGAGGTGTGTAGAGCCTTCATTGTTGTGGACACCAGCAGAACAGTGTCCCTAAGGTAGAGAGTCAAGAAGTGTGGGAGCCATTATGTTATCAAACTTCGGTATTTGCCATATATGATTATGCATAGCTTAATGTGTTACTAATACTTGTCATATTTTATGTATTCTTTTGCTTTTCAAGTCTTTTGCTTTCACTTTCTCAGGAACCCGAAAGAGGAAAAGAAAGTCAAAAATCTCCAGCTGAAATGTCATCAGTTGTACAATAGGAGGGAGAATAAGAGTCTGCATGGTGTGATTATCAGTTGTACAATAGGAGGGGGAATAAGAGTCTGCATAGTAGGATTATCAGTTGTACAATAGGAGGGGGAATAAGAGTCTGCATAGTAGGATTATCAGTTGTACAATAGGAGGGGGAATAAGAGTCTGCATAGTAGGATTATCAGTTGTACAATAGGAGGGGGAATAAGAGTCTGCATAGTAGGATTATCAGTTGTACAATAGGAGGGGGAATAAGAGTCTGCATAGTAGGATTATCAGTTGTACAATAGGAGGGGGAATACGAATCTGCATAGTAGGATTATCAGTTGTACAATAGGAGGGGGAATAAGAGTCTGCATAGTAGGATTATCAGTTGTACAATAGGAGGGGGAATAAGAGTCTGCATAGTGTGATTATCAGTTGTACAATAGGAGGGGGAATAAGAGTCTGCATAGTGTGATTATCAGTTGTACAATAGGAGGGGGAATAAGAGTCTGCATAGTGTGATTATAAGTCAGAGGCCACAATCTCGGAGGTGTAAACATACAAATCAACCGAGTATTAATCATGTCTTCTTTCTGTTCATTTATAAGTAATTTCAAAGTTTACATAATGCTAAACAGTATGGAGTTACTATTCTTAAAGGAGGGACTGTTGAGTTCTAGCTTGAAATATACTTATTCATGTTATCATACTAGAACTTATTGATGACCTTACATCTATCTGTAACGAAGTATGTATTGGGGTCATTGGAGGGTGGATAAGAACTAGGTGTACGGAAAGTTCCTGAGTGAGGAAGGGGGAGTGCAGAAAGTTTATATTCTGTAAAAATCCTAAGGAAGGAGGCACCAATCTGGTTTTGGTCACTGATAAGGTATGACAGTCATGGGTTAGAGAGGAGCGAGGAATTTGGCCCAGGTCAAATGAAGTGAAAAGAGACAGTCCTATAACATACACATACTTCCATGCCCACGAAAGTTCTAGCATGAGGCAGGACCATGACCACACGAGTGAGAGGAACCAATAATGTTCCTGATTTAGCAACAGAGATGTATTGGCTGTCTAGATGTGCAAGGAGTTGTCTCCACCCAGTAGGATGGCATAAATATATGTGCTTGTGAAAACATGTCTTTGTCTGTACAGCTGTATGACCCGGTGGGTGGAAAAACTTGGTTTGAGTTTTTTCTAGTTGTCCGTGAGTGATTACTCTGTTTGATCAGAACTGTTTGATCAAAAGCTCATTATTGTTATTTTTGTCACGCACTGACCTGTTTTTACCTGTCCTTGGGCTCGTCTCCACCCCCTCCAGGTGTCGCCCATCTTCGCCACTTATCCTCTGGGTATTTATGCCTGTGTTTTCTGTCTGTCTGTTGCTAGTTCATCTTGTTTGTTCAAGCCTACCAGCGGTTTGTATCTCAGCTCCTGCTTTTTCGGGTTTCTCTTTTCTCGTCCTCCTAGTTTTTGACCCTTGCCTGTCCTCACCCTGTACCCGCCCGTCGGAACCCTCTGCCTGTCCCTGAGCCTGCCATCCTGTACCTTTGCCTGCCCCTGTTACAATAAATTGTTACTTCACACAGTCTGCACTTGGATCTTACCTTGATTCCTGAAAATGTTATTTTGGTACAATATTTTGTTATACCTTTTAACTCTGTGTTGTTGAGAAAGTGCTCGTAAGTGAGCATTTCACATTGAAGTCTACACTTGTTGTATTTGGCGCATGTGACAAATACCTTTGATTTGATTTGAAAAGTATATAGAATATAGACAGATGCATTAGCTGAACATAATGCTTTAAGTTTCATTATTGGACAAATATATCAACATAGATATTGAATTGTATTTTTTTAAATGTTATTTTTAGTTTACCTTTATTTAACCAGGTAGGCCAATTGAGAACAAGTTCTCATTTATAACTGCGACCTGGCCAAGATAAAGCAAAGCAGTGCGACAAAAACAACACAGAGTTACACATGGGATAAACAAACGTACAGTCAATAACACAATAGAAAAAAAGAAAAATCTATGTACAGTGTGTAAATGTAGAAGAGTAGGGAGGTAGACAATAAATAGGCCATAGAGGTGAAAAAATTACTATTTATCATTAACACTGGAGTGATAGATCTGCAGAAGATGATGTGCCACTAGAGATACTGGGGTGCAAAAGAGCAAGCGGGTAAGTAATAATATGGGGATGAGGTAGTTGGGTGTATTTACAGATTGGCTGTGTAAAGGTACAGTGTTCGGTAAGCTGCTCTGACAGCTGATGCTTAAAGTTAGAGAGGGAGATATAAGACTCCAGCTTCAGGGATTTTTGCAATTCGTTCCAGTCATTGGCAGCAGAGAACTGGAAGGAAAGATGGCCAAAGTAAGTGAAATATACCTGCTGGAGCACGTGCTACAGGTGGGTGTTGATATGGTGACCAGTGAGCTGAGATAAGGTGGGGCTTTACCTAGCAAAGACCTTTTGATGACCTGGAGCCAGGGGGTTGGCAACGAATATGTAGCGAGGACCAGCCAACGAGCGCATACAGGCCGCAGTGGTCGGTAGTATATGGGGCTGTGGTAAAAGAATGGCTGGCACTGTGACAGAAGTAAAGGATCGGAAGGATAGTTAGTTTACGGTATGTTTGGCAGCATGAGTGAAGGAGACTTTGTTTGTTGAAATAGGAAGCAGATTCTAAATTTAATTTTGGATTGGAGATGCTTAATATGAATCTGGTATGAGAGTTTACAGTCTAACGAGACACCTAGGTATTTGTAATTGTCCACGTATTCTGAGTCAGAACCGTCCAGAGTAGTGATGCTAGTCGAGTGGGAGGGTGCGGGCAGCAATCGGTTGAAGAGCATGCACTTAGTTTTACTAGTATTTAAAAGCAGTTGGAGGCCACGGAAGGAGAGTTGTATGGCGTTGAAGCTCGTTTGGAGATTTGTTAGCACAGTGTCCAAAGAAGGGCCAGATGTATACATAATAGTGCTTTTGATATATACATAGAAAAGAGTCGGTCAGAGAATTGAACCCTGTGGCACCCCCATAGAGACTGCCAGAGGTCCGGACAACAGGCCCTCCAATTTGACACACTGAACTCTGTCTGAGAAGTAGTTGGTGAAACAAGTGAGGCATTTGAGAAGCTAAGGCTAGCTAAGGTCTGCCGATAAGAATGCAGTGATTGGCAGAGTCGAAAGCCTTGGCCAGGTCATTGAAGACGGCTGCACAGTAGTGTCTTTTATCGATGGCGGTAATGATATCATTTAGTACCTTGAGCGTGGCTGAGGTGCGTTCAGCTGGTCAACCATAACCAGCTCGGAAACTAGATTGCATAGTGGAGAAGGTACGGTGGGATTCGAAGCGGTCAGTGATCTGTTTGTTAACTTGGCTTTCAAAGATTTTAGAAAGGCAGGGCAGGATGGATATAGGTCTATAACATTTTGGATCTGGAGTGTCTCTCCCTTTGAAGAGGGGGATGACTGTGACAGCTTTGCAATCTTTGGGGATCTCAGATGATATGAAAGAGAGGTTGAATAAGCTAGTAATAGGGATTGCAAAAATTTCAGCGGATAATTTTAGAAAGAGAGGGTCCAGATTGTCTAACCAAGCTGATTTGTAGGAATCCAGATTTTGCAACTCTTTCAGAATATCAGCTGTCTGGATTTGGGTGAAGGAGAAGCGGTGGGGGGTGCAGGGGGTGCTGAGCCGTTGGCCCGGGTTTGGGTAGCCAGGTGGAATAAAAACATGGCCAGCCATTGAAAAATGCTTATTGAAATGATTGATTATCGCAGATTGATCGGTGGTGACAGTGTTTCCTATCCTCAGTGCACTGGACAGCTGGTAGGAGGTGCTCTATTCTCCATGGACTTTACAGTGTCCCAAAACTTTTTGGAATTAGTGCTGCAGGAAGGAAATTTCTGTTTGAAAAAGCTAGCCTTATCTTTCCTAACTGACTGGGTATATTGGATCCTGACTCCCCTGAAAAGTTGCACATCGCGGTGGCTATTCGATGCTCATGCAGAATGCCACAGGATGTTTTTGTACTGGTCAAGGGCAGTCACGTCTGGGGTGAACCAAGGGCTATGTCTGTTCTTAGTTCAAGTTAGTAGTTTTTAGTAACTTAGTTTTGAAGATTGACCAGTCATCCTCTACTGACGGGATGAGGTCAATATCCTTCCAGGATACCCGGGCCGGGTCGATTAGAAAGGCCTGCTTGCTGAAATGTTTTAGGGAGCATTTGACAGTGATGAGGTGTGGTCGTTTGACCGCGGAACCTTTACGCACGCAATGAGGCAATGAGGCAGTGATGGCAGAGATCCTGGTTGAAGACATTAGATGTGTATTTAGGCATGATTCAAACCATTTTAGAAACTTCAGAGTGTTTTCTATCCAAATCTACTAATAATATGCATATCTTATATTCTTGGCATGAGTAGCAGGAAGTTGAAATTGGGCACGCTATTTATCCAAAATTGAAAATGCTGCCCCCTATACCTTAAGAAGTTAACATGCATGAAACCAAGGCTTTTACGGTTACAGAAGTCAACAAATGAGAGCGCCTGGGGTTTGGGAGTGATACTTGGGGCTGCAGGGCCTGGGTTAACCTCTACATCACCAGAGGAACAGAGGAGGAGTAGGATAAGAGTATGGCTAAAGACTATAAGAACTGGTCGTCTATTGCGTTCGGAACAGAGAGTAAAAGGAGCAGATTTCTTGGCGTGGAAGAATAGATTCAAGGCATAATGTACAGACAAGGGTATAATAGAATCTGAGTACAGTGGAGGTAAACCTAGGCATTGAGTGACGATGAGAGAGGTTTTGTCTCTAGAGGCACCATTTATAAGCCAGATGGGGTCACCGTGAAATAAGACAAAAATCACTAACCAATACAGCAATAGACAAGGCATATTGACATTAGGGAATGGCATGTGTAGCCGAGTGTTCATATGGTCCAGTGTGTAGCTAGGCATGCTGGAGACACAGCGATTCAGACAGATAGCAGGCTGGGGCTATTAGGCTAGCAGATGCACCTCATGGGGACGTTGCAACGGAAGAGCCTATTGAAAACCCCTCGTATGGTAACGTCGGCAAACCAGTCGTGAAGGATCGACGGGGCTACGTGTCGGCAGCAAAGGGTCCAGTCCAATTGGCAAAAGAGGTATTGAAACCCAGGAATTGTCTGATTGATCACTTTGGTTAGCCGGGAGATGGGCCTAGCTCTAGGCTAGCTCCAGGCTAACTGGTGCTTGCTTCGGGAAAGAGACGTTAGCTAGGACTAGCCACTCGGAAAGCAGCTAGCTGCAATGATCCGGAGTAAAGGTTCAGTGCTTCCCGAAGGAATCCGGAGATGTGGCAGAGAAAAAGCAGCCCGATATGCTCTGGGTTAATATCACGCTGATGTCCGAGTTAATGGCCGCTAGCAGTAGCTAACTGACTACTAGCTAGTAGCTAGTTGGCTGGCTAGCTGCTGATGAGGGTTCTGGTTTTAAAGTATAAAAAAATAGCAGATCCATACTCACATTGCTTGAGAGTGTGTTCAGTCTGTAGATGGAAATTTAGATAATAAATATTAAATGTGGGGTAATTCATTGTTGTTAAAGAAAGAAGAAAGCATGTGTTTATCCATTTTTTTTATTACATTAAGTTACATGAAGTTGTATTTACACTAGATGCAACTGCATTTGCCTTATTTCATTTTAGTACAGTAATTACAGTCCTGTAGACACCGTAAAGATAAAACTAAGTGGTTAGGGACACAATAATTTAAACACAGCTAAGATAAGAGTATTCTCTGTGACAGAAAGGATACAAATCTTATACGTGTCCCTATTCTGTGTTTAAACTTAGTGTGGGTTGCATTTCTCTTCCCTGTTCTCAGTCTACTTAGGCACTGTCATATTTTCCAATCTCTGGTTAGGGCGGGTACGTCTCGCACCCATCTCATTCTCCTAAACCCTACTGTCATTCCCCTAGGGGGAAACAGTCCCTAAACCCTCAATGTGTCACTCTTCTCAACCCCTCGCCTCACCCACCCCTTTCCTTCCCAACCCATATTTCTCTTTTGTCAGCTCAATTCTTCATCCCTCTGTCTCCCGTTACAATCCCTCGCACTTTCTTGTGTAGGCCGGCAACACATCCTCACGTCACCCCAGGTCCAGATTGGAGAACCGAGAGAGTGAGAGAAAAAAAAGAGAAAGAGAATGGGGAAAAGAGAAACAGAAGAGAGGGAAGGAGCTAGGATAACACAACAATGTGATGGAATTAGCTGTAGGGATGCCCTTTACATTCAAACCGTAAACCGGTAATTTGGGCAATGATAAGCGCCTACATGCTATAAATTATGTCAGAGCTCAGGTTCTGTGCATCACAGTGCTGTATGGGTTTTGACTGACAGCCAGTCTGAACTTGAGCACTGCATGCAACAAGATGTTGCCCCCATCCCTCCCACTAATTGGGCAACTTTTGCAAATTTGCTGTTGTCTGCGTGAGGGAAAGGCTGTATATTAGTGTCAACATTTATGATTACTATGTTTGATGTACAGTTACAAAGCGGCACTGTGTCACACCCAGTTCTGAACAGAATGAGCCTACTGTCTATTGTGAAGAAAATGTGCGGCGGAACACACACATGAAATACAGGCATGACTCCATCGTATGCTCACCAACATTACAATCTGTTTCTGTGAATATCTCTGTGATTTATTATGGGCCAGTTTTTAGATTGTGTAAACAGCTAAAGCAATTGTGTGATGGTGGGGATGCAGGGTTGTGTTCCATACTAAACAACTGCAAGTGTGCTTGCAGTTCCTCAACAGAGCAGCTATGAGAGGTAAAAAAAAAACACTGTATAGTTGAAGACTCTTCTTTGAGTCATAAAAATGAGTTGAAATGACTTAGGAACTGTGGACACGTTGGAGAGGTGTGTCCACTTGGAGACACCAGTTAGGCCAATTCCCATAAGTTTCAAATGTTTCCAAAAACATTCTGTCAACCTACACAGTCGAACATTGAGATTGATTGGCAACCACACACTGTAAACCACTAAACACGGTCTCAGCAATGTGTATTTGGTTTGGGCTGTGGCTGTTATGAATTTTGACTTTCAATTTGGGCTGGTTTTGGAGTTTTAGGACTAGATGTAGTTTGCATTGACAGCCTCTGACAGTGTTTGTTTCTCCAAGGAGGAACAGTCCTGATTCAGAAAGAAGGACAGTGGAAGAACTGGTACAGTATGTTCGCGTACAAACCCACTTGTGCAATAAACAAAGAGGCACATGAAACATACACGCACGCACCCACGCACCTTAATGACAATTTAGGAAACCTCAAGGCCGATTCCACTGACAGTTGATGGCAAGCTTATTGTTTATTAGAAATGAATAGAGCCTGAACAGTCATAAGCTCCACCACATACTTTAATCACAAACAAACAATGTTTAGATCCCGCAAGGATCTTCGTCAGGTCATTTCGCTTATTGTTTTTGACAGCTATTCAATGAGGCAAAGATGAAAAGCAGAATTTCTAATTGGACTGATGCCTCCATGAGCCTGGATCTATGGACACACACACACACACACACACACACACACACACACACACACACACACACACACACACACACACACACACACACACACACACACACACACACACACACACACACACACACACACACACACACACACACACACACACACACACACACACACACAGTGCAAACTATTGATAGTACGGAGAAACCTTGCACAGCACTGCTTTAGAGTGGAAAACCCACAAATAGGAATATAAAAGGAATAAGCTAAAATGAAAAGCAACATCATCTTAATGTATTCACCCACACACTCTTCTTCCCTGCATCTCTGCCTGCTGCACTGTTTTATTATCCTAAGAAGCTGCTACTCGCATTGTCTTATTAGCCTACAATATGGAATTGTGATTGTGTTTGTGAATGAAAGGGCCACCTCGATACAGATCAACTGTTGCATTCTCACGGTAAAACTGGAAATGGATACTGCCTCACACATTTTCCTTTCTGACCCACACACATATACACAAAGACACATGCGCACACACACACTCCTGTAGAGGCTTCATATCTGCTCTTAATACTAGTCTCTTTGCTGTGTGTGTGTGTGTGTGTGTGTGTGTCCTTCTATGTGTGTGTGTGTGTGTGTGTGTGTGTGTGTCCTTCTATGTGTGTGTGTGTCCGCCTGCCTCTAAGATGTGATACATAGTTGTGTCTCTGAGGATCTCATTCATCATGCAGCCTTCTTTTGAGGGGGAAGCCCTGTAATTACTTTTTCTATAAAAACCAGGGAAGGCTTGAATCTGTTCTTCTTCTCTATCTCTCTCTCTCTCTATCTCTCTCTCTCTCTCTCTCTATCTCTCTCTAGTAGGCTGAGTGTAAACACATAATCCGTCCTGCCGTTTCTATGAGAGAAGTGGAAATGAGTTATTACCCTTCTTTGAGTGGGAGTCTTTTGCTCTTTCACTCGTTCTTTTGCTCGTTCGTAACAAGGGAGAGCAAGGGAGAGGGAAGGAGTGCTCTGTGCTCCGACAGACACCCAAAAGAGATGTAGAAACAGCTTTTTCTCAGTCTGTCAATCACCTTCCATTACCTTTTTGTATTTCCTTCTGGCTTCTTTACACTTTTAATGTTTCTCCGTGCATAATCGTTCTACCTCCCCTACTAATTTCCTTTCTCTCTCTTTCTCTTTATCTACCACCTTCACCGTGTCTCATCTGATGCTCTTTCCAGGAACCTCTCATGTTCCTAGTTAACATTAGTGTTTTCCAAATTGAAATTCGGAACAGATCATACGAATTGTAATTCATAACATATCATAATATATCATATCACACCTCTGTAGTATTAAAAATTCTAAGTGTAGTGGTAAGGCAGAGACCAGTCCTCATTAACCCTTACGGATCTGATAGATCTCTGCCTTACCACTAAACTAGTCTACAGCTAGGGACTGTTCCTCAAGCTCAAAGTAAGTGCCATGACGGTAAAGTGGGATATCCCCGAAATTAACTGCCTACTCTCCCTCACCCTGAACCTTATAAACCCGGCACCTTCTCAGGTTCGTCCAGGCCAGAGTTTCAACCTCGGAACACTATGAGCGAGTCACCCTCCTCTGGGTTGGCTTTAGCCCAGAGACACCCCTCCCTACGACTCAAACCAATGCACTCCGTAACTATAGTTGGTTCTCAGGTTAGGTTCCTTTATACCAGCTTCTTGGTTTCCCCATGGAATGATTAACCAAGAAAATGTATTAATCAAGCCTATTTCAGAGACCCAGAGTAAAACGACATGCACTTGTATGACTCTTTGATGACACAGGGTTTCAGAACAATAAAGCAAGTTTCTAAAAAATTCCAGAAACAGGCATAACAAATCCCAGATCAATTATTGAATTCACAAATCAATATCCCAAATCAAATGATGAGTAAAGATTGACAGTAAATTAAACTGATAGTCCACCTTCAGCGCCCTTAACTAGACCCCTGTTGGGGCGTGCCAATAAAATATTATTATGCAAAGCACAATATTTAATAACAGAAAAATGGTTTCTTACCTTCTACAACTCTATAAACAGTTTTGTCTCTCCCCTCAAGATGATCAGTCCCTCAAATAGCGTCAAACAATAACAACTAATTTACCAAACCTCTATCAATGACGTAACCTTAAGGATTCCATCTAGAATTTTACTTTAACTGAGTATAATAAAAATCTAAATATAAGAATATTAAAAATTGAAATATATATTTTAATATAAACAGCTACAGCAAAAATCTTCTTCTACCAGTTGACAGGTTGTTCTTCTGTTGCAAGCTCAAAGATAGTTTTCTCTTCCAAAAATCCTAGCCGTAGTTGGTTCTTCTTTCTGCTAACTCATCGTTGTTAACACCTACCCCAAGGACGCATTCAGTGGTTCATCCTTCCGCTTCACCCCTAACCGTTCTAACTCATCGTGGTTAACACCTACCCCAAGGACGCATTCAGTGGTTCATCCTTCCGCTTCACCCCTAACCGTTCTAACTCATCGTGGTTAACACCTACCCCAAGGACACATTCAGTGGTTCATCCTTCCGCTTCACCCCTAACTGTTCTAACTCATCGTGGTTAACACCTACCCCAAGGACGCATTCAGTGGTTCATCCTTCCGCTTCACCCCTAACCTTTCTAACTCATCGTGGTTAACACCTACCCCAAGGACGCATTCAGTGGTTCATCCTTCTGCTTCACCCCTAACCGTTCTAACTCATCGTGGTTAACACCTACCCCAAGGACACATTCAGTGGTTCATCCTTCCGCTTCACCCCTAACTGTTCTAACTCATCGTGGTTAACACCTACCCCAAGGACGCATTCAGTGGTTCATCCTTCCGCTTCACCCCTAACCTTTCTAACTCATCGTGGTTAACACCTACCCCAAGGACGCATTCAGTGGTTCATCCTTCCGCTTCACCCCTAACCTTTCTAACTCATCGTGGTTAACACCTACCCCAAGGACGCATTCAGTGGTTCATCCTTCCGCTTCACCCCTAACTGTTCTAACCTGGGGATTGCCAGATCAAGCTAACATTCTTAATATACTTTATTCATCTTAACTTTTAAAGTATACGTTTTTAAATGTTAATCATTCTTACCTCCTAAGGCCTTGTTATCCTAAGCTTAAAAACCTCTTAGGGAGGCTGCGAATTTTCGCAGCTTTTTGTTAAAAATCGCGCAACATTTCAGCGCCCTGCTACTCATTCCAGGAATATAGTATATGCATATGATTAGTATGTGTGGATAGAAAACACTCAGACGTTTCTAAAACTGTTTAAATCACGGCTGTGACTATAACAGAACGTCTGTTTCATCGAAAAGCGCAGGAAAATCTGATCACTGGAGATGGAAAAAAATATCCATGCGCCACTTCCATGAATTGTTAAAGGTGAACCGTATTAAATGAGGCCGAGCTTGCAGTACCTACAGCTTCCACAGGATGTATAGAGTCTTCTCATTTGATTCTGATTTGATTCTTGGTAGATCCGACCAAAGGGAACCGATTCCCTCCGACCACAAACTTGAGGCATTGTCTCTGTGTTTTTCCGGACATTTTTTTCCACACGACCAGCTAACGATTTACATCGCCTCCTGATGATTTTTATAGCTTATTAACGTGTAGTAATACCTAAAGTTGCATTAGAAAGGTATTTCGAAGTGTTTTGTGAAAGTTTATCGTCGACTTTTTAACTTTTAAAAAATGACGTTACGTTATGAAACGCTATTTTTTTCCGTTTATCACACAGTCTTCATAGATCGATATCTAGGCTATATATGGACCGATTTAATCCAAAAAAAGACCCAGTATTGATTATGGGACATCAAGGAGTGCCAAGAAAGAAGATGGTCAAAGGTAATGAATGTTTTATATTTTATTGTGCGGTTTGTGTAGCGCCGACCACGCTAATTATTTTTGTTTACATCCTCTACGGGTCTTTTGGGGTGTTACATGCTATCAGATAATAGCTTCTCATGCTTTCGCCGAAAAGCATTTTACAAATCTGACTCGGTGGCTAGATTCACAACGAGTGTAGCTTTAATTCACTACCTTGCATGTGTGTTTTAATGAAAGTTTGAATTTTATCGAAAAACGATCAGTGACGCTCTAAAATATCCGCTGATTACCCGCTGATTTGATCCCCCCGAGGGAACATCCTCCCTAAGAAGAAAACCTCTTTGGGCTAGGGTCAGTATTTTGACATCTGGATGAAAAGCGTGCCCAAAGTAGAATATGCATATAATTGGTAGATTTGTATAGGAAACACTCTAAAGTTTCCAAAACTGTTAAAATAATACCTGTGAGTATAACAGAACTGATATGGCAGGTGAAAACGCGAGGACAAACCATCCAGGGAAAAAAATTCAGCCCACCACTGTTTCCAATGGCTGTCATGTTTAATATGAAGGGAACACCTCCCAGATTGCAATTCCTAGGGCTTCCACTAGATGTCAACAGTCTCTAGAAAGTTTCAGGCTTGATTTTGGAAAAACTAGCGAGAATTTGTAGTTTTTCTAAGTGGCTCCCATTTTGGCTGTAGTGTTTTCATGTGTGTGGATGAGAGCACGTTCTTTGTTATTTATTTGTTTATTTATCTCCGGTAAAGGCAATAGCGATTCTCCATCTTAAATTGTATCGTTTATTTACATATTAGGGTACCTGAGGTTTGATTATAAACGTTGTTTGACTTGTTTGGAGTTTATTGGTAATGTTTGGGATTCATTTTGTATGCATTTTGAAGGAGGGAAACCGGTGGATTATTGAATGAAGCGCACCAGCTAAACTGAGTTTGTGGGGATATAAAGAAGGACTTTATCGAACAAAAGAACCATTTCTGATGTAGCTGGGAGCCTGGTTTAATATTTTAATGCCCTTGTATGCGGGGCGCTGTCCTCAGATAATCGCATGGTGTGCTTTCGCCGTAAAGCCTTTTTGAAATCTGACACAGCGGCTGGATTAACAAGAAGTTAAGCTTTTTTCTGATGTATGACTACTCTTGACGATACAAAATGGACGATGGACATTCACAAATTAATACATACCATACTAAACATAACATATCATATTCATTGGAGATTTTCCTTTACTATTTTAAGTCTATGAGTCCAGGTTGCCTCTTGTCTAATTCCCTCTCCTCTTTGCCTCTACTATCACCTTTTTCTTGGACAACATCTCTACCCCTCTCTGGTATCCTTCCTGGATAGAATACAATCCACTTCCTCCAACCTCTCCTTACCCATCCGTTATGGTGACCCTTTATAGAACCCACACTTTCCTTCTTCACTCTCTCTCCTTCCATTCCCTCCTGTCCTCCTCCCCTAATTTCCCCTCTCCACCACCACCTCCCACACTGCCAGGAAAGTGAGGGAGGGGTCTCTGGTGGGAGTTGGGGCCGGGCGACTAGGGCCCCAGAGTCAGGGAGCGGGCCAAGATCACTGGCCAAGGAACAGAGCACTCATCCTGGCAGTACCACACTGAGTTGAGCCCCTCCTCACAGCAGCTTTGGTGCTCTAGTCCCAACCTCCCTGGGATCTAGCTGGAAGAGTAGAGATAAGAGAGAGAGGAGGAGCTGATTGAGACTTGGATTCTACATTTCTATTAGAAAGCGTGTGTAATTGGATAGGAGATTTTCCTGCTAACAATTTCTAGTAAGTAGAACTAATAACATTAATGTAATAACTGGCCAAATACTTGAGGACTGCTTTGAAGAGGGTGGACTCAGAAGAGGAGGCTCTCTCAGTCCTGTTACCAAGCAACTGATACCTCTGGGTAGCGGATGGATACGAGTGACCGCACAAGATGGACACTGAGCCAAGGCTTTGCTGGATCATGGTCAGTTTATATTAAGAGTGGTCTCTTGAGATGCATCCATGTAACTCATTTATTTTTTTAGCAAATCTTGCAATGACACGAGTGTATATGTCAAGTAGGCCTACAGGATTTATGTCAAGTATAGGATTTTTACATTTTTGCATTTCTTTGTAAACTCAGCAAAAAAATAAACATCCTCTCACTGTCAACTGCGTTTATTTTCAGCAAACTTAACATGTGTAATATTTGTATGAACATAACAAGATTCAACAACTGAGACATAAACTGAACAAGCTCCACAGACATGTGACTAACATAAATGGAACAATGTGTCCCTGAACAAAGGGAGGGTCAAAATCAAAAGTAACAGTCAGTATCTGGTGAGGCCACCAGCTGCATTAAGTACTGCAGTGCATCTCATCTCCTCCTCACGGACTGCACCATATTTGCCAGTTTTTGCTGTGAGATGTTACCCTACTCTTCCACCAAGGCACCTGCAAGTTCCCAGACATTTCTGGGGGGAATGGCCCTATCCCTCATCCTCCGCTCCAACAGGTCCCAGACATGCTGAAGGGGATTGAGATCCGGGCTCTTCGCTGGCCATGGCAGAACACTGAGGGTACCGCATAAGAGACGAGGATGTCTTCCCTGTCACGCACAGCGTTGAGATTGCCTGCAATGACAACAAGCTCAGTCCGATGATGCTGTGACGTAGCGCCCCAGACCATGACGGACCCTCCACCTTCAAATCGAGCATGCTCCAGAGTACAGGCCTCGGTGTAACGCTCATTCCTTCGACGATGAACACGAATCCGACCATCACCTCTGGTGAGACAAAAACGCGACTCATCAGTGAAGAGCACTTTTTACCAGTCCTGTCTGGTCCAGCGATGGTGCCCATAGGCGACGTTGTTGCCGGTGATGTCTGGTGAGGACCTGCCTTACAACAGGCCTACAAGCCCTCTGTCCAGCCTCTCTCAGACAGATTTTGGACAGTCTAAGCACTGATGGAGGAATTGTGCATTCCTGGTGTAACACGGGCAGTTGTTGCAATCCTGTACCTGTCCCGCAGGTGTGATGCCACATCCGCAGTCCTCATGCCACCTTGCAGCATGACTAAGGCATGTTCACACAGATGAGCAGGGACCCTGGGCATCTTTCTTCTGGTGTTTGTCAGAGTCAATAGAAAGGCCTCTTTAGTGTCTTAAATTTTCATAACTGTGACCTTAATTGCCTGTAAGCTGTTAGTATCTTAACGACCATTCCTCAGGTGCATATTCATTAATTGTCTATGGTTTATTGAACAAGCATGGGAAACAGTGTTTAAACCCTTTACATTGAAGATCTATGAAGTTATTTTGATTTTTACAAATTATCTTTGAAAGACAGGGTCCTGAAAAAAGGACATTTCTTTATTTGCAGAGCTTAGTATACAGACCTACCATCCACTTGTTTTGCATTAATGCTACAAGCCTGGGAACCAAAGACCACCTTACCATATTAATAGTCATTACTATCTGAGAGCAGACAGATTTTCTGTTTTCTCACAGTATGGCACTACTGTTGTTGCTGTCAACTGACTAGATTGTTGCTGTCATCTGACTAGATTGTTGCTGTCATCTGACTTGATTGTTGCTGTCATCTGACTTGATTGTTGCTGTCATCTGACTTGATTGTTGCTGTCATCTGACTTGATTGTTGCTGTCATCTGACTTGATTGTTGCTGTCATCTGACTTGATTGTTGCTGTCATCTGACTTGATTGTTGCTGTCATCTGACTTGATTGTTGCTGTCATCTGACTAGATTGTTGCTGTCATCTGACTCGATTGTTGCTGTCATCTGACTCGATTGTTGCGGTCATCTGACTCGATTGTTGCTGTCATCTGACTTGATTGTTGCTGTCATCTGACTAGATTGTTGCTGTCATCTGACAAGATTGTTGCTGTCATCTGACTTGATTTTTGCTGTCATCTGACTAGATTGTTGCTGTCATTTGACTAGATTGTTGTTGTCATCTGACTAGATTGCTGCTGTCATCTGACTAGATGACAGAAAATGCAAACATCCTCCTTTGGTAAAAAAACCCTGAATATAACAGAAAAGGATATAGAAGAGAAGTCTGGCAACTTCTATGCTGATGCCAGTACCAGTTAAGTTGCCAATGTCCATTCTATAGTTATTTTTAATTCTGTGGGTTGGCCTCTCGAACGTTCACCCCTAAAGTCATGTGAAGTCATGTTTAGAGTCATACACAGACCCGCACGGAATCCACACACTCAAAATTTAGACGAAAATCAGAGGAATGTCAAATAGAATGCTTAGAATTCCAACATAAAAAATTATATGCCAGCTGATAGCAAAATGAAATGAAATTAAAATGAAATGTAAGTTTTTCCTCTGTTTTCGTTGATATGAAAACATATCAATCACTAAAAAATGTAGCCAGAGATTTTGCCCACTCTACCCACCATAACCCCTCCCCTGTCTGAGTGAGAAGTGCGGGGTGCAGACAGTTCCGGGAATGATTGACAGCTGTCTGAGGAGAGAAGTATCTAACAACAAAATGCACAAGATGTACAACATAGGACCTGAGGAGTAAACACTTGGCTACCTGAATAACAGCTAGGGCCAGGGAGTTTCCAGCTTAACTGAGCGAGGATGTAGGAGTACTTTTCTGCAATTACAAAAGGAATTACAAGAGGAATTACAAGAGGAATTACAAAAGGAATTACAAAAGGAATTACAAAAGGAAATACAAGAGGAATTACAAAAAGAATTACAAAAGGAATTACAAAAGGAATTACAAAAGGAAATACAAAAGGAATTACAAAAGGAATTACAAAAGGAATTACAAAAGGAATTGCAAAAGGAATTGCAAAAGGAATTACAAAAGGAATTACAAAAGGAATTACAAAAGGAATTACAAAAGGAAATACAAGAGGAATTACAAAAAGAATTACAAAAGGAATTACAAAAGGAATTACAAAAGGAATTACAAAAGGAATTACAAAAGGAATTACAAAAGGAATTACAAAAGGAATTACAAAAGGAATTACAAAAGGAATTACAAAAGGAATTACAAAAGGAATTGCAAAAGGAATTACAAAAGGAATTACAAAAGGAATTACAAAAGGAATTACAAAAGGAAATACAAAAGGAATTGCAAAAGGAATTACAAAAGGAATTGCAAAAAGAATTACAAAAGGAATTACAAAAGGAAATACAAAAGGAATTGCAAAAGGAATTACAAAAGGAATTGCAAAAGGAATTACAAAAGGAATTACAAAAGGAATTACAAAAGGAATTACAAAAGGAATTACAAAAGGAAATACAAAAGGAATTACAAAAGGAAATACAAAAGGAATTACAAAAGGAATTACAAAAGGAATTGCAAAAGGAATTACAAAAGGAATTACAAAAGGAATTACAAAAGCATCAAGTCACTAACATATTTTTTAGTTAACTACCATTGTTTGAAAATATCTTTGTGTGTGAGACATAGTGTCAGGTTTATTGGCTTTGTGTGTGTGTGTGTGTGTGTGTGTGTGTGTGTGTGTGTGTGTGTGTGTGTGTGTGTGTGTGTGTGTGTGTGTGTGTGTGTGTGTGATGGATTTATCAATGTATTATTTGCACTTTGTTGATGACACTATTTATCTATCATGTTTTTCCAGAACGAAAGGTTTATAATAAAAGGACCATATGAAGGTTGAGTCTGTACAGAGGTTATTTTTGACTGAGCTTTAGTAGAAGGATGACCGTATGTTCACTTTAATATAATACACAGAATTAAGCATGTATATACATAAAACCATGTTCCTAATGTTATTTAATAATGTTGCTACACTAGAGTAAAAAAAAGGTATCGCCACAGAAAATAGAAAAAAAGTCCCAGCAGATTCCGTTTGGGTCTAATAGTTTAGCAGAGAGGAAAGATGACATCCCCCCGCGGTACACTGGATGAAGCCACACAATCAATGGAAAGAGAGGGAGGCTAACCAGCCATTCAGTGTCTGTCTGATGAGGCCAATGTGTAGCACATGAGGATGTGAAACTTAGTCCTCAGTCTGAAGTGTCCCCCACTTGCTTTCTAGCTTTCCGCGTGGGGAGACTGGTAAGACACTTCAGGGGGGGTGATCAAATGTGCTAGTAAACAGAGGTCCTTGGTTTGAGATAAATCAGGAGGAAGTGGTACTCGCTAAGCGAGCAGTGTGACGTCCATTATACATGCACATCTCCATTGCTTAACCTTTATCACTGCATCACTCCGGGAGATCCAGCCATATCCCTACTCAACCTAGAGACAACACCTCACTGGTCAGGTATGACAAACACCAAGATTGCTAGAATGGATATTGTCTGCCATTGGTCTCTCGTTGGTCTCTCTCGCACTCACTCTCTTTCTCTCTCTCCTCCCCCTGCTTCAATTACACAATCTCTACATTCCCTTTCCTGTCTTTTCCTTCTTTCTCTTTTCGCTTCTATTCTTTCGCCCCTTTCTCACAACTAAAGTAGAAGTGACAAGGATCTGAGCAAACAGCAAAGAAACCCTATCAGTGCCTTGAAAGTATCTTTGAAAAAAAAAAACATATTTCCTCCTTCATTGTTCTCCCTTGAGTTAATGCACAATACCAGTCAAAAGCTTGAACACACATACTCATTCAAGGGTTTTTCTTTATTTTTACTATTTTCTACATTGTATGATAATAGTGAAGACATCAAAACTATGAAATAACACATATGGAATCATGTAGTAACCAAAAAAAGTGTTAAACAAATCAAAATATAATGTATATTTGAAACTCTTCAAAGTAGCCACCCTTTGCCATGATGACAGCTTAGCACACTCTTGGCATTCTCTCAACCAGATTCACCTGGAATGCTTTTCCAACAGTCTTGGAGGAGTTCCCACATAAGCTGAGCAGTTGTTGGCTGCTTTTCCTTCACTCTAAGGGCCAACTCATCCCGAACAATCTGGGTTGGGATCAGGTGATTATGGAGGCCAGGTCATTTGATGCAGCACTCCCTTACTCTCATTCTTGGTCAAATAGCCCTTGCACAGCCTGGAGGTGTGGTGAGTCATTGTCCTGGTGGAAAAAAATGATCGTCCCACAGCGCAAACCAGAAGGGATGGCGTATCGCTGCAGAATGAAGTGTTAATCAGCATGGCTAAATGTGCCTTGTAATCTAAATAAGTCACGGCACAGCAAAGCACCCCCACACCATCACACCTTCTCCTCCAAAGCTCAAAATTGGACTCATCAGACCAAAGGACAGATTTCCACTGGTCTAATGTCCATTGCTCATGTTTCTTGGCCCAAGCAAGTCTCTTCTTCTTATTGGTGTCTTTTAGTAGTGGTTTCTTTGCAGAAATTCAACCATGAAGGCCTGATTCACACAGTCTCATCTGAACAGTGGAAGATGAGATGTCTGTTACTGGAACCCTGTGAAGCATTTATTTGGACTGCAATTTCTGAGGCTGCTAACTCTAATGAACGTATCCTCTGCAGCAGAGGTTGCTCTGGGTCTTCCTTTCCTGTGGCGGTCCTCATGAGAGCCAGTTTCATTATAGTGCTTGGTGATTTTTGCGACTGCACTTCAAGAAACTTTAAAGGTTCTTGAATATCTTAAATTAATGATTGACTGTCATTTCTCTTTGCTTATTTGAGCTGTTCTTGCCATAGTATGGACTTTAACCAAATAGGGCTATCTTCTGTATACCACCCCTACCTTTTCACAACACAACTGATTGGCTCAATTGCATTAAAAAGGAAAGAATGTACTGATGTACTGTAAATATTCCTTCTTTCTAATTAGAAGATTATATGCTAACAATCATTCAGTATGCGGCTGTATGTATCTCCTTTAGCTCCTTTAGTTCCTTTCAAGAGAAGTGGGATCATCATGAATGCATGTAATCATGCATTCGGTCGGCGTCGCCAGTCTTCTGGCCATCATTGATCCATTTTTCATTTTCCATTTGTTTTGTCTTGTCTTCCCACACACCAGGTTTCAATTCCATCATTGCATGTTGTGTATTTAACCCTCTGTTCTCCCCCATGTCCTTGTCCGGAATTGTTTATTGTAAGTGATTGTGCTCGTTATTCTGGTGTGCAACGTTTTTTTTTGTACCCATTGTATTGATTGTTCTGTTTACGGTGATTTTTATTATTAAACTGTGCCGTTGAAACACAGTTTTTGCTCTCCTGCGCCTGACTTCTCTGCCGCCAGTACGCACCCCTTACAACCTGATGTACTGTGTAGGAGTCACACTTAAAATACCTTTGAGTTCAATACATGTTTCTCTTTGTCTCCCAGCAGGAAAAACTAAGGTAAAATCAGAACCAGGGAAAATAATTGTGACGTCTGTATCACAGAAAGCAGGAACATTTGCGAGACAATATTTAATAGCTGAAATAATTGTTTCTCCTTGCTTCAACATGAAAACGAGGCAGAGAGCGAGAAAGAGAGAGAAGATAAGAGGAGAAAGAGAGAGAGAAGAAAGGAGAGGGGAGAAGAAAGGAGAAAGAGCTAAAGAGAGGGGAGAAGAAAGTCAAGAAAAGGAGAGATAAATGAGACTGAAAGAAACAGATTGTCTCCTTTCTTTCTGGCCCTGCAGAACAGTGGTCTGTCAAGGTCAGGTATAATTACAGGCACTTGAAGGAGAGCTGTTCTGTTGCGTGAGCGAGACGCCACTTCTTTGTCCGGGCAAGATGGCGTTTCTCCGATGCAATCGATGGCCCTGAAAAGGGTAGCAAAGGTGCTCATTATAAACTGCATGTGACGGCATCACCGCCAAGGTCTCACTTTGATACCAAACCAGCCAATCATCTGATTTGGCGTAGAGTGGGGAGGTGTGGGAAGGTGTAGGTTGGAGAGAGAGAGAGCAAGAGACAGAGAGAGAGAGAGAAAAGAGAGAGAGAAAGAGGGTGAAAGAGAGAGAGAGAGCAAGTGAGAAATGCAACTCCTGGAATGCACGTAGTTACTGTAAAGAGTTAAATGACATTTTCAGCATGGAATGCTCCCTGGTATAACCCTCACTTTTAATTACCAAATCAATCAGCCATGACTTTTTCCCTTACAGTCCAGACACACAGGCCCCATATTGTAATTTGACCTACATTGCTCCCAGTTGCGAGTTGTGTATTTCAAGGGATGATTTCACTTGTGACATTGAAATAAACTTTGTGCGTAGCAGGGAATATTAAATCAATGGATAGAAGGCTAATAAGGTAGTTAGGGGGATTTAGAATAACTATACTGATACTATTATAGAGCTGCCCTATGGTTGTACACCTTTCCTCTCAAATATTCATATATTTAAGGCAATTTCCATGATACGTCAGGGTTTTAATCCTCTACACTTGTAATAGAATGATAAAGTTAATTATCCTCATTATGACTAAAAAGGGGATCGACTTTTGCATTATTATCACATTTACTCCCGCTCTCCCTTTCCGGCACTCAACGTCGCCAGTTTAATCATTATTAAGCACACCTGCCTCCATCGTTAAGCGCACCTGCGCCTCATGAGACTCACCTGGACTCCATCACCTTCCTGATTACCTCCCCTATATCTGTCACTCCCTTTGGTTCTTTCCCCAGGCCTTATTGACTCTGTTTCTGTGATTCATGTCTGTACACGGCTCGTGTTTCTTGTGTTGTTCTGTTATTTATTGAATTGACTCCCTGTACTTGCTTCCTGATTCTTAGAGTACCCATTACAGTTATATTTGACGGATGCTTTCTGGTCCGTTCACCAAGCACTGTGTGTAGGTGGTAGGAACACAATCCCCTTCATTAATTGTAAAAATACAAGATTGTGGATGACATATGGGTCAATAAAACAATCAGAAAAACATGTCTCTCCTGAATCGCCTCGCTGGGTCTTGGTAACACTGAGTGTGTTTGAACTTCTGGCTCAACTTGTTTGGTCTGTCAAGCTTTAAAGGCACTGTGTTTAATGGGTTCAATGAATGTGTGGGTGAGCCTATATATAGGCCCCTCCCTCCCCTCTACCTGCCTCTCTCCCACTACTTTTGATTGACTCATCCTTTTAATAAAATGTAAGAGACTACGAAATGGAAGGACTGGCACGTTACGTCAATAACTTTTGACATTTAGAGCATGGAGATGTCCTATCCCCCATCTCTCTCATCTGGTCTTTCTTCCTCCCCTCTCTCTCCCCCTCTCCCCATGTCTGTCTGTGTCTCTGTCTGTCTCTATGGCTCCTTCCTTCCCCTCTCCTTCCCCCTTTCCCTCCCTCTATATCTCTGTCATTACCACTGCAGCCCTCTGTGCATCATCTTCAGGATGCCTTTGCTGAGACCAAAATATATTTATCCAGATCCCTTCAGAACAGTGGCTCTTCTCTCAATGAAATTCAAAATACACCAGCCCAATATGCAGTATATACTGTTCAATCATCTGTGGATCAGCTCAGTGAGGCTCACTGCATACGAGGAACATAATATGTGGTGTGTGTGTGTGTGTGTGTGTGTGTGTGTAGTGGTGGATATATGGAAACCCATTGAGTACAGACGTGGTAGCATGGTGAGTGGCGATTACACTATTGGGACTGATATATGTGAGAAACCTCCAGCATCAAGAGGAAGCCAGCCATGAAATTGATCTTAACGTCGTGGCTTTAGAGCGCTCACACACACACACACACACACACACACACACACACACACACACACACACACACACACACACACACACACACACACACACACACACACACACACAAATAATTGATCATATCTGCAAGTTCATAATAGATTGTGTGTATGTGTATAGACTTTACGTCCGTCCCCTTGCCCCGACCTGGGCGCGAACCAGGGACGCTCTGCACACGTCAACAGTCACCCTCGAAGCATCGTTACCCATCGCTCCACAAAAGCCACGGCCCTTGCAGAGCAAGGGGAACCATTACTTCAAAGTCTCCGAGCAAGTGACGTCACCAATTGAAATGTTAGTAGTGCGCACCACCGCTAACTAGCTAGCCATTTCACATCTGTTACACTCACCCCCATTTTGACCTCCTCCTCTTTCCGCAGCAACCAGTGATCCGGGTCAACAGCATCAATGTAACAGTATAACTTTAGACCGTCCCCTCGCCCATACCCGGGCTCGAACCAGGGACCCTCTGCACACATCAACAACTGACACCCACAGAGCATCGTTACCCATCGCTCCACAAAAGCCGCGGCCCTTGCAGAGCAAGGGGAACCACTACTTCAAGGTCTCAGAGCAAGTGACGTCACCGATTGAAATGCTAGTAGCGTGCACCACCGCTAACTAGCTAGCCATTTCACATTTGTTACATGTGCGTGTATGTTTTGCATGTGTGTGTTGCATGTGTGTTTTGCATGTGTGTGTTGCATGTGTGCTGTTCAGCAAAATCCCTTCACAGCTGAGGTACACTAACTATTAACACCTTCCCTGCAAATTGACTAAACTGTTAATACATAGATAATATCCACCTCAAATTGGTCTGCAATGACAGTTCTTAGCAATCCATCTCATTAGCTGGGTAATGGTGATAATGGAGGTGAATTAAATCATTTGCTTTCCTAGATCCCTTTTTAACTGCCTGTTATCTACCTGTTATGTAATAAAGTCGGAACATGTCTCCAAGCCCATGGAAATATGTAATGCTTAGCAAATCAATGCGGTATTGATCCGGTCCAGCAGCAAGATTTTATTTTATTTATTTATTTTACCTTTATTTAACCAGGTAGGCAAGTTGAGAACAAGTTCTCATGTACAATTGCGACCTGGCCAAGATAAAGCAAAGCAGTTCGACAGATACAACGACACAGAGTTACACATGGAGTAAAACAAACATACAGTCAATAATACAGTATAAACAAGTCTATATACAATGTGAGCAAATGAGGTGAGAATGGAGGTAAAGGCAAAAAAGGCCATGGTGGCAAAGTAAATACAATATAGCAAGTAAAACACTGGAATGGTAGTTTTGTAATGGAAGAATGTGCAAAGTAGAAATAAAAATAATGGGGTACAGAGGAGCAAAATAAATAAATAAATTAAAATTAAATACAGTTGGGAAAGAGGTAGTTGTTTGGGCTAAATTATAGGTGGGCTATGTACAGGTGCAGTAATCTGTGAGCTGCTCTGACAGTTGGTGCTTAAAGCTAGTGAGGGAGATAAGTGTTTCCAGTTTCAGAGATTTTTGTAGTTCGTTCGAGTCATTGGCAACAGAGAACTGGAAGGAGAGGCGGCCAAAGAAAGAATTGGTTTTGGGGGTGACTAGAGAGATATACCTGCTGGAGCGTGTGCTACAGGTGGGAGATGCTATGGTGACCAGCGAGCTGAGATAAGGGGGGACTTTACCTAGCAGGGTCTTGTAGATGACATGGAGCCAGTGGGTTTGGCGACGAGTATGAAGCGAGGGCCAGCCAACGAGAGCGTACAGGTCGCAATGGTGGGTGGTATATGGGGCTTTGGTGACAAAACGGATTGCACTGTGATAGACTGCATCCAATTTGTTGAGTAGGGTATTGGAGGCTATTTTGTAAATGACATCGCCAAAGTCGAGGATTGGTAGGATGCCTGTGTATAATGGTTTCTAGCTTCCCTGAACAGCTGCATACCCCGGGGGCTGTTCGATGCTAATGCATAACGCCATAGGATGTTTTTGTGTTGGTTAAGGGCAGTCAGGTCTGGGGAGAACCAAGGGCTATATCTGTTCCTGGTTCTAAATTTCTTGAATGGGGCATGTTTATTTAAGATAGTTAGGAAGGCATTTAAAAAAAATATCCAGGCATCCTCTACTGACGGGATGAGATCAATATCCTACCAGGATACCCCGGCCAGGTCGATTAGAAAGGCCTGCTCGCAGAAGTGTTTCAGGGAGCGTTTTACAGTGATGAGTGGAGGTCGTTTGACCGGTGACCCATTACAGATGCAGGCAATGAGGCAGTGATCGCTGAGATCTTGGTTGAAGACAGCAGAGGTGTATTTAGAGGGGAAGTTGGTTAGGATGATATCTATGAGTGTGCCCGTGTTTAAGGCTTTGGGGAGGTACCTGGTAGGTTCATTGATAATTTGTGTGAGATTGAGGGCATCAAGTTTAGATTGTAGGATGGCTGGGGTGTTAAGCATGTTCCAGTTTAGGTCGCCTAGCAGCACGAACTCTGAAGATAGATGGGGGGCAATCAGTTCACATATGGTGTCCAGAGCACAGCTGGGGGCAGAGGGTGGTCTATAGCAGGCGGCAACGGTGAGAGACTTGTTTTTAGAGAGGTGGATTTTTAAAAGTAGAAGTTCAAATTGTTTGGGTACAGACCTGGATAGTAGGACAGAACTCTGCAGGCTATCTTTGCAGTAGATTGCAACACTGCCCCCTTTGGCAGTTCTATCTTGTCTGAAAATGTTGTAGTTTGGAATTAAAATTTCTGAATTTTTGGTGGTCTTCCTAAGCCAGGATTCAGACACAGCTAGAACATCCGGGTTGGCAGAGTGTGCTAAAGCAGTGAATAGAACAAACTTAGGGAGGAGGCTTCTAATGTTAACATGCATGAAACCAAGGCTATTACGGTTACAGAAGTCGTCAAAAGAGAGCGCCTGGGGAATAGGAGTGGAGCTAGGCACTGCAGGGCCTGGATTCACCTCTACATCGCCAGAGGAACATAGGAGGAGTAGAATAAGGGTACGGCTAAAAGCTATGAGAATTGGTCGTCTAGAACGTCTGGAACATAGAGTAAAAGGAGGTTTCTGGGGGCGGTAAAATAGCATCAAGGTATAATGTACAGACAAAGGTATGGTAGTATGTGAATACAGTGGAGGTAAACCTAGGTATTGAGTGATGAAGAGAGAGATATTGTCTCTAGAAACATCATTGAAACCAGGAGATGTCATTGCATGTGTGGGTGGTGAAACTAATAGGTTGGATAAGGTATAGTGAGCAGGACTAGAGGCTCTACAGTGAAATAAGCCAATAAACACTAACCAGAACAGCAATGGACAAGACATATTGACATTAAGGAGAGGCATGCTTAGTCGAGTGATCAAAAGGGTCCAGTGAGTGGAGAGGTTGGTTGGGGGTCACGGCGATTTAGACAGCTAGCCAGGCCATCGGTAGCAAGCTAGCATAGGATGGAGGTCTGTTGTTAGCCACCTCTTGTGTTCCGTCAGTAGATTAGTGGGGTTCCGTGTGGTAGAGGGGATTAATCCAAATCACACAACAACAACAAAAATAAAAACAATAGATATAGAGGCCCAAGAAGAAAACATAATAATAATAAAAATAAATAAATTGTCCGACTGTCTATTCATGTCACGAATCCCGCTTCCTGAGTCTGTGTTTGCCTGTGTTTCTGTCCTGGAGTGTGTTTCCGGTGTCCTGGAACGCACCCTGTCTGGTTGCCGGGCGAATTAGCTTGTTGGGAGATCGATGTTCACCCGCACCTGTATCCCATCAGTAATCTGCACACCTGGTCCTGATCATCACCTCTCCCCTTCAAAAGCTCTGACCTGACATCCATTCCCTGCCGGATCGTTAGCCATGAACAGTATGTTGTGCCATAGTATCAGCCTCAAGTTGGATAGAATTTGTTTTGTTGTTTTTTACGTATTGCTTGCCTTAAACTTACCTCCGTTTGTTCTGTCTTCAGTTACTCACCCGGATCATTTACCCCATTCCCGCCTGGTCGGAGGAGGATTCCGCTACCCAATTGGATGCACCTATTTACTCCCATCAACTCACCACCGCTGCCCGCTACGCCACCTGGATATATCTACCCATTCACATTCACTTGTAAATAAATACTCACCTTCTTCCTACTCTCCTTGTCCTGGTCTGCTTCTGGGTTCGATTTTGAAAGAACGTGACAATTCAGATAGCAGCCGGTAAGACAGCTAACGGTTAGCAGGCCGCAGATAGGCGTTCAGGTAACGTCGTGACGGAGGAGCCAGCCGCATCTCCTTCGGGTAGATAACGTCAGCAGTCCAGTTGTGAAGGCCCGATGGGGCTTCGCGTAGGCAGTAAAACGTGTCCGGATAGGTGACTGCAGCCCAGGAGTGATTGATGGAACTCAGGAGTGATTGACGGAGCTGGCTAGCTCCGGAATAATTGATGTTTGCTCCGGAATCGACGAAGGCCGATAGTCACACGGATAGCAGCTAGCTAGCTGTGAGATCCGGGTATGAATGTCCAGAGAGCAGTCGAAATCCAGGGACATGGAGAGAAAAATTGGTCCGGTATGTTCCGTTCCGAGCCGCGCTGCGCCGTACAGAAATGGCGATAGATTTTCGAGCTAAAGGATAGCTGATGACCACAAACCGTGGTTAGCTGAATACTAACGATTTGCCAGTAAAGAAGCTAACTAGCTTCTGAACTAGCTTCTGATTAGCTTCTGGATTAGCTTCTGGCTAGTTTCAGGGTTTCTGGCTAGCTTCTTGGAGGATTACAGATTTGAGGTAAATAATACTTTTTTATAAATATAAATTGGTGAGGCGGGTTGCAGGAGAGTGTTTTGAAGATGAGTTGATGGAAAATAAAAATAAAATGTACGTGAAAAAAAGTTGTAAATATATATATATATATATATATACAGGACACGACAAGACGAGGACAAAAGACGTCTGAACTGCTATGCCACCCTGGAGTAATGTCAAGTAATGTAAAGATGCCTTAGTTAGGTTGTCTATGAACAGCAGGCTAATAATACACTAATAGAAACGCTTATTTTATGGAACACACAATTCCTCACTGCTGCACAGACCCTGTGGCGGTGTGTATTCCCGAGAACACACCACACACACACACATCTACACTGTGGCAGACAGGAAAAATAAGACATGTAAACACACAAACATACACAATCTTGTAGGTGATGTGCGTGTGTGTCCTTGTGTCTGTGTGTATGTACAGAGTGTGTGTATTGCCTGTATGCATACTTGCATTTCCAAATGCCTGTTTGTGTATATGTGCCATCCTGTGTGCCTGTGTGCCCGCGTGCTGGGTGCGTACGTACATGCATGTCTGCGTGCCTGTATGTCTGTGTGTCTACATCCCCATCTTAGGTTGGTTAATCAGTATTCCTCACTGCTCTGCTCTGCTCTGGTCCAGTCTCAGCAGAGACAGAGAGCAGTAGCCCGCATCTCATCCCCAGTCAGAATAACATGGCAAATTTACAGAAATACATGATTAATTTCCCGTCAGGCACACCAGCAGGCTCATATGACAAGTATTCCTATCAATCTGTTTCTGTTTTTTTTGGTTTTTTTATGTTCATTTCCTGTTGTGCACCTGAGACCTCCATCCCTCCACTACCGCCAACCGCTCTTTCTTCATCTTTCTCACTCTGTCTCTTTCTGTCTCTCTCTCTCTCTGTCTTTCGTTCCAATTTATTCATCATCTTTGTAACCCTCACGTATCTCCACTCAAAGACACACACACACACACACACAGAGTGTACACTTTCCCCACACACTTCCTCCCTCCCATCTCCCGACCCCTCGACAGTGGATATGATATCTGACGGGAAATCACTTGGAGAGCATCTCGGCTGAATGAGACCTGCTGCTAGTCGGCTTTGTGTCCCTGTGTCTGCTGCTAAGGTCTACACTCTTAGAAAAAAGGGTTCATCGGCTGTCCCCATAGGAGAACTGGTTTTGGTTGAAGGTAAAAAAAACATGTTTGGTTCCAAGTAGAACTCTTTTGGATTCCATGTAGAACCCTTTCCCCAAAGGGTTCTACATGGAACCCAGTAGGGTTCTACCTGAAAGTAAAAGGATTTTACATGGAACAAAAAACGGTTCTTCAATGGGTTCTTCTATAGCGACAGGCAAAAAAAACTTCTAAATAGATTCTAAAGAGAATCTAAAGATTCTAAATAGACTGTGCCCACTGCAGACCATTACTGCCCTCCAACTCCAATTTGCCTCTCTCGTCACATCCTTTTAATAACATGTAAGGGACTATGAAATGAATGGTCTGGCATGTTATATAACATGTTACATAGTAATGATTGACATTTAGACCATGGAGATGTCCTATCCTATCTCTCTCTCATTTTTATATGACAGTTCCAAGAAAGAACGTTTCTGATATTAAATCACCCTGGATGAACTTGACCGAGAACATTATACATGCTTTTCAATTTAACACAATGAGACCTCTAAATGCAATGCAGTGAAACTGTGTGTCATTCACAGCAACTTAAATACGCTTCCGATTAATACTTGTAATAATACCACAACCATGTCTTTCCAGGAGATGTGCAGTACCAGCAAATCTTCTGCAAGTGGCCCAAACAATTGGTGGTTAAGGTCTACGAGCTCTACAACACTTCCGGCAGAGTCTTATCCAGTTGGCCGTACACAGCAGATAGTCCAAGACCATGCACCACAAGCACAAAGAGTCTTAGCTTCCACAGCCCACCATTCCAAAACACCATTGCCAGTCTACCGAAGCCAGATAAAGGACTATGGCTGTGTTTACACAGGCAGTCCAGCTCTGATATTTTGTTTCACTAATTTATATTTTGATCAACTCTATCGGTTTTGAATATGATCTGATTGGTCAATTCAAATTTAGAGTCTAAACACAGCCAGTGTGGCTCAGCATAAGACCATGTAGAATCACTATCAAATAATTATGGATACCTTCTATCAATCTTCAAATGGCCATGTTCTGTTATAATCTCCACCCAGCACAGCCAGAAGAGGACAAGCCTTGTTCATCTCTATGTTTCTTCCTAGGTTCTGGCCTTTCTAGGGAGTTTTTCCTAGCCACTGTGCTTCTACATCTGCATTGTTTGCTGTTTGGGGTTTTAGGCTGGGTTTCTGTGCAGCACTTTGTGACATCAGCTGATGTAAATAGGGTATTATAAATACATTTGATTGAAATTTAGTTGATGGATTCACAGAAGATATTTCTATAAGCGGTACAGGGCTATGCAGTATCAAACAGATGATATACGTTCAGATATTTCTATAAGCGGTACAGGGCTATGCAGTATCAAACAGATGATATACGTTCAGATATTTCTATAAGCGGTACAGGGCTATGCAGTATCAAACAGATGATATACGTTCAGATATTTCTATAAGCGGTACAGGGCTATGCAGTATCAAACAGATGATATACGTTCAGATATTTCCAAGTAGTGTTTATTTGTCAAAATGTAAAATACACAGGAGTGTACAATACTTAATGCTAACTCAAAAAGAACTGGGTATTCAACAAGAATGTTATGTGGTAAAGTAACCAAGAAATACAGTATGAACAGATTAATACAGTTCAGTGTATCTGTGTGTGTCAGGTGTAGTAAAGTGCAGAGAACTGTAGCCACGGATTGTTACACCAGATAATGCGATTTCACCAGAGTGTTGGTATCCATTACTGGGAGTTAGAGGATAGGTGTCACATTCTGATCTGTTTCACCAGTATTTGTGCTTGTCTCGAACCCCCCACCAGGTGTCTTCGATCCCCGACCTATTATCCCCTGTGTATTCATACCTGTCTTTTCTATTTGTCGTTGCCAGCTTGTCTTGTCCAGTCAAGTTCTACCAGCGTATTCCCTGTGCGCTAATTTAGTTTTTTACTAGTCTTCCCAGTTCTGACCTTTCTGCCTGTCCTGACTCTGCCTGCTGTCCAATACCTGCCTGACTGGTTTAGATTACAACTATTTGCTTGCCTTGACTTAACTTCTCCCTGCCGCTTCTTCTATAATAAACTCTGAGAACTGTACTATCCACCTCCTGTGTCTGCATCTGGGTCTTAGCCTGAGCCTTGACAGTTGGTATTGTTTTTAGTGTAGCACAGAATTTTCGACCAACCTTGGCGATGCTGTCTTCATCCTCGATTTGTGGAAACAGGAGTCTCCTAAAATGTCTGTGTCCAGTTGCCGGGTGTCCGTTTGAATTTAGAAAATGCTCAGTTATTAAGATAAATACTTGTTTTGCTCCATGAAGTTATCCAAAAAAGTGTACTCTGCCATCTTGTCTCTTTTAAGTCTTCTCTCGTTAATCGAGACAGGCGAGTGTCCAGCCCAAAGTTCTGCATGTCATGATGACAGACACCTGTCTTGATTAATAAGAGAAGACTTGAAATAGACAATACCCTGGAAGCCATCATAGGGTGTATCATTCAGTGTGTGAAGCCCAGACCTGCCTTCCTCCTAGGCAATTATGTGTGAAACACATCTCACTGACCTAGAAATGCCCCAGATGTGATGAAAACAAGCCCAGATTCCCCCAGGGTGATGCATAAAAGATCAGGCATTAGATGTGCTGTGGCAGGACTGTTGTCATTCGTTCATGTGGTTTCGGTGTCACTTGTCTTGTTTATCTCTCTTCTGTCCAGCTACTGAAGGGAAGCACCATGGAAGCAGGTGCGACATAGGTCCACGAGACCTGCCCTCTCTCCGTACATCAACACACGGACATGCACGCCTGCCTGCCCGCACGCAAACCCTGCCACCCCCACAGTTCTTTACATATTCCATGTATAACATTAGATAACAGTTGATCAAGAAAAAAGGAAATGATTGTGGACTACAGGACAAAGAGGACCGAGCATGCCCCCTTTCTCATCGACGGGGCTGCAGTGGAGCAGGTTGAGAGCTTCAAGTTCCTTGCTGTCCACATCACCAACAAACTATCATGGTCCAAGCACACCAAGACAGTCCTGAAGAGGGAATGACAAAACCTATTCCCCCTCAGGAGATTGAAGATTTGGCATGGGTCCTTAGATCCTCAAAAGATTCTACAGCTGCACGATCGAGAGCATGGTTGCATCACTGCCTTGTATAGCAACTGCTCGACCTCTGACTGCAAGGCACTACAGAGGGTAATGCAAACGGCCCAGTACATCACTGGGGACAAGCTTCCTGCCATCCAGGACCTCTACACTATGCAGTGTCAGAGGAAGGCCCTAAAAATGGTCAAAGATTCGACCCTAGTCATGGACTGTTCTTTCTGCTACCGCACGGCAAGCGGTACCGGAGAGCCAAGTCTAGGTCCAAGAGGCTTCTGAACAGCTTCTGCCCCCAAGCCATAAGACTCCTGAACACCTAATCAAATGGATACCCAGACTATTTGCATTGCCCCCCCCTTCCCCCTCCTTTACACCGCTTCTACTCTCTGTTGTTATCATCTATGCATAGTCACTTTAATAACTCTACCTACATGTACATATTACCTCAACTAACCGGTTCCCCCCGCACACTGACTCTGTACCGGTACCCCCCTGTATATCGTCTCTATTGTTATTTTACAACTGCCTTTTTTCTTATTCTTATCTGTATTTATTTATTTTTTTAACTGCATTGTTGGTTATGGGCTAAAGTCAGATATTCCTGTTGTATTTGGTGCATGTGACTAATAAAATGTGATTTCAGGAGCCACATACAAACACTAAGAGAATGATAATACCTCTGTTTGAATTACCGATAGCTTTGCTGTAACGTAATACTTATTAGCTACGTCGGGGTGTAGCGGATTACCAAAACACTGTAGATGTAACCCGTTATGGTACTAGCAAAAGAATTGTAATCGGATTACACATACTTTTGAAAAACTAGATTCTAGAATAATTTTTACATTAGTGAAGGATTGTTGCGAAAAATTACTTTACACATTTCAGTTCTCTTATTAACTATGTTTCCATCTAACCTTTTAATGCGAGTAAAATACATTTCGGATAAAAGATTTCACTACCGGCCTGATGGAAGCAGATAATTTGTCTGTAAACTTTCAAAATGTCAACAAAACAAAATACGCGAGACAAGGTGGGATAGTTTTGTGTCTGTAAAGTTAATGTGAGAAATGTCAGTGGAAACACGATACAGTATGTGCATATATTGATATAATAACCACCCTGTCGAAGTAAAGTTGCTGTCAAGCGATAGCATGATGTGTGGTACTCCCACTACTAAAGCATGTCGTTTATTAGGCTACAGATGAAATCGATTACGATGAACATCACAGGGTGATGAAAGTGCAAGGTGATGAGTTTGATCCTCCTTTACACTAAATAGAGTGGGTCTTATTCTAGTGACATGATTGATGCTTGTCCATAAAAATGTGTTTTTTGGTCTTCATTTAAGGTTATGGTGAGGTATTAGGGTTAGCAGTGTGGTTAAGGTTAGGGATAGGTTTAAAATCCTAAAATCTACTAACCTGCGCCACTTAAGGGGAAAGTAATCAGGTTCATGTACTGAGTATGCGTAATTAAAAGTTACATTACAATTGATTTCAATTTTAGACAGGTAACTAGTAACAGACTACATTTAGAAAATAACCTAACCAATCCTGCTCATTAGCCTCTGTTTGTCTACGTAGTGATTAATACAGTGGCACTACCCACCCTCACAACCAGTGAACATTTCTACAGAGGAAAGATAAAGAGGAAAAAAGGAAGGAAGAAATCAGAAGAAAAGAGAAGTTGCCGGAGTAACACTTTTAATCACTGTACCCTACAATTCCCCCCTAATCACACGAGCTTGACTAATCAAGTCCCTTAAAAAGGTTTTTGTTTATTCACCAAATAATACTTTATGCTTTTTTTATTCATTCATTTATTGCTCAATTATACCATCTCTGGCCCCTGTGGCACTGCTGGGGCCAAATTACAGAGAGTTTAACAAATGACACGTACGCTGCTTCTGCGGCTTTCACAGTGGTGACAGATCTTCATTAAAATAATAATAATGCCATTGTTTGTGTCGACTCATTGGAGGCATACACGCTCTGTTTACTTACTACCTCTGTTTACTACTGCAAGGGTAATGCGGTGGTGGATGGAGGTTTGGGGTGGATGAGAGGAGAGGAGAGGAGAAATGGAAGGAGAGAGGGATGATGGGGGTTTGGAGTTAGAATTTTGGGGTGTGCATCAAGCGAAGGAAGAATGGAAAGAGGGATGGAGAAGAGGAAAGCGTGGGATGAGTGCAGAGGTGTTTAATTTGGGAAACAGGCCAAGTCAACAGCAGAGACTAGGGTCAGACCCACCTACGGGATTGGACAACAAAGATTGTTTCAGGGCGATTAGTCAAATTACAAAGTAGAAATGTGTATTTGGAAACAAACAAGAGCAGAGTAAGATTAACAGAGTAGTCTGGGGACACATTCTAAAGCCAGAAACAATGAATAGTTCAAAGTGATTTAAATAGACTCGCAAGACTATTATTTTTGCAAATTGTGGGTCAGAACCGTTTGGTTGGTTGCAGAGAATTCATTCTAGTTTGCTACATAAGACTGTTCTGTGGCTGGAAACGTTGTTTTAAGCGGTAACAAGACAATTAGTCAGATGGACCAGGAATAATTGTATCCGAATTTGTATTTATTTTACCAGGTTTGAGACTAAAGCTCAATGAAACATTTAAACAATTAGGGATGAGAACCCGTGGATTATCGTGAATAACACATGGCTAAGGGCTGTTTTTAGGCCCAAAATGGCGTGCCAGGAAACAGCCTTTAGCTTTGACTTATTCATGGTAATTCAAGGGTTTGAGTGCTTTATTGCGTTTATAAAATGGTTACTAACACACAATATGGCCAAAAGGATATGGACACCTGCTTGTCGAGCATCTCATATTACCCAATTTAAATACTTCCAAATATAGATAAACCATTACCAATTATAAAAACATCCACATATAGATCTACCATTAAAGACTTCCATATATAGATCTACCATTAAAGACTTCCATATATAGATCTACCATTACAAATACTTCCTTAAACAGATCTACCATTAAAGACTTCCATATATAGATCTACCATGACAAAGACTTCCATATATAGATCTACCATGACAAAGACTTCCATATATAGATCTACCATGACAAAGACTTCCGTATATAGATCTACCATTACAAAGACTTCCAAATATAGATGTATGAAGTGATGTCACACTCGTGGAATGGAGAGCCTGTGTGAGTACAAGCTGCAAAATTGTCAGTGCACAGACACAAACAACTGGAGGCGAGGGATATGTTGGTGCTTTACAATACAGTGAAGTGTGTGTGTGTGTGTGAGAGAGAGAGCATTTGTGCGTATGCGCTTGTTTGTTTGCGTGTCCCTCTATCCGCAAGTGCATGTGTGTGTGAAATTGTTGTCTGGGATACAGCACTGTACCCACCAAGATGTAATTAGTAGAAGCAGCAGCTCAGACTTTACGGGGTCATTATTTTGATGCAAATTTAACTCAACAATACACTGTCTGAAAAGAGGTTGGCAGGCAGGCAACTTTGATAAGAGAACAAATTGAGAAAGTGCTGAGAGATGCTTGTTGGGGTTCTAATTGCAATAGTGCAAGATGACAAACTTTCCCAAGTCCCTTCATCAAGTGATATATTTAAGCAATAAGGCAGGAGGGGGCGTGGTATATGGCCAACATACCACTGCTAAGGGATGTTCTTAATCAATACACTTAGCCGTGGTATATTGGCCATATAGCACAAACCCCTGAGGTGCCTTATTGCTATTATAAACTGGTTACCGACATAATTAGAGCAGTAAAAATAAATGTTTTGTTTTACCCGTGGTATACGGTCTGATATATCACGGCTGTCAGCCAATCAGCATCCAGGGCTCGAACCACCCAGTTTGTATTTTCTGATTAGTACTAAGGGTGAAGATAATGATTTTAGGGAACATGACATTTAAACAGATCTGTGTTTTTGTTTGTTATGGTTGTTTTAAGAACGACTAAAAGCAATCTGTGCACATGTGGATGTTTTGTAGCTTTTCAACACAATGTTCCTGGACATTACGAACCGACGGACCCCAACAGCTACATAGAGACACACCGTGGGACACATTATGTTACCACAAGCACCAAATATAGGGATGGGGGAAAAGAGCGTGTGAGAGAGAGATATACATTCTAGTCTAGAGAAAGAGAGAGAGGTACATTCTAGTCTAGAGAAAGAGAGAGAGATACATTCTAGTCTAGAGAAAGAGAGAGAGATACATTCTAGTCTAGAGAAAGAGAGAGAGGTACATTCTAGTCTAGAGAAAGAGAGAGAGGTACATTCTAGTCTAGAGAAAGAGAGAGAGAGGTACATTCTAGTCTAGAGAAAGAGAGAGAGATACATTCTAGTCTAGAGAAAGAGAGAGAGGTACATTCTAGTCTAGAGAAAGAGAGAGAGGTACATTCTAGTCTAGAGAAAGAGAGAGAGGTACATTCTAGTCTAGAGAAAGAGAGAGAGGTACATTCTAGTCTAGAGAAAGAGAGAGAGGTACATTCTAGTCTAGAGAAAGAGAGAGAGGTACATTCTAGTCTAGAGAAAGAGAGAGAGGTACATTCTAGTCTAGAGAAAGAGAGAGAGATACATTCTAGTCTAGAGAAAGAGAGAGAGGTACATTCTAGTCTAGAGAAAGAGAGAGAGGTACATTCTAGTCTAGAGAAAGAGAGAGAGGTACATTCTAGTCTAGAGAAAGAGAGCGAGGTACATTCTAGTCTAGAGAAAGAGAGAGAGGTACATTCTAGTCTAGAGAAAGAGAGAGAGGTACATTCTAGTCTAGAGAGAGAGATACATTCTAGTCTAGAATAGTGGGAGAAATTGACAGACACAGATCCAGAGAAAAATACGAATTTGACTTATTCAACAGTGAATTTACTGTCACACTCCTGTTCACTCACACAAATGATATAATAATAATAAGCAACACATGAACAAGGCACTGTATGTCTAAGGCACCTAAATAGGTCAGTACCTAAACTGGTATGATTTAGGACTGTTTTTTTTGCAGTTGGAGCAGGTTTTTATTTGTATCCCCATACAACCAGACTGACATTGTTTGAATCAGCTAAGGTTGTTTAAAAACTCCCATACCTCCTCCCCTGCCCTCCCTCTCTCCTTCCTTCCCCTCCATGTCTTTCTCTCCTTATTTCATTTACTTCCCCACTAGTGATTTACCTTCCAGACCTCTATTTATCAACTGCTAATAAAATTGGGTTAGTATGCTTCAGCAATCCTCTATTCTCTATCACCCAATCCTTTCCTTACATGCCTCTCCTCCTCCCCACCATCCTCCTCTACCATTGCCGTCACGCTGGTGACATATGAGGTGCCATGTGTGAGGGATGGTGTGTGTGTGTGTATGTATGTGTGTGTGTGTTCGTTGGTTCCCTGGGCATAACCATATGACAGGTGGCTGGTCCATGACAGGTGAGACCAGGTGTGTGAGTGTGCATGAATGTGTGTCTGAGAGTGGTGCATTATGATAGCAAAGGAAGGTAAAGAGATGGTATGTGTAGAGAGAAGGAGTGTTGCACTATGATAGCAAAGGACTGTAAAGAGATGGTATGTGAGAGAGAGAGAGTGTTGCACTATGATAGCAAAGGAAGGTAAAGAGATGGTGTGAGAGAGAGAAGGAGTGTTGCACTATGATAGCAAAGGAAGGTAAAGAGATGGTGTGAGAGAGAGAAGGAGTGTTGCACTATGATAGCAAAGGAAGGTAAAGAGATGGTGTGAGAGAGAGAAGGAGTGTTGCACTATGATAGCAAAGGAAGGTAAAGAGATGGTATGTGTAGAGAGAAGGAGTGTTGCACTATGATAGCAAAGGACTGTAAAGAGATGGTATGTGAGAGAGAGAGAGAGTTGCATTATGATAGCAAAGGAAGGTAAAGAGATGGGGTGTGAGAGAGAGAGAGTGTTGCATTATGATAGCAAAGGAAGGTAAAGAGATGGGGTGTGAGAGAGAGAGAGTTGCATTATGATAGTAAAGGAAGGTAAAGAGATGGGGTGTGTGTGTGAGAGAGAGAGAGAGAGAGAGAGAGAGTTGCATTATGATAGCAAAGGAAGGTAAAGAGATGGTGTGTGTGTGTGTGTGAGAGAGAGAGATGCATTATGGTAGCAAAGGAAGGTAAAGCGATGGGGGATGTGTGAGAGAGAGTTGCATTATGATAGCAAAGGAAGGTAAAGAGATGGGGAGATGTGTGTGAGAGAGAGAGTTGCATTATGGTAGCAAAGGAAGGTAAAGAGATGGGGTGTGTGTGTGTGAGAGAGAGTTGCATTATGGTAGCAAAGGAAGGTAAAGTTATGGTGTGTGTGTGTGTGTGTGTGTGTGTGTGTGTGAGTGAGTGAGAGAGAGAGTTGCATTATGGTAGCAAAGGAAGGTAAAGAGATTGGGTGTGTGTGTGTGAGAGAGAGTTGCATTATGGTATCAAAGTAAGGTAAAGATATGGTGTGTGTGTGTGAGAGAGAGTTGCATTATGGTAGCAAAGGAAGGTAAAGAGATTGGGTGTGTGTGTGTGAGAGAGAGTTGCATTATGGTATCAAAGTAAGGTAAAGATATGGTGTGTGTGTGTGAGAGAGAGAGTTGCATTATGGTAGCAAAGGAAGGTAACGGGAGGAACTGACATCCACACAATGCTAATAGAGAAGTGAAGAAAGGAGAGTCTTAGAAAGCATGCATGAACAAGTCTGTATATGTCTATGTACGTTGTACTTTTGTACTGTCTGTATACATGTACATGCCTAACCGTGTGTGTGAGTGTGTGTGTATGCATTCTTGTTTGTGCGCGATGGTGCATGCATGTCCAGTATTCAAGCTTTCTGAGGACCTGTGTAGCCGTCCTGTGTCAGGAGTTAATGTGGGCTTGACATTTAGCCTGTGGTGACAGAGCAGAGTGGGAGTGTAAGGTCAAGTGGTGGTGTTTAAAACAGCTCTTCACCAGGGTAAACAAAGACTTTGGCTCAGATATATCCAGGTCTCTAAGCAGCGGGAATGTCAAGTGCCACTCCAAGACGTGTGTGTAGTGGTGTGGTTGTGTGTTTGATCCGCTTGTGTGGGTACTCCCTCCTCTCTTCTGCTCTTGTTTCCCTGCCCACATCTCCTTCCTCTTTTTGTATCATTTGTCCCTTGTCAAGCTTCTAGTAGGTAAGCACATTTGATGAACAGCATTAAAAAAGGTTCAGTCAGAGAGGAGTCGGAGACTGGAATAACTTTAGGAGATTAATGATAGAAAGTTTATTTTTTAAAGCAGGCAAAGAGTCAAAATAACTTGTTGAAAGGGGAAAAAAATGAATAATGAAATACAACAATATTGAAAATACTATACCGGTCAAGTCCATTTTAACACTCCAACTGCAACGCAGGCCTGTAGAGCAGATGTTCAGTTGTAGTGCACTCAAGGAATGGTTCTAGTAGTCGTGTCAAGGCCACCCCTAACATCCACATAAGAACTGCAAGACAGATAGAACCAGTGACAGTATGATGTCTGAATCAATGAATAACAGCAATTCAACCGGCTCAAGGACTTAACCAACTCAAATCAAAAAGGTGCCAAATATTTTAAGAAATATTTCAAAACAAACTAAATCCCACTCTCTCTCACAGTGCTCAATCACTATCAACAACACACACACACACACACACACACACACACACACACACACACACACACACACACACACACACACACACACACACACACACACACACACACACACACACACACACACACACAAACACACTACCACCAACGCAATACAAGTAAAAATCTTCACTTAACTTTACGTTGGCCTCCACTCTTCCACCACACACAGCAACATTTGGGACAAGCTCACCAGTTGCCCGGATGCCGACTGAAGCTTTTGAACTTCCTGTGAGTGTGGTGTTGCTCCTTGTGGAGGACACTTTGGCACTCATCTGCTTCTCTCCGTCTGCTTTTTCCGTCTGCTTCTTTCCGTCTGCTTCTTCCTTCTGCTTCTTTCCGTCCGCTTCTTTCCGTCTGCTTCTTTCCGTCTGCTTCTTTCCGTCTGCTTCTTTCCGTCTGCTTCTTTCCGTCTGCTTCTGTCCGTCTGCTTCTTCCTTCTGCTTCTTTCCGTCCTCTTCTTTCCATCTTCTTCTTTCCATCTTCTTCTTTCCATCTGTCTCTATTTGTCTACTTCTCATCTGTGCTGCTTCTGTTGGCTTGGTAGCTAACTGATGGTGGCCGCTGGGAGCATGGAGCTGGGTCTGGAGCGTCTCCCGAATGGTTCGCTCCTCTTTCTCAAAGAACCACCATGAGAGGCAGGTGCACCTATTCAGATAATCACAGTGCAACCTAACTATGAAACAGGATCACATTCATGAAGGAAAAGGGGTGAGTCCAAGAACAAGTGTGACACGTTCTAATTCATACAAAAAAATGGTATACCCACTTTATTCACCCATATGACATCAGCATGTATTCCATTGCTGCAACAAGTCGCATTAAGTTATTTCACAAATGCTAATAAAAAAGTGTTGCTTAAACTTTTTTGGTTTGAGTAAACGTAGGACACAGGTGTAGCTATAAAGACCAGCTGCTGGATTTATTTAAATATTCAAACATAAAAATATTTTAGAATGCGTACCTGGGCACATCATCAGTGCAATGCTTGTGAGTACTATTCTGTATACTTACCACGTCCCAAATAGCACCCTACCACCTATGTAGTAGACTACTTTTCACCAGGGCCTACAGGGAATAGGTCTACAGTAGTACACTACATATGGAAAAAAGGTACTATTTAGGACACAGTCATGGTCTTAGAAATATTAAATCAGAGGTGTTTTATAGTTAAAACACCCTTTAATCATATATATTGTTGATGGATGATCATTAATAGCCTCAACATTATGTTTTTGACAGGAGCCATTGATGGAATTTAATTGAAGGAGTCTGAATTAAGTGTTACGCTAATGATGATTGATTGAACCTTATTTACGAGGTTGAACATTTATTTTTATCCACAGCAAGGGAATAACTCTAATTATTTCAGTATTATTATGTTTTCTAAGACTTGCAATGCAATGTCGTGTCTTTACTATCATTAAATTGAAGACTTAGTTTTATCAAAGATTCTCTGTAATTAGTATTACGCGATCAAACTGATTAATCATGTAACTGTAATTAACTAGGAAGTCGGGGCACCAAGGAAAATATTCAGATTACAAGGTTGTCAGAGTCGTGTGTATAGGTGGCAGGGAAGTCAGGCGCAGGAGAGTCAAACGGAGTGTAAATGGAGTCTTTTAATAAATGCTCCAAACACTAATATGTACATACATAAATAAACATGGGTACGAGGACCCGTCGCGCACCTATACAACCACCTATACAACCAACCAAACAAACACCTATACAAACACCTATACAAACACCTATACAAACACCTATACAAACACCTATACAAACACTGACATAAAACAATCTCTGACAAAGACATGAGGGGAAACAGAGGGTTAAATACACAGCAGGTGATGGATGGGATTGAAACCAGGTGTGTGGGAAAACAAGACAAAACCAATGGAAAATGAAAAATGGATCAATGATGACTAGAAGACCGGTGACGTCGACCGCCGAGCATCAGCCCGAACAAGGAGAGGCAACGACTTCGGGAGAAGTCGTGACAAAGGTTATAATTTACTAATATAACCTTTCAGATATTTTCATATCTGATCAATAGTCTTCTGATTAATGAATTATTTACTTTACCTCACATTCCAAACATTGTAAATTGTTGGTTATCTGCACGAACCCAGCCTTCACTATGAGTCATCCATACATCAATTGTCTTAAATCATTTATTTATTACTAACTAAGTAATTCACAGAAATGCATAAACAAACTAACAAAGTCAATATGGTTACAAGAAATGATAAGGGAATGTGCCCTAGTGGGCTAAACCGCCATCGCGGCTTGGTGGACAAAAGGGGGAGTCAGCTGAAAAGTCACTACAGAGTTGATAATTATAACAATTGAAATGCTAGTCCTTTGCACATGAACGCTCACTCATTCGGGAACAATTGCAATCAATATATATATTTACGCTCAGTGTGTCGTCTTGATCAATGTTGAAAAGTTTATTTTGTGCAATTGTCCGTCTCTCTCACTCTCTCTCTCTCTGTTGTGGTTAGAGTGGGTGGTTCAGAGTGACATTCCTGATAGAATTGATGTTTCGGCGGTTGTCGTTCTTTGCATTCAATGATACCGAATTCCTAGCTGCAGACTAGTAATTAATAAAAAATAAAAATACTATTTAATTGTACCTTTATTTAACTAGGCAAGTCAGTTAAGAACAAATTCTTATTTTCAATGATGGCCTAGGAACATATTCGGAATTGCAGAAAAGGGCTGTCCCAGGATGCCTGACCCTAACTGGGCTCATGGGCGGTCCTCTGATTTAGTTCAACTCAAAAGGGAATTGGATTTTCCTTCATTAAACAGTCCAAAATCATATTACACAATTTTACAAACAGTATCATCCTCCCTCATTCATCTTATACAACAATTAGATGTAAACCTCATATCTGAGGCTATTATATAAACAGCATTATGGTAATGTGGCCACACCGTCTCCCATGAGCTTCACCAAGTTGTAACAAACGAACCAGTTCGTAGCTGGATTCTTCACCAACCTTTTATACTTTCTCCGGAACATGAAATTGGTTCGTACCTCAAGTACTGTGAGGTGGAAGAAATTCCTTTGTTCTCAATGAAAATGTACTCTGCCTCTTATACTGTGTGGCCATGTGGTGGGGTCTTCTCCTCAGGAATTTACAACCTCTCTCTGACCAGAGAAGCCTAGTTGAAGGAAGCAGAGGGAGGCAGGGAGAGGGGGATGGGGCTTGCTATACCCAAAGAGGGCAACGTCATGACAGCAATAAGCAAATAATCTCAGACAAAACAGCATTGATAAGATCATTAAGCTTAATTAGCAGCTAGGAATTACATTATTGGATTTCATTCTGTTTATTCATGTTCTTCTATGAAGCAAACTGCGGCACATAACATCACTATTAGGCCCCAACCAATAACAACAAAGGCTTGAAATTGCCACGCTAAAGGTTCACCCCCCCCCACACACACAAACACACGCCCCACAGAGACAATACCCAGTCAAGCATTCTTTCATATGAGACTCATCGGAGTGTGTTATTCCCCTGAACCACCCCAGCAGTCTGCCTAAACTTCAGCAGCCTGAATAAACCTGAGCACTGAATAGAAGGTTCCCTGTGGAGCCAAACAATACACAACACTTTGCACAATAAGACACAGAAGGGGATGAACTACTCACAAATGCCTTTTTTTTTTTTTGGGGGGTAGATCAGCATTAATATTGCAGATAGATTGTAGCTTCCATCAAGTCATTTTCTGTGTCATTTCCAATAACCCATATATATGTTCCCATATATATATATATATATATATATATATGTTCCCGTATTGCCCAGCGACAGCCCCAAAACCTGAAGGATCTGGAGAAGGTCTGTATGGAGAAGTGGGCCAAAATCCCTGCTGCTGTGTGTGCGAACCTGGTCAAGAACTACAGGAAACGTATGATCTCTGTAATTGTAAACAAAGGATACCTGTACCAAATATTAAGTTCTACTTTTCTGATGTATCAAATACTTATGTCGTGCAATAAAATGCAAATGAATTACTTAAAAATCATACAATGTGATTTTCTGGATTTTTGTTTTAGATTCCGTCTCTCACAGTTGAAGTATACCTATGATACAAATTACAGACCTCTACATGCTTTGTAAGTAGGAAAACCTGCAAAATCGGCAGTGTATCAAATACTTGTTCTCCCCACTGTATATATCTTAAAAAAGTAAACTAATGGACAACAACACTTTCTCACGTCGGCAAATTACGACGTGCCATAAGGGCACGGGGACGAAGACCAAGCAAACACGTATACTACACACAGGGTTGAAACCCAAACAAAAGAGCGAGGAGTACCTCAAAAAAATTAAACTAGCGCACAATCATTATCACACGGGACGAGACCCATAATCATCTGCGCAATCCACAATGGCACAACAGCCCGCCCAAAACTCATAGCACAGGTACTCACATGACCAACGGACATTGTAACAATAATCAGAAGGACAATGGTAAACCAAGGGCATACTTATACAATTACTAATCACTGGGAATAGGGACCAGGTGTGCATAATGAAAGTTCCAGAGGGATCTGTGACACACTTAGGCTTCTACTTCCAGCATATACATATTTTAGGGACACAGTATCATTTACATTAGTTACCTTTTGTTTGCTTTTAATCCCATACCCTCAATCCCTCCCATCTATCCTCTAAGACCATCCAGTTTGATTTCTACTCACAAATACCTTCGTATGTGTGTAATGTTAGCTGAGTACAACAAAGAGTGATAGTCCTGAATTGCTTCATCTTTGTGTGGGTGTGAGACTGCATTCTTACGGGGGGCTCTTTTGCTGTGGATATTTTGGGCTGCCAAGTAGCTAGCTTTCAGGTGAGGGGAGAAGAGGCGGAGGGACAGGGAGAGAGACAGAGAGGGAGCACAGGAGGTAGGTTGCACCCAAAAGAGAAAAATAAACTTGACAGCTTGCCACATGCTGAGTGTAATAGGGGTCCAAAGGAGCCATCGGCAACACACACACACACACACACACACACACACACACACACACACACACACACACACACACACACACACACACACACACACACACACACACACACACAGGCTCTTGAGTCCTAACAAGGGATTCAATTCAGACAGGATTCCCTTGAGTGGGTTTGATATGCAAGCAGAGATGAAGAACAGAAGAGAAACCAGAGAAGAGAAATAATAGGAGGGTTTACTCAAGACCTTAAATTACCTGCCAGTATCTCTCTCTCCCCCTCTTTCTCTCTCTCTCCCGTTTTCTCTCTCTCTCTCTCTGTTTTTTTCTCTATCTCTCTGTCTGCCTTTCTCCCCCCTCTCTTTTCTCTCTCAAGGAAATTCCTAAACCTGAGTTGACAGCCATGGAGAGGATTGTCCTTGCGATTGATATGCCCATTTACCCACTCCTCTTGTCCTCTCTTCCTTTCTCTCCACAGCTCCCTCACTGACCTTAGGTGGTGTCTATACATTTTCTCTAAGCAAACACATTTATTCACTTTGGTTTGTTAGGCTGCATAGTGGTGCATGCACAACATATGGCATAAACTCTACTGGCTGTGTCTGTTTCTCTGTCTTTTTTCCCTGTCTGTTTCTGTGTCTGTTTAATACTTGCATGTATGAGTCTGTCACTGTGTTACAGACTATGGTGAGCCCCATTAACAATTGGAGCAGACCCGCAAAGAACAACAGACAAATGGACAAAGAAATATGATGTGAAAAAGCAGAAATTTGATGAATTGAAAACAACAGATCAGCAGCATTGTTCGTCTGAAGGTGAAGCTGTGAAAATAAATGCAGAAGAGAAACTGATCATCATCCATCCTATATTCCACCCTATCATCTATCCTGTCATCTACCCTATCATCCACCCTATCATCCACCCTATCAACCATCATATCATATATCCTATCATCTATCCTGTCATCTACCCTATCATCCACCCTATCAACCATCATATCATATATCCTATCATCTATCCTGTCATCTACCCTATCATCCACCCTATCATCCACCCTATCAACCATCATATCATATATCCTATCATCTATCCTGTCATCTACCCTATCATCCACCCTATCATCTATCCTATCATTCAGCCTATCATCCACCCTATCATCCATCATATCATATATCCTATCATCTATCCTATCATCCACCCTATCATCCACCCTATTATCTATCATATCATACATCTTATCATATATCCTATCGTCCACCCTATCATCCACCCTATCATCTATCCTATCATTCAGCCTATCATCCACCCTATCATCCATCATATCATATATCCTATCCTCCACCCTATCATCCACTCTATCATATATCTTATCATCTATCCTATCATCCATCCTATCATCCACCCTGTCATCCATCATATCATCTATCCTATCATCCATTCTATCATCCACTCTATCATCCACCCTATCAACCACCCTATCATCCATTTATTATCCATCCTTCACCCCTCCTCTTGTTTTGACAGGAGGACACACCTCCTGCTGCTCCTGTTAATTTAGCTTCTCCCATTACTGTCACGTTTGCTCCCGCTCCCCCTCTCTGGCGCTCAAGGCCACCAGGCTACTCATCATTACGCATACCTGTCACCATAGTTACGCGCACCAGCTCTTCATCAGACTCATCTAGAATCCATCACGTCATTGATTGCCTCCCTTATATCTGTCACTTCCTCAGTTTCATTCCCGTGTCTGCATTGATGCTGTTTTGTTTCTCATGTCCAGATTTTGTTGTTTAGTTTCAAGTCTATTTATTATTAAATAGATATATTATATATTATCCTCACCCTGTACTTGCTTCCCTTCTCCCACCCAGAATCTGTGGTTACAGAACCGTCACAATTGCAGGGAAAATAACAGTTTGTGTGACTTTGTTTTCATGTAACTATACTTGGTTGACATTGACTTGTGTTATGTTCTAAGTATGTCTATGTGCATGTCGAGCCTTTTTTATATTATTATTTGTGTATTGTGTGTGTGTGTGTGTGTGTGTGTGTGTGTGTGTGTGTGTGTGTGTGTGTGTGTGTGTGTGTGTGTGTGTGTGTGTGTGTGTGTGTGTGTGTGTGTGTGTGTGTGTGTGTGTGTGTGTGTGTGTGTGTGTGTGTGTGTGTGTGTGTGTGTGTGTGTGTGTGTGTGTGGCTGTGCAGTTATGTGTGTGTGTGTGTTGATGTTCTACTGTGTGTGCATTTATACATCCTTGATCAAATATTAAACCAGTCAACCATCACAAAGCCTAGTATTTCTCAAGTGGTTCAGTTGATGACTGTTCAAAGACTTCATTTTTTCAAAATACACTGAAAACATCACAATTACATAATCCATACAGATAAAAACAACAATGCAATGTTAAAACTAGTCGATATCGGGGTAAAATAATGTGTGCAATATCAATATACCGGATTTTTCTAACTATTACTTAGAAAAAATCAAGACGTCAATATTCTTGTAATGCTTCTTGGGTAAAATATCAGAATTTCTGATTTTGCAAATAATTCTGAATAATCACAGCAAATCCTCCGATTAACTCGATAAAAAAAGTAGTTTGACTGCCCTAGAATGCAATATAATGGTTACATATCTGTAGCTCAGTTATAAAAAAATGACATTGCATACAATATCAACTCCATGCTGATATTACATGCAATCAACTACACCAGAATCAAACTAAGTTTCTACAGTTGTCTTTATTACATTGCAATTATCATTGCAAGTTTAATATCTGCAATTACCATGACCATCTGGACAATTACATTCTGGTTACCAAAGTAATTACAGGGTATCTACAAGTAAAAAGGAGAAACTCAATATTGAACTCAATATGAACTGAATTATTTTGTGGTCCTTTCACTTACGAGACTTCCATTCACGTACTAGCCTAAATTAATTTCCTCGTTCCAGGGTTCAAGATCATATCTTTCTAAAGCTAAATTCAACAGTTTTTGGATTTGTAGAAGTAGATATGTATGTCATTGAACGCGGCCTCCTTGGGCATCAGTGAAATCAATTTCCTAACAAAGGCCCTTTCAGCAATTTAACTAGGTTTAATAGTCAAGGCTAGGCTCAAAGCAGGATGGAAATTGAATTGATGGAGATAGCAGAGGTCCCCATTTCGCTGATGAGCCAATTGAATCAGCTAGGCCTTGAAGTGTGTGTGTGTGTGCGTGTGTGTGTGTGCGTGCATGTGTGTGTGTGTGTGTGAGAGAGAGAGAGAGAGAGAGAGAGAGAGAGAGAGAATGCATGTGTGTGTGCTTAGTCTGACAATGCATTATATATCACACAAGGAATTATCCAATATCACAGATCCCTAGTCCTTGAGGTCTATAGAGTTTGCAGTTTGTTCTCTGCCCAAAAAAGTTAAATCAGTGATTACATGGCTAGAGAGAATGTTTCTTCTCTAACAAACTTTCGGCTGTCTCTGTAACTCACTTTTTGATTCATTGCTACCCATAATAAAAACAAACCTCTCCTGCTTATAGTGCAGAAAAATGCTGCATCTTTCTACGTAACTCATTTTTATTGAAATACTTCCTCTACAGAAAAGCCTAGATAGAATGCCACACGTTCTGCCTCTCTCCATGACTCATTTGGTCTAAATATGACTTATTATTATAGAAAATACATTTTGATTTCCCAGTGTGAGGAATGCAGTAGCTGTTATTTCTCTTGTTCAGTGGAGAGCAGGGAAGTGGCTGTGATGCAGTGCTTATAAATGCATATCATTGAGGGAGCATTATGCAGCTCTGTGTCTTCTGTCTCCATGTGGACTTGTGAGTAACATTTTAATCCCTACAACACTGGGACGACATTCCACTCCCCACTTTCCTACTTTTGTTGACGTTTTGGAACCATGCTGTGCATGACAAATAGGATCTCACATGTTAGTTTGTCTGTCTGTGTTTGTGTGTTTGTGTATGTATCATTTCATTGCGTGTGTGTGAGTGGGTGCCTGTGTGTGAGTGGGTGCCTGCAACAGCGCCTCTTCAACTTCAGGAGGCTGAAAGAATGTGGCTTGCCAACACCTACAACACCCGATGTCACAGAAGGCAAAAAGATCATAAAGGACAATAACCACCCGAGCCACTACCTGTTCACCCCGCTTCCATCCAGAAGGCGAGGTCAGTACAGGTGCATCAGAGCTGGGACAGAGAGATTGAAAAACAGCTTCTATCTCAATGCCATCAGATTGTTAAAACCTCTCTGGGATAGGCGGGACGCAAATGTTCCACTTGGCCAATTGCCAGGGAAAATGCAGAGCGCCAAATTCTAACTTTCATTAAATTACACATGTAAGATACCAAATTAAAGCTACAATTGTTGTGAATCGAGCCCACATGTCAGATTTCAAAAAGGCTTTTCGGTGAAGGCATAAGAAGCTATTATCTGATGATAGCACAACAGTAAACAAATAGAGAATAGCATATTTCAACCCTGCAGGCGCAACACAAAACGCAGAAATAAAATATAATTCATGCCTTACCTTTGACAAGCTTCTTTTGTTGGCACTCCAATATGTCCCATAAACATCACAAATGGTCCTTTTGTTCGATCAATTCCGTCGATATATATCCAACATTTCCATTTATTTGGTGCATTTGATCCAGAAAAAAAACAGCTTCCAATTTGCGTAACGTCACTAAAACATATCTTGAAAGTTACCTGGAAACTCTGCCAAAACATTTCAAACTACTTTTGTAATACAACTTTAGGTATTTTTAAACGTTAATAATCGATCAATTTGAAGAAGGGTCTATCTGTTTTCAATACAGAAGGATCACAAACTAATGCTACTTTTTTAGTCTTGCGCAACTCTCAAACAGTAAACATAAAGTTACCCTGATCCAAGATGGCCGTACTTATTCATTTCACAAAGGAATAACCTCAACCTATTTCCAAAGACTGGTGACATCCAGTGGAAGCGGTAGGAACTGCAAACAAGTGCCTTAGAAATCTAGTTCCCCAATGAGATCCCATTGAATTGACAGTGACCTCAACAAAAAAAAACATCTGAATGGTTAGTCGTTGGGGTTTTGCCTGCTACACAAGTTCTGTTATACTCACAGACATGATTCAAACAGTTTTAGAAACTTCAGAGTGCTTTCTATCAAAATCCACTAATATATATGTATATATATATTCCTGGCATGAGTAGCAGGAAGTTGAAATTGGGCACGTTATTTATCCAAAAACGAAAATGCTGCCCCCTATCCCAAAGAGGTTTTAAACAGCCACCACTAGCACAGAAAGAAGGCTATCTACGTACAGACTTGATAGCAGTGGCCACTTTAAAAAATGGAACACTAGCCACTTTAATAATGCCACTGTTAGAATGTTAACATATCTCGTATTACTCATCTCATATGCATATTCTGTATACTGTATCCTTCACTATCTATTCCTTACTATCTATTGCATCTTAGCCACTCTGTCACATCCATATATTTTATTCTCATATATTCTTATCCCATTCCTTACTAGATTGTGTGCATTAGGTTTTGTTGTGGAATTTGTTAGATATTAGGTTTTGTTGTGGAATTTGATAGATATTAGGTTTTGTTGTGGAATTGTTAGATATTAGGTTTTGTTGTGGAACTGTTAGATATTACCTGTTAGATACTGCTGCTCTGTCGGATCTAGAAGCATTCGCAATAACATCTGCTAACCATGTATATGTGACCAATACAATTTGATTTGATTTGTTTCTACAGAAAAGCCTAGATAGAATGCCACACGTTCTGCCTCTCTCCATGACTCATTTGGTCTAAATATGACTTATTATTATAGAAAATTAATTTTGATTTCCCAGTGTGAGGAATGCAGTAGCTGTTATTTCTCTTACTCAGTGGAGAGCAGGGAAGTGGCTGTGATGCAGTGCTTATAAATGCATATCATTGAGGGAGCATTATACAGCTCTGTGTCTTCTGTCTCCATGTGGACATTTATACCCCACAACACTGGAACGACATTCCACTCCCCGCTTTTCCACTTTTGTTGACGTTTTGGAACCGCGCTGTGCATGACAAATAGGATCCCACGTGTTAGTGAGTCTGTCTGTCTGTGTTTGTCTGTCTGTGTTTGTCTGTCTGTGTATGTTATCATTTAATTGTGTGTGTGTGTGTTATTTGTGTGTGTGTGCGTGTGTATGTGTGCGTGTGTGTGTGTGCGTGTGTGTGTGTGTGTGTGTGTGTGTGTGTGTGTGTGTGTGTGTGTGTGTGTGTGTGTGTGTGTGTGTGTGTGTGTGCGTGCGTGCGTGGTGCGTGCGTGCATGCATGTGTGCCTGTGATTTTGTGATTTGAGGAATCAGCCAAGCCATTAAAAGAGGACGTGGTACCTAATTGCACTATGAATCCGGCACAACTTACAAACAGTACATGCATACACATTGATAGGCATGACGCACACACTCATGCATTCACGTATGCAAACACACAGAAGTATAATTCAACTTCACACACTGTGTAGCCAATGCACATGTTTTTCACATTTCTGTCAGAATGACAACATGACTAGAGGAGCCAGGCAATGGAGTATAATACTGTTGATTATGTGGAATTGTTTCATTTAGTAAGACAGTTTAGAATACAATGGAATGTCTTTGTTTTCACCCAGATTCAAGTTCTGAGCCTCTCTCTCTCTCTAACTGTCTCTAACTGTCTCACTAAACCTCAAGTGGTGATTGTGACCTGGGATGACCTCTCCTTCTAAGACTCCCATCTCTCTTTCTCCCAACCACTGTGTATGTTCAACCATGTATGTTCTGCCCTTTCGCAATCACTATGTCATGTCTGTTCTACCCTCTCTCAACTACTATGTCATGTCTGTTCTACCCTCTCTCAACCACTATGTCATGTCTGTTCTGTCTTCTCTAAACCACTATGTAATGTCTGTTCTGCCCTCTCTCAGCCACTATGTCATGTCTGTTCTGCCCTCTCTCAACCACCATGTCATGTCTATTCCTCCATCATTAGCTAGACTTTGTCCTCTCTTTCCTTCCTTTGCTGTGTATGTGTATGTGTATGTGTGTGTGTGTGTGTGTGTGTGTGTGTGTGTGTGTGTGTGTGTGTGTGTGTGTGTGTGCATGCTTCTACTTGAGTGTGTGTACGCAGTATGTGTACCTATGTATCTGCCCCTCAGTGTGTTTGTCTGTACTGTATATGCGTCTGGTAATTTCTTTAAAAATAGAACTTGGAGATGATTGCCAGTTTTGCCACCTCTGAGGGACAGGGCACAATGACGGGAGACACAAATCCACAATTCAGATTCAGACAGAATATTGTTTCACTGTCCGTTTAGTGAACAGAGCTGATAGTGATGTCATCTCTTCGTGTGAAGTAATATCCTTGTTCTGCTATTCTAAACACAAGGATGATCAGTGAGAAAATGACTTTGCTCTGGCTCTGTGCTCCCTATTTTTTTTGTTGCTGTCTCTCCTCTCTTCAAGGTCTCTCTTTCAGTAAATATTCACTATTTAATCTTTTGGCTTGTGTGAATAAGAGAAAATAAAATCAACTTGTCATTTTTTCAGGCACCATGCTCCAGCCATCCATGCCATCCTACAGCCTATTACAAAGCAGTTTGATATTTCCCTTCAGAGTGGATGGCTTTGATGACTTTGTCTCTGTCTGAAGAGGTTGTTTCTGTTGCACAACTCACTGCCCTGAAAACTCTTAGACAAGTGACTCATTGTCTCTCTATCATCTTCAGTCCAATTTACCCCTGTCAAGTGGTGCAGGCTGTTGGAGTTTGTCTCTCTCTGGTTTGATCTAACAAGTCTTTATTTTCAGTGTAGCCTCCTAAGAAAGGCTTTGCTGATGTTAAACTCAGTGGAAGACCTATAGCAGGAGTCACACATTATCTGACATATTGATATGAAATCAGTGTTCACTGACATCATATCAAGGAGGGTGTTATTGATTTCAGACGGCTACCAGGAAGATTGATGCCCTTGAACTAATCTATTTTTGTTCTAATTTGAAGATATATATCCACTGATACAACTAGCAATTACAATATATATTATCATTGTGATCTTGAGACACTGTGAATAACAATAAGTAAAGAGATGAAGAGATATGGCTGTTTAGATAACACAATTAATTTATTGATTAAAGGATGTGACTGCTTTTTCAGATTGTTGTGATAAGCATGGCCAGCATTCAAAACGTATATCAAAGTGGGAGGGCTGATCTACGGACAGTTTTGCTTTTAAGATTAGCCTTTTAAGACACCTCATTAATATTTTCATGAACCGAACAATTGTTTCGCTTTAAAACCTCTTTGACCAACTCTGGTCCTGGAGAGCTACAGCGTGTGCATGCACCAGTGGAGGCTGCTGACTGGAATGCAATCAATGGAATGGTATCAACCACATCAAAGACGTGGTTTCTGGGTGAAAAGGATCCACCAGCATTCCCCCACTTCAGTCCGTCTGAAGTAGGAGGGACGCAGGTAGCCTAGTGGTTAAGAGCATTGGGCCGGTAACCAAAAGATGGCTGGTTAGAATCCCTGAGCAGGCAAGGTGGAAAAATCTGCTGTTCTGTCCCTGAGCAAGGCAGTTACACCCAACAACTGCTCCCTGGGCACTGAGGATGTCGATTAAGGTATCTACCACACCTGACTAGGTATCTCCACTGTCTACCACACCTGACTAGGTATCTCCCATGTCTATCACACCTGACTAGGTATCTCCCCTGTCTACCACACCCGACTAGGTATCTCCTCTGTCTACCACACCTGACTAGGTATCTCCACTGTCTACCACACCTGACTAGGTATCTCCCCTGTGTACCACACCCGACTAGGTATCTCTCATGTGTACCACACCTGACTAGGTATCTCCCCTGTGTACCACACCTGACTAGGTATCTCTCATGTGTACCACACCTGACTAGGTTTATCCCCTGTCTACCATACCTGCTTCACCTAATCATGGTAATTAGCTATTGAATTAGATACATAAAGATACTGTTACTGTTTTCAGCAAACAACTCGAACAAAACCGAAATAGAACTCTTGATCAGCTGGGAGGTTTATTTGTCGTAATTCATCTGGAGAGAAATGGTGCTTGTTTAGATTGAAAACCTGTGTTGCCATGACAATTAGTGCTGGATCTGGGTGGTTTACTTTATGTGTTTAACAAATTGTTAATGAGCTTGCAGGCAGGCAGACATGATTATTCAACAGCAGGAGAATCAGCCTCTAATTTGGAAATCAATGAGGGAGAGAGAGAGAAAAGAGAAAGGAGGAGAGAGAACAATAACAGCCAATGACTCAAAAGTATTTGGAGGGGAGGATGAGAGATGGGTGAAGAGAGGGAAGGAGAGAGATGGAGTGTTTGGGCAGAGTTGTCACAGGAAAGTGACAATAAAACAAAGGGGAAGAGAGATTGAGTAATTAGAACTATTCTGCATCAGTGTAAGATACATACTTTGAATGCTATTTTAGTTTGATGTTAAGCATCTGTGAGTTGTAGCTTATATTCTAATAAAATAAATAAAAATGTTATTTGTCACATGCACCGAATAAAACAGGTGTGGACTTTACCTTGAAATGCTTATTACAAACCCTTTACCAACAATGCAGAGTATTTTTTTAATAGCTAAATTAAAAAAGGAAATAGTAACACAATTAAATAACAATAATGAGATTTTATACTGTACCAGGAGCACCGGTACCGAGTCAGTTTGCAGCTGTACAAGTGGGTAGGCGTAAAAGCGACTAGGCAATCAGGATAGACAAAAAACATAATAGCAGCTGCATAGCCTAGCAGTTGAGAGTGTTGGACTGGTAACTGAAAGGTTGCTGGTTTGGATCTCTGAGATTACTAAATGAAAAAACTGTTGATGTGCCCTTGAGCAAGCCTCGTAACCCTAATTGCTACTGTAAGATGTTATGGACAAGAATGTCTGATAATTTTAAGAAAATGTAATGGTGTCAATGTTAGTGTGCATAGTCAGTGCCAAAAAAAAGGGGGTCGATGCTAATAGTATGGGTAGCCATTTACTTAACTTTTCAGCAGTCTTATTGCTTGGGGGTCGAAGCTGTCGACAAACCCTTTGGTAGCAGAGGGAACAGTCTATGACTTGGGTGGCTGGAGTCATTGGCACTTTTTAGGGCCTTCCTCTCACACTGCTTGGTATAGAGATCCTGGATGGCAGGGAACTCAGGCCCAGTGTTGTACTGTAGCGCCTTATGCTCTGATGGAGCCAGTCAAGATGCTCTCAAAGGTGCAGCTGTAGAACCTTTTGAAGAACTGAGGGCCAGTGCCAAATATTTTCAGCCTCCTGATGGGGAAGAGGCATTGTCGTGCGCTCTTCATGATTGTGTTTGTACCGTGATAGTTCCTTAGTGATGTGGACACTGAGGAACTTGGAGCTCTCGACCTTCTCCACTACAGCCCGATCGATGCGAATGGGGTCGTGCTTGGCCCTCCGTTTCCTGCAGTCCATGATCAGCTTCTTTGTTTTACTGACGTTGAGAGAGAGGTTGTTATCCTGGCACCACAGTCTCTGACCTGCTCCCTGTAGGCTGTCTCATCATCATTGGTAATCAGGCTTACCGCCGTTGTGTCGTCTGCAAACTTAATGATGGCCATGTGTGGCAGTCATGCGCTGCCACACAGTTGGAGGTGAATATGGAGTACAGGAGGGAACTAAGCATGCACCCCTGAGGGGCCCGGTGTTAAGGGTCAGCTGCCTACCATCACTTTCTGGGGGCGCCCCCCCGGGAGATGTGGTGTTATTTGGTGTTGTTCAGCAGATTTGGACGTGTGTTTGGTGTTACTTAGCGATATGTCGAGCTAAAAGGTCAGGCTGTAATCACAGGTATAAACATCAGTCTGCCCCAGCCCGGCTCAGCTCCCACACAGGACACAAAGCTGCACATCACCAGGAACAAAATGTCAGCCAGATTAGGAGTGCTGATTGCCCATTACAAGGCCAGACTCAGCTCTGAATGAGATTAAAAGGGTTCCTTCTTTCCCTCAGCTCTCTCCCACAGACAAGGTCAAAAATACCAAACAAAGAGACTGGAGAATGCAGTTTTTGTAAGAAGGAATGTTTGACTGGAGTGTGTGTGTGTGTGTGTGTGTGTGAGAGTGTGTGTGTGTGTGTGTGTGTGTGTGTGTGTGTGTGTGTGTGTGTGTGTGTGTGTGTGTGTGTGTGTGTGTGTGTGTGTGTGTGTGTGTGTGTGTGTGTGAAAGAGACGTTTATCTTTCTTCATATACCAACCGTTATGGGTCTGTGTGAGTGGGTAGGTTGTCATTGCAGTCTGTGCACTATAAAAGCAAATATTCCCTCCTTTCTTTTCTCCAAGCAGTTGTTTGATTGGTCTTCCTGTAATGCTGCTGAGCAGAGTGTAGCGCAGAGAAGGCCAGTTGTGTAGTCTGGACCTCCAGGCACAGTGGAGGCCAGGGAGAGCCACTCAGACACAGTGGAGACCAGGGAGAGACACTCAGACACAGTGGAGACCAGGGAGAGACACTCAGACACAGTGGAGACTAGGGAGAGACACTCAGACACAGTGGAGACTAGGGAGAGACACTCAGACACAGTGGAGACTAGGGAGAGACACTCAGACACAGTGGAGACCAGGGAGAGACACTCAGACACAGTGGAGACCAGGGAGAGACACTCAGACACAGTGGAGACCAGGGAGAGACACTCAGAAACAGTGGAGACCAGGGAGAGACATTCAGACACAGTGGAGACCAGGGAGAGACAGATGGACATTACAGCGGGTCATTAACTAACCCCTCTGGCCTCTGTTTGTGTGTGTGTGCGCGTTTGCGTGTGCGTGTGTGTGTGTTGTATGTGTATGTGCGTGTTTGTGTTTGCGTGTGTGTGTGAGTGTGTGTATGTGTGTATGTGCATGGACTGTGTAAATGGCCTGTAAATGCATGCTAAATCAAAAATTGTCATATATGTGCGCAAGCATGTGTGTTTATGTTTGTGGGTGCACATACCGCCTCACCCAGAGCCTCCTCTACCTATATGCAGACTACCGGAACACTAGAAGGCCCACGATCAAGAAAAAAGTATTGTCAGCTATCTAAACCTTGTAGTAATTATGGCCCACTTACTGACCAAGACACTTGTCCAGGGGCCCTGACATGCAGGCACCCTCTACTGATTTTGTTAGTCAGATATCATTTTAACATAAGTCATGCCAAAATGTGTAGAACCTCATGAAACGTTTCTCTCTGCCCAATGGACAAATGTGTACGGCCTTAAAACTGTAGAGGTGCTTCTGGCCTTACCACATCAATCAACCTTTAACCCTTTACACTTGTGGGAATTGACCTATATGGTTAGGGCTACATTGAATAGTTTCTTACAGAATAAGTATGAAGAAAAGCATATGTATAGCCATCGTAGCAATTGAAAGGGAACAGCTTGGAGATTATGGGAGATGTATTATACCGGAGTTGAGGACACAACAGTTCACCTGACACAAGACTGAATCCAAACATTACACTGTTGATGTTATGTGCATTTTACATTTGTTGATAACGAAATTTGAAAATACTCTGGATACATTCAGTAACATGATAAGAATATTCCTGGAAAATGTGAGGTAGGTGAAACATAAAACAACACAAATGACAATGGTTTGAGTGAGAGGACTAATGTCTCCAAGTGGCCACACACCTCTCCAACGGTTTGCACAGTTCCTAAGTCATTTCAACTCATTTTTATGACTCAAGGAAGAGTCTTCAACTAGAAGGTGGTTGTTTGGGCTCTCCTAGCTGTGCCGTTGAGGAACTAGATTAAGCACACACCTGTTTTTGCTTTGTTTGAAACACAACCCTGCATCCCCTTCATCACGTAATTGTTTTAGCTGTTTACGCAATTCAAAAACGGTCCGTAATAAATCGAAATCTGGGACAGGTGGGCATGATTTTTGGTGTGCATAGAAAGGAGTGCATAAGTGCATTCAGGTGCGTGTTCTGAGGTTCATTTTCTTAACAATAAACAAACATGGATTCGTTCTCTTCAGAACAACCCAGTGTATGACCCCATGTCATGTTGTAACTGTACATTAAACGTAGTGATCATAAACTTTGACACTGTTTATTACATGAGTTTTATAACATGGAAATGTGAAGTGCACATTTGGCTTGCTAGTATGATATCAAAGCGGTATTTATTATAATCCTCAATGTCTCATCTTTCAAAATACATAGCGTCCTCTTAATTTACAGCATTTCCCTCACTTAGACAACAGAACATTTTCAAAAATTGCCAATTTAGCAGGAGGGATGGGGGAAACTTCTTGCTCAGAACGTCGGTCAGTCAAAACCCATACAGCGCTGTGACGTGCATAGCCAGAACTCATTTTCATTTATAGCATGTTACTATACAGCCATTGCGTTCCAATCTAGGTGTTTATCAGTGCCAACATCTGCCATATTCAACCCGAACATGGTACAAGTGTAAAAGTTTAACAAGGATGCCTTCACCGCCTTTCAGTATATCCACACTTCATATTTATCTGCTCATGTTCAGGTTACCTCAGGTGAAAGATAAACCATGTTCAACTAAAGGAGGAAACAAGTGAAGTGAATTGAAGCAGAATGCCATGTGCATTGCTGATGCGTTTGTTCTCACTGCGACTTGCGGATGCATGGGTTTTGTAACTGTAACCATCTATCTTATAAACAATGCATCTTTGTTGTGCCATCCATCTCACACAGCACGCCTGACTGAACTCCTTTCACTGCGCTGGCAAACAAAACGCTTGACAACGATTGAGCCAAATTTTACCCTTGCATAATATATCTATCACTGTCTACACCACATTATATCACCACGGAGAGCGAGAGGAGCACAAAGAACTAACAATGTGTCAAATGATCTAGTGGTTCTGTCCTTGCTAGATACTGTAGTCATGGACAAAATCTGTTGATAAAAACATTAGCGAGAATAGGTAGGATGGAGAGGGATGGGGGGGTGATGGAGCCCACGAGAGGGAGGGAGGGTGGAAGAGCGGGACAGAGGACAGGGAGATTATTTGAAGATATGATGTGAAGGTAGTGTCCATGGTGCATGCAATGTGTTAGAAGATGGTAGGAGTTGTCTCTGGGGCATGTGGAACATATATAGGAGGTTGTTAGGAGGAGGAGATTGGAGAGCTATGTAGAATTAGACCATGAGTATGTGGTGTGAAGGAAGCTCCATCTGTCGTCTGTATCCATATGCCTGGGTGAAGTTCAGCAGGTATGACGTTTTAAAACGGCATTGACATGGGGAGATGCAACCTGATCTTGACCAATAATAATGCTCATCAACTGTAAATGTTTTGTTGTAAAATGAACATGACCCTTGGCTGAAAGGTTTCTGTTGAGTGGCATCATACTGTCCATACACTGTGAAGAATACATATGCTTTAGGTATATTACTGCAGCTCTTCTCCCAGCTCCTTCAGTTGATTCCTATACTGTTATGCTGATGTCTCCATGGTGATGCTCTAATGATTTCACCATTCTCATATTGCCCAATTTCCTCTGTGTTTACATCCTGCTCTGTTCATTTAAGGTGACTCAAAGACCAGCACGCACACAAGCACTCACTGAGGTAAATACACAACAGTATGGGACGTGTAGTGTGTTTGTATGTGTGTGTGTTTGTGTGTACTTTGACCTGTGTGTTCAATATATTTAGACAAAGTGGTAGGGGATGCTCTGTAGGATGGGGGTAATTTAGTGAAGAGGGATTTCTGTCCATTTCAATACCTGGACACATACATCTTCAATCTGCTCCATTTTCCCTGTGACTCGGGTGCATCCCAAACTGCTGCACCGTGCTATTTATATTTGTGCTTCCTCTGCGGAAACCAAATGCTCTCTTAGCCCTAATGGAGGTGCTACGGAGCCAAAATAGAGTGGCTGCCTGCTTGTTTACCACAGAGCCTTTCCTTTCCTTCCTCCCCAATAGATACTAAAGAGAGGATAGGCGAGAGAGAGAGAGAGAGAGAGAGAGAGAGAGAGAGAGAGAGATAAGAAGGAAGAGTGCATCTCATATTTTCTCAGCTCACTGGTCAGCATAGCAGCACCCACCGCATAGCACGCGCTCCAGCAGGTGATTTTTCACTGGCCAACCACAAAGCCAACTCCTCCTTTGGCCACCTTTCCTTCCAGTTCTCTGCTCTCCAGTTCTCTGAAGCTGGTGACTTATATTTCCCTCACTAACTTTAAGCATCAGCTGTCAGAGCAGCTTACCGATCGTTGCACCTGTACACAGCCATCTGTAAATAGCCCACCCAACTACCTCATCCCCGTATTGTTATTTTTTTTGTTGCTCCTTTGCACCCCAGTATCTCTACTTGCACATTCATCTTCTGCACATCTATCACTCCAGTGTTTAATTGCTCAATTGTAATTATTTCGCCACTATGGCCTGTTTATTGCCTTACCTCCCTAATTTTACTACATTTGTACACACTGTATGTAGATTTTTCTATTGTGTTATTGACTGTACGTTTGTTTATCCCATGTGTAACTCTGTGTTGTTTGTGTTTCACTGCTTTGCTTTATCTTGGCCAGTTCGCAGTTGTAAATGAGAACTTTTTCTCAACTACCCGGTTAAATAAAAGTGAAAAAAATTCAATTAAAATAAATGATCAGACAGAGGAGAGAGAGTGAGGATGCAGAGTCAAACAGGATAGGAGAGAGAGGAGAGAGAGAGGAGGCAGTGTAAGTGAAGAGGCAGAGCAGGAGAGAGGGACGTAAGGGAGGAAAATGTCTAGATCTGAAAAGGCTTTTTCCTAAATCTACCCAAATGTTTTATTCATGAGGAAAGGCCTCCTCAGCTCCACTGTAGAAATCGTCATCCTCTCTTCCTCTTCTCCTCCCTCTCTGCTATCCTTCCCTCTCTTTTTCCCCAGGCAAATATGTTAACAGCTTTTTACATTGTTGCTTACAGTGTCAAGCATGCCGTACTTACAGCTCTGGCCCCCTCCACCTACAGTTCAACACACACAGGCACGCACGCACGCACGCACGCACACACACACACACACACACACACACACACACACACACACACACACACACACACACACACACACACACACACACACACACACACATCTGGAAACCCTACTTACAGTGTGTGCATTTACACAGTAACGCATACAGTTTCTTTATTACATCTGCTATCGCTATACATTTAAATGATAGTTAACTGCACTCCTCTGTCTTCCTCCTTTACTCCCATTGCTGTCTCTCTCTCGCTCTTTATTCTACTTTACCATAACAAGTCAAGAGCAATCACACATCAGAAACCTTATTTCAAGGTACATTTGTCAAGGGCTCTTAGCTGGAATATTTCAGAGCTCTTGTCCTTATAGCCACAGGTGCAGTGTTAATTGTAGAGCAGCAAATGTCCATTACATTTTGGGCCCAAAACAAACCTGAGCTTTGTAAGGTGAAATCAAGTCCTCCTCGGCGTGTACTGGAATGTAAAGTGATGGTATTGAGGTTACATTCAATGGAATGGCTGTAACCTATTGAAATGTCAAAACCTGAGGGTATAGCACTGTATTAAGTTACTATCGAGAGATCAGGTTCAGAATATTAGGAATCAATGAAGGAAAGCTTTCTAAACATATGCATATTCATCTCCATTTCAGCATCAATTGGTCGATTTAAATGTATTCATGAATCATAAAAAACTGGTTTGGAGAGCCATTAAGCCATTAAGCATAACATATATATATTGATTCAAAATTCTGAGGTTTGATTAATCCTGAAAGTTGCCATATTCAGTTATTGAATCCATGGTAATGTTGGAAGATTATAATAGGGAGAATAGTGTACAATAGTATGGTATATCCTCTCCTATTGGCTTCACTTACCATCGTCTGTCGGTGTTATTGTGTTTCTTATTCTCCGGTTAGTCTGTTATCCTGTGTTGGATAATTTCACCCTGTGTGTGTTTGGGTTGACCGTGTTTGTTTTGTTCACCGGAGAATAAACTTTATATCACTATCTGCTCTCTGCGCCTGATTCCACCCACCTTGATTAGACGTGACTAGCGGCCTCAGCCCAAACTCCAGTGGATCAAGCTGTTATTACAATGGTGAAGTTATGTGATGACTAGTCGTTTTAATTTCATGGCAATTTCCAATGTTGGCTAGGAGCAACGCAAGTACCAGTTAAGATTTAGTAGGCTCACAACGAGCTAGGGTGTTGGGGATTGGGATGGGATTGGGGGTAGTGTGACGACCCTCCCACTCTGTCTGCCGTATTCTCTCTTTGTTGTTTCCTTATTAGGATGCCAGTGGGCGGAGTTGGGAGGGTCGTCAGCTACATGGGAAACACCTGGGCCCGGTGTCTTCCAGGATAAATACACCACTTCCCCATTCATGGAGGGGACTCTCCATGCAGTCACCTTTATGGATTTTGTTGTGTTTCTTTGTGGTTTTTGAGTTGTTTGCTTTAGCATCTTTTCAACACCCTGCATTATCACCTTCATGCATGCAAAACACTCACTTACACTACTGATTACTGATTACACACACCATTGTATATTTTCCTTAGTTGCTTTAGTTAATAAATGTATCTTTTGTTACGCCTTATCTCCACGTTGTCTCCCTTTTGTTACGGGCTTTGAGCCGGTTCGTGACAGGTAGGGATTGGCTAAAACTGTGAGCTTCAGTTCTGAACATTATGGGTTCAGTCTCAGTGCTAGGCTTTCGATTTGTAAATCGTTGTATTTTTTTGATTTTAAACCCTAACCCAAACTTTAGTCCTAACCTTAACTACTCGGAATTAATGACTTAACAGCTGGGTCATCTCCTTTGCTTATGGTAATTTGGGGAGAGGGATGAATTGAGCAGCTTTGGAGAACCTAACCACCACCGTAAGGATGGTGGTTTGCCGTCTAAAGGGGGGAGCCCAGTGACAAAATAAAGGGAAATATGGGACCAGGGGCAATGAAGGACAGGGAGTGGCTGAATGAGGCCAGACGAAGCTTTCCGCAGAGTATTATTTTGAGCACACACCGTGCATGCGGCGATGAAGGCCGAGACATCAGGAGCCATGGTGGGCCACCAGAAGCATTGTCGGAGGAAAGCCAGGATGACAAGTACGCCTGGAGGAGTGAGCCCATTCCAGGGCCTGAGACCGGGACGAATCAGGGACAAATATCTGGTTAGCCCCCACCCCTCCCCAGGGTTCGGCTGGGAATGGGAGGATGGTCTCAGATTCAGAGAGTGTGCAGGAGAACTGTACAGTCAAGAAAGGGCGTCGGCTTAATGTTTTTGGAACCTGGGCGGTAGGAGGGTGAAATTGAACCTGGTGAATAACAGGGCCCACTGGGCCTGCCTAGAATTCAGGCACTTGGCTGTGCAGAGGTATTCTAAATTCTTATGTTCAATCCACACCAAAATAGATGTTTGCCCCTTCCAGCCAGTGCCTCCACTCCTCCAACGCCATCTTGACTGCCAGAAGTTCCCAGTTTCCAACGTCATAGTTACTTTCCGCGGGATTGAGACGATGGGACAAGGCACAAGGATGAAGCTTTTGGTCATGTACAGACTGTTGGGAGAGAATGGCCCCCACTCCTACGTCAGAGGTGTCAACCTCAACCACAAACTGATGGGCTGGATCCGGATGGATGAGGATGGGGGCTGTAGTGAACCACTGTTTAACTTTTTATGGCGCAGGGGCAGTATTGAGTAGCTTGGATGAAAGGTGCCCATATCAAATGTCCTGCTCCTCAGTCATAGTTACTAATATTTGCATATTATTATAGTATTGGATAGAAAACACTCTGAAGTTTCCAAAACTGTTTGAATTATGTCTGTGAGTATAACAGAACTCATATAGCCTGAGAAATTCCACTTCCTCTTTTTTTCTGGAGGTGGCAGATTTTCAACCAAGGTCTCATTGAAATTACAGCGGGATACTGATGAGTTTTCACTTCCTACGCCTTCCACTAGATACCAGCAGTCAATAGAACTTTGTCTGATGACTCTAATGGGAAGGGGGGTCGATTGACACAGGAAATCGTCACCACAGCCATGAGTGGACCATGCTTTCACCAGGCCCGTTCACAGATGGGACCTGCGTTCCATCGCTCATCTGAAGTCATTTTAATTCTCCGGTTGGAGCATTATTGAAGATATATGTAAACAACATTCTAAAGATTGATTCAGTACATCGTTTGACATGTTTCTACTGACTGTCGTGGAACTTTTGGACATTTTGTCACGTTATAATCGACGCGCTTTGTGACTTTGGAATTGTTTACCAAATGCGCTAACCAAAGTAGCTAATTGGACATAAATAACGGACATTTTTGAACAAATCAAGCATTTATTGTGGACCTGGGATTTCTAGGACTGCATTCTGATGAAGTTCATCAAAGGTAAGGGAACATTTATCATGTATTTTCTGGTTTCTGTTGACTCCAACATGGAAGCTAATTTGGCTACTGTTCTGAGCGCCGTCTCAGATTATTGCATGGTTGCTTTTTCCGTAAACTGTTTTTGAAATCTGACACAGTGGTTGCATTAGGGAAAGGTATATCTATAATTCCATGTGTATAGCTTGTATTATCATCTACATTTATAATGAGCATTTCTGTTGAAACGATGCTATGCAAAATCACTTGATGTTTTTGGAACTAGTGAATCTAACACACCAATGTAAACTCAGATTTTTATCAAACAGAACATGCATGTATTGTGTAACATGAAGTCCTATGAGTGTCATCTGATGAAGATAATTCAAGGTTAGTGATTCATTTTATCTTTATCTCTGGTTTTTGTGAATGCTATATTTTGCTGGAAAATGGCTGTGCTTATTGTGGTTTGCTGTAGTGCTTTCGCTGAAAAGCCTATTTGAAATCGGACACTTTGGTGGGATTAACAACGAGAATAGCTTTAAAATGATATGAGACACATGTATGTTTTAGGAATTGTAATTATGAGATTTCTGTGGTTTGAATTTGGCGCCCTCTATTTTCACTGGTAGTTGTCATATCGATCCCAATATCGGGATTGCAGCCATAACAGATTTTAAGGTCCTTTCAACGGCTGGGGACCATATGAATGGTACCTTGGGAGAGGTGAGGGCATGAGGGGAGCTGCCAGGGTGCTGTAGCCCCAAATGAAAAGGCAGTAGAAATTGCAAACCCCAGAAACCGTTGTAGCTGCACCCTGGGCATGGGTTGGGGCCAATCCTTTTCAGGATCCATCTGGACATTCCCTTCAGTGATGACGTATCCCAGGAAGGAGATGAAAATTGCACTTTTCTGCATTCACAAACAACTGATTCTCTAGAAGGCGTTATTAAAGGACTTGTCAGACATGAAGAGCGTGTTCTTGGGCAGAATGAGAGAAAACCAGGATGTCAGTGAGGTAGAATGACACAAAACTATGTCCCGGAGCACATCATGGCGCGTTGGTGAGTCCAAAAGGCATGACCAGGTACTCATAGTGTCCACTGGCAGTGTTGAAGGTCGTCTTCCACTCTTCTCCTTCACTTATCCGATCAAGGTGGTAGGCATTCTGAAGGTCCAACTTGGAAAAGATAGTAGCTCCCTGTAGAAGATTGAAAGCTGAGGAGAGGAGTGGTAGACGGTAACGATTCTTGACCATGACGTCATTGAGGCCCTGGTAATTAGTACATGGACGCAGGGTCCTTATTTCCACGAAGAACCCTGCGCCAGCAGGGGTGGCAGAAGGGCGAATGCTCCCAGCAGCCAGAGAGTCCCCAATATACTTCTCTATGGCATTGGTCTCAGGGAATATAGCCGGCCTCGAGGTGGTGTGGTGCCTGGGAGGAGTTCAATAGCACAATCGTAAGGACGATGTACTCATACCTAATAATGAGTTAGGTATCTTTACTGGGCAGGTGGCTATGTAATGCCCTGCAGCACCACAATACAGACAACAGTTGGAGTTCAGCCTACGGGAACGTTCCCTAGGCGATAATGTAGCTCTGCCCAGTTGCATAGGCTCCAGTGTGTCTGACTCAACCATTGCTGATCATTCTCAAGGGGACTCCAGTGGCTTCAGATTTTCTCGGAAATGCAGCCTTCGGGAACTTCCGCGTTCCTTCGGAGGTGAGCGAGCGGCACCGGATGAACGAGTGTGACCGAGACCCGACCTCCTCTCACTCCTGCATTCCCATAGACGCCCATCAATCCTAATGGTGAGGGTGATGAAGGCATTGAGGTCCAAAGGTAACTCTCGAGCTGCTAGCCCGTCTTTTATCTCCTCTGATAGTCCGTGTAGGAAGGTATCGAACAGGGTCTCCGGATTCCATGCACTCTCAGGGACCAATGTGCGAAAATCTACCAAGTAGTCTGCCACACTATGGGAGTTCTGTTGCAAGTTCTGTTCGGTAGTTTTTGGGCCGCCTCTCTCCCGGGCTCCGGAGAATCGAACACCTCCCGCACCTCCGCCATGAAATCTTCCAGATTATAGCAAATGGTGGATTGTTGTTTCCAAATAGCTGTAGCCCAGGAGAGAGCCCTTCCAAACATTAGCATAATAATATACGCTGTCATTGATCGATCTGAAGGGAACGAAGATGGCTGTAGCTCAAAAATAATGGAACACTAGGAAAGAAATGCCCGGCAGGTTCCAGGATCCCCAGCATATCACTCCGGAGGAGGTAAGTGGGGATCTCGGAAAGCCGGGGTAGGCTGAACAAACCCACCACTGGTAGGGGGGTTACTGAGCAACTGGGAGGTCTCAGATGTGGCATGCTGCCTATGAGATAATTCACAGAACTGCTCCATTAACGCCTTGAACCCCTGGTCATGGTGTTCTGCCAGAGATTGTAACCCTTCCATAAGGTTCTGAAGTAATACTCCGAGTCTGCTGTGTCAGTCATGGCCAGTTCATACTATAACGGCACAAAGCGAGACCCAGATGCAGACACAGGAGGAAGATGGTTCCAGTCGCTGATATCTATTGAACAAAAAGGGGCAGGCAAGAGGCAGGTTGAGGACAGGCACATTTTCATTAACCAGGTCAGTGTCCATACAGTACAGGGCAGCAAAGCAGGCTTGAGGTCAGGGCAGGCTGAATGGTTAGGCAGGCGGGCTTAGTGTAAGGGCAGGCAAGAGGTCAAAACTGGGAGGGCTAGAAAAACAGAGACTATGAAAAACAAGAACTCGGAAGACACGCTGGTATGCTTGACAAACTGGCAACAGACAAAACAGAGGACACAGGAATAAATACACTGGGAATAATGAGGAGGACGGGTGACACCTGGAGGAGGGTGGAGAAAATCACAAAGACAGGTGACATTTTTGAGCGTATTTCCAGACGTTTTCAAGTCCATTTTCAAATTTTCATGGCATCTTTATTTTAATCATTGTGATAGGCCTACGTTTTACCGGTTTGGAGTACCCCCATTATTTATTTTGCCGGTATACTGTAGCGGACCATACTGGCTTACTTTCACCCCTGCCCATACCATAACCAGTATAATATCATACCAGTATAACAATAACAAAATACCTAATACCATAACCAGTTTAGACCTCTTTAGGATACCATACAAGGTTCATGTTGCTTCCTATTATTGTGGTTGATGTTTTCTGCAGAGGCCCTTTCAAATTGATAAATACCATAACCAGTCAGTTCCAGATGGCTACGGCACCTTGTTCCCCGTCCTGTGATCATTGAATGTTTTATTGATCGCTCTTGTCCAGGGCACCAATCTCCATCCATGTGCTGCTATTCTTTTCATTTCCTCCCTGGCATTGTCTCATTTCCTCCCCGGCCTTGTCCTCCCCGATACACCTAATCCATCTCTCTCACTGCGCTCAAATCATTACTGCAGCAGGTGATTGGATACACCTTAATCCCCAGGGATCTTGGGTCTGGTGGTGGGGGGGGGGGTATCATAGGTGTGTGTCCTTTCGCGTGTTTGTGTGTTTATGTCTAGCTATGAGGGTCATGATAAGATGTGTTTCAGAGAGTACTTCAATGTGACCGAGGGGTTGTTTCACTGTCCGGTCCTAATCAGAAATAATAACCTCAATTTGAAGCATGCAGCTCTCTCTGCAATCTATTTGTTTTTCTATCGAAATGCTTGTGTCTGACTTTACCTGTCTGTCTTCCTCTGTCTGTCTGCTTTAACCTGTCTGTCTGCCTCTATCTGCCTGTCTGCCTTTACCTGTCTGTCTTCCTCTAACTGTCTGTCTGACTTTATCTGTCTGTCTTTCTCTGTCTGATTTTACCTGTCTGTCTGTCTCGTTCTGTCAGTCTGCCTTTACCTGTCTGTCTTTCTTTAACTGTCTGTCTGACTTTACCTATCTGTCTTCCTCTATCTGTCTATCTGATTTTACCTGTCTGTCTTCCTGTCTTTCTGACTTTACCTGTCTGTCTGCCTCTATCTGTCTGTCTGACTTTACCTGTCTGTCTTCTTCTGTCTGTCTGACTTTACCTGTCTGTCTGACTGTACATATAATTCTGCCTGTGTCGATCTCCATTCTCCATTCTCCAAATTATATACATTCATTGACCTATCGATTTCTACTGTTTCATTTGTTTATTTTGTCCCCTCATGGCGAGCACAATGAGTCCTGTTTCCCTCTAAACAAATCAATGTAAGGTATATAAAACGTAATGATCTGACACTGCATTTGGAAAAGCAGCATTGCATGGTACTAAAGTAGTGGCCTAGTGTTGAGTCATTCTCATTGAGTGCTCAGATAAGCAGCTCAGGTAGAGTGAGAGAGTAGAGGTGTTGCTAGCTTATAAATCTGTCAACACACTGCACAGGGAGGACCAATAAAAGTAGAGTAGGAATGCGTCCCAAATGGTACCCTATTCCCTATACAATGCACTACTTTTGACCAGAGTCCTATGGGCCCTAGTAAAAAATAGGGCACTTTATACGGAAGAGGGTGCCATTTGGGACAGATTTAGTGTCATTTCAGTAGGGTTTATTATGCCTGGGTGATGTTTATTGAAAATACCTGGTTGTTGATGAAGTGATCTGGATCTTAAACATGAATAGACTCAATCAGTGTCTTCATAAGCTTTTCACTTAGTGGATTAGAGGATTAGAATGAATTAGGTCAACCTGGATCTCAAAGACCCTTGCATACCGTATAATGGTTTCCATACAGATTAGAGTGAATTAGGTTGACTTGTATGTCAAAGACACCTGCATACTGTGTAATGATTTCCTTACCAGTTTATGATATGGAAAATGTATATATGGCAATATATGTATATCACTTAGATGTTTTTATGGGCATATATGGTGGAAACATATAGAGTTGAAGTCGGAAGTTAACATACACTTAGGGTGGAGTCATTAAAACTTGTTTTTCAACCACTCCACAAATGTCTTGTGAACAAACTATAGTTTTGGCAAGTCGATTAGGACATCTACTTTGTGCATGACATAAAGTCATTTTTCCAACAATTGTATACAGATGGATTATTTCACTTATAATTCACTGTATCACAATTCCAGTGCGTCAGAAGTTTACATAAACTAAGTTGACTGTGCATTTAAACAGCTTGGAAAATTCCAGAAAATGATGTCATGGCTTTAGAAGCTTCTGATAGGCCAATTGACATAATTTGAGTCAATTGGAGGTGTACCTGTGGATGAATTTCAAGGCCTACCTTCAAACTCAGTGCATCTTTGCTTGACATCATGTGAAATTAAAAAGAAATCAGCCAATACCTCAGAAAATAAATTGTAGACCTCCACAAGTCTGGTTCATCATTGGGAGCAATTTCCAAACGCCTGAAGGTACCACATTCATCTGTACAAACAATAGTACGCAAGTATAAACACCAAGGGATCATGCAGCCGTCATACCGCTCTGACAGGAGACACGTTCTGTCTCCTAAAGATAAATGTACTTTGGTGCGAAAAGTGCAAATCAATCCCAGAACAACAGCAAAGGACCTTGTGAAGATGCTGGAGGAAACAGGTACAAATGTATCTATATCCACAGTAAAACAAGTCCTATATCGACATAAACTGAAAGACTAAAATGGATTAAATGGTTGTTTTTCTCACTATCTGCACATAATAACTCATAATAACAAAGCAAAAACAGGTTTTTAGATTTTTTTTACAAATGTATTACCAATAAAAAACTGAAATATCACATTTACATAAGTATTCAAACTCTTTACTCAGTACTTTGTTGAAGCACCTTTGGCAGCGATTGGGTATGACGCTACAAGCTTGGCACACCTGTATTTGAGGAGTTTCTCCTATTCATCTCCGCAGGTCAGGTTGGTTGGGGAGCGTCGCTGCATAGCTATTTTCAGGTTTCTCCAGAGATGTTCGATCGGGTTCAAGTCCGGGCTCTAGCTGGGCAACTCAAGGACATTCAAAGACTTGTCCCAAAGACACTCATGCTTTGTCTTGGCTGTATACTTAGGGTTGTTGTCCTGTTGGAAGGTGAACCTTTGCCCCAGTCTGAGGTCCTTAGCACTCTGGAGCAGGTTTTCATCAAGGATCTCTCTGTGCTTTGCTCCATTCATCTTTGCCTAGTCTCCCAGTCCCTGTTGCTAAAAAATACATCCCCACAACATCATGCTGCCACCGCCATGCTTCACTGTAGGGATGGGGCCAGAGAATCTTGTTTCACATGATCTGAGAGTCTTTTAGGTTTCTTTTGCAAAACTCAATACAGGCTGTCATGTGCCTTTTACTGAGGAGTGGCTTCCATCTGGCCACTTTACTATAAAGGTGTGATTGGTGGAGTGCTGTAGAGATGGTTGTCCTTCTGGCTCTCTCAGGGTGACCATCGGGTTCTTGGTCACCTCCCTGACCAGGCCCTTCTCCCCCGATTGCTCAGTTTGGGTGGATCCAGAACAACTTCTAT
>NC_056441.1:19516732-19539232 GCF_018296145.1 Oncorhynchus tshawytscha | reverse complement strand
CTCATCACTAAGCTAAAGACCCTGGACTGAAAACCTCCCTCTGCAACTGGATCCTGGACTTCTTGATTGGCAGCCCCCAGTTGGTGAGGGTAGGCAACAACACATCTGTCACGTTGACCCACAACACGGGGGCCCCTCAGGGGAGCGTGCTTAGTCCCCTCCTGTCTCCTTGTTCACTCACGCCTGCCACGCACGACTCCAACACTATCATTAAGTTTGCAGACGACATAATGGTGGTAGGCCTGATCACCGACGACGATGAGACAGCCTATAGAGAGGAGGTCAGAGACCTGGCAGTGTGGTGCCAGGACAAAACTTCTCCCTCAACTTGAGCAAGACAAAGGAGCTGATCATGAACTACAGGAAACGAAGGGCAGAGCAAGCTCCCATTTACATCGACAGGGCTGTAGTGGAGAGGAATGAGAGCTTCAAATTCCTTGGTGTCCACATCACTAAGGACCTATCCAAACACACCAAGACAGTCGTGAATAGGGCACAACAACGCCTATTACACCGCAGGAGGCTGAAAAGATTTGGCATGGGACCTTAGATACTCTAAAAGTTCTACAGCTGCACCATTGAGAGCACCCTGTCTGGTTGCATCAACGCTTGGTATGGCAACTGCTCGGCATCTGAACGCAAGGCGCTACAGGGGGTATTGCTTACGGCCCAGTCATCACTGGGGCCGAGCTCCCTGCAATCCAGGACCTCTATCAGGCAGTGTCAGGGGAAGGCCCTAAAAATGGTCAAAGACTCCAGCCACCCAAGTCATTGGGCTTCTACTCCCAAGCCAAGACTGCTGAACAGTTAATCAAACAGCAACGCGCACTATTTGTATATTATTTTATTATTATTATATATTTTTTTGTTGCACAAACCCACACATACCACACTGACACTCCAACACACACACACACACGCGCGCACACACACACGCGCACACACACACACAAACACGCACACACGCACACACACACACACGCACATACACACAAAACACACACATACATGGATATTGACGTCACACACACAAGCACACACACATACAAATATACATTCGGGTTCCTTCACACTCTTCACATTTGCTGCTGCAAAAATCTTTTTATTATCTATGCATAGTCACTTTACCCCTACCTACAAGTACACATTACCTCAATTACCTTGACTAACCCATACCCCTGCACATTGAGAGGAGAGACACAATGGTCTGTCATTAGCTTTTTAATTAGCCTTGTCCTCTCAATGTGTGTGCATGAAAAACAAAGCTCTTATCAATTACCCAACAGCAACATGCTAAACAAGGGCTTTTAATCAATGACTGTCACAGGCTAGGTCTGCCAGGGTGTTAATAGTAGAGTCAGCTATCGTGTGTGGGTATTAGTGTGTGTTTGTGTTTGTTTATGTGTATAGTGTAGTGTCTATAACCCCCCCCCACAAACACACACACAAATGCCAACTTTAAACACATCTGTCCTTGCAGGCTCAGACCTTGCAGCACACTATTCCACTCAGTGTGTTCCCCCAGTCTCTATGGGGGTGCCACATGGTTCAATTCTCGGGCCGACTCTTTTCTCTGTTTACATCAATGATGTTGCTCCTGCTGCTGGTGATTCTCTGATACACCTCTACACAGACAACAGCATTCTGTATACTTCTGGCCCATCTTTGGACACTGTGTTAACTAACCTCCAGACGAGCTTCAATGCCATACAACACTCCTTCCAAGGCCTCCAACTGCTCTTAAATGCAAGCAAAACTAAAAGCATCATCTTCAACCGATCGCTGCCCACACCCGCCCGCCCATCTGGTTAGACTGTAAACTCTCCTTCCAGACTCACATTAAACATCTCCAATCCAAAATGAAATTTAGAATGGGCTTCCTATTTCACAACAAAGCATCATTCACTCATGCTGCCAGACATACCCTCGTAAAACTGACTATCCTGCCAATCCTCATTTACAAAATAGCCTCCAACACTCTACTCAGCAAATTGGATGTTGTCTATCACAGTGCCATCTGTTTTGCCACCAAAGCCCCATATACTACCCACCACAGCGACGTGTATGCTCTCGTTGGCCGGCCCTCGCTTCATATTCGTCACCAAACCCACTGGCTCCAGGGCATCTATAAGTCTTTGCTAGGTAAATCCCCGCCTTATCTCAGCTCACTGGTCACCATAGCAACACCCACCCTTGGCACGCACTCCAGCAGGTATATTTCACTGGTCACCCCCAAAGCCAACAACACCTTTGGCCACCTTTCCTTCCAGTTCTCTGCTGCCAATGACTGGAACGAATTGCAAAAATCACTGAAGCTGGAGACTTATATCTCCCTCACTAACATTAAGTGTCAGCTGTCAGAGCAGCTTACTGGTCATTGCACCTGTACACAGCCATCTGTAAATAGCCCACCCAACTACCTCATCCCCATATTGTTATTTTTTTTTTTGTTCCTTTGTACCCCAGTATCTCTACTTGGACATTCATCTTCTGCACATCTATCACTCCAGTGTTTAATTGATAAATTGTAATTATTTCACCACTATGGCCTATTTATTGCCTTACCTCCCTAATTTTACTACATATTTTTCTATTGTGTTATTGACTGTTCGTTTGTTTATACCATGTGTAACTCTGTGTTGTTTGTGTCACACTGCTTTGCTCTATTTTGGCCAGGTCGCAGTTGTAAATGAGAAATTGTTCTCAACTGGTCTTCCTCAACTGGTCTTCTTGTGATTATTGTGACTTTGCCATTGTAATTGTTTGTAGGCTTATATAGTCTAAATTGAATCTATGATCGTATGCTATTCATTTGTTTTTTATATGTTCTTTGTATGTCATTTTAATATTTGAGAATTAACCAATAATATTAGGCCATACTTGGCCATGATTACAGACACCTATGTGTGTGTGTCTTTTGACACTATATAAACGAGTCACCCTGCAGTGTTTGTGATTATACCCTGATGAAGACAGCTTACCTGTCGAAACGTTGGACATTACATTTTTGCATCTGAGCTCCTAGAGTGTGCGGCTCTCCTTTATTTCCAAGTTATCTCAGTTTTCACTCAGGTTTCTCTCAGGTTTCTCTCAGGTTTCCCTCAGGTTTCTCTCAGGTTTTTCTCAGGTTTCTCTCAGGTTTCTCTCCGTTTCCTCTCAGTTGTCTCTCAGGTTTCTCTCAGTTTCCTCTCAGTTTTCACTCAGGTTTCTCTCAGGTTTTTCTCAGGTTTCTCTCAGGTTTCTCTCAGATTTCTCTCAGTTTCCTCTCAGTTTTCTCTCAGTTTCCTCTCAGTTTTCCCTCAGGTTTCTCTCAGGTTTCCCTCAGTTTTCCCTCATGTTTCTCTCAAGTTTTTCTCAGGTTTCTCTCAGGTTTCTCTCAGTTTCCTCTCAGTTTTCTCTCAAGTTTCTCTCAGTTTCCGCTCAGTTTCCTCTCAGTTTTCTGGCAGGTTTCTCTCAGGTTTCTCTCAGGTTTCTCTCAGGTTTCCCTCAGGTTTCCCTCAGTTTTCTCGCCCTGTTTTCAGAGGAAAAGAAGACAGTTGTAACGGCAGATCTCCTCTTCGTCTGAAGAGGAGTAAGGATCGGACCAAGATGCAGCGTGGTAAGTGTCCATAATGTTTTTAATAAAGACAAATGAACACTTGAACAAAAAACAATAAACGATAACGTGAAATCTACAAAAAAACGAAACAGTACCGTGTGGTGACAAACACACACATGGAAACAAACACCCACAAACCAACAGTGAAACCCAGGCTACCTAAGTATGATTCTCAATCAGAGACAACTAACGACACCTGCCTCTGATTGAGAACCATACTAGGCCGAAACAGAAACCAAACATAGAAAAACAAACATAGACTGCCCACCCCAACTCACACCCTGACTTTACTAAATAAAGACAAAACAAAGGAAATAAAGGTCAGAACATGACAACAGTGAACATAGTGGTATAGTGTATTAGCTCTTAATGTCAGGTTTCCGCAAGTGATTTTTTTTGTCCCCCCAAGTTTATTGTCATCTTGCGGTCAATTTGCAGTCTACAAATCATTTATAATTATGTTCCGGCCCACCGATCACCCGCTCAAGAAAATATCCGCCTCTGGCAGAATGTAATTGGGGACCCCTGCTCTATACAGTGTTTGTGCTTGTGGTTGTGTATCCTTGTGTGTGTGTGTGCTTGTGGTTGTGTGTACTTGTGTATGTGCGTGCAAGACATGTGTGTGTTTATTTTAGTGAGTGTACACTACCAGTCAATACTTTGGACACACCTACTCATCCAGGGTTTTTCTTTATTTTCACTATTTTCTACATTGTCGAATAATAGTGAAGACATCAAATATATGAAATATTTGAGTATATTTCAGGCATTCTTCAGCTTCTGTATGTGAGTACGAGAGGTTAGTGAGTTGTGTGTGTTCTGTTTGTATGTGTATGTGTGTGTGTTTGTTCGTGTGTGTGTGTGTCTGTGTGTATTTGTGTGTGTGCATGTGTGTGTATATTTGGGGAGGATCTGTGGTAGATTGATGTACATGTCTCTTTGTTGTTCTCCATAATTTGTTATGTGCTGTTGTTTGGACAGACATAGGCTAGTTGGAGATGGGAATAAATGGGACTAGTGACACACATCTATTATGTGTGTGTATGTGTGTGTATGTGCTTGTGCGTGTGCTTGTGTGCGTGCGGGCACACGTGTGTGTGTTTACTTTAGTGAGTGTACAGTATTAGTCATAAGTTTCGACACACCTACTCATTCAAGGGTATTTCTTTATTTTCACTATTTTCTACGTTGTAGATTTTTAAAAATGTATTTTATTTATTTAACCTTTATTTAACCTGGTAGGCCAGCTGAGAACAAGTTCTGATTTACAACTGTGACCTGGCCAAGATAAAGCAAAGCAGTGAAACACAAACAACAACACAGAGTTACACAAACAAACGTACAGTCAATAACACAACAGAAAAATGAGAAAAATCAGAAAAATGAGAAAAATACAGTGTGTGCCAATGTAGTAAGTTTAAGGAGGTAAGGCAATAAATATGCCATAGAGGCAAAATAATTACAATTTAGCATTAATACTAGAGTTATACATGTGCAGATGATGATGTGCATGTAGAGATACTGGGGTGTAAAAGAGCAATAAGATAAATGACAATATGGGGATGGGGTAGTTGGGTGTGCTATTTACATATTGACTGTGTACAGGTACAATGATCGGTCAACTGCTCTGACAGCTGATGCTTAAGGTTAGAGAGGGAGATAAGTCTCCAGCTTCAGTGATTTTTGTAATTCATTCCAGTCATTGGCAGCAGCGAACTGGAAGGAAAGGCAGCCAAAGGAAGTGTTGGCTTTGGGGATGACCAGTGAAAAATACCTGCTGGAGTGTGTGATACGGGTAGGTGTTGCTATGGAGACCCAAGAGCTGAGATGAGGCGGGATTTACCTAGAAAAGACTACAGATGACCTGGAGCCAGTGAGTTTGGCGACGACTATGTAGCGAGGACCAGCTAACGAGAGCATTCAGGTTGCTGTTGTGGGTAGTATATGGGGCTTTGGTTGTAAAACCACTGTGATAGACTACATCCAGTTTGCTGAGTAGAGTGTTGTGGGCTGTTTGTAAACAACATCACCGAAGTCAAGGATTGGTAGGATAGTCAGTTTTACGAGGGTGTGCTTGACAGCATGAGTGAAGGAGGCTTTGCTGCGAAAAAGGAAGACAGTCCTAGATTTAATTTTGGATTGAAGGTGTTTAATGTATGTCTGGAAGAGAGTTTACAGTTTAACCAGACACCTAGGTATTTATTGTTGTCCACATATTCTAAGTCAGAACCGTCCAGAGTAGTAGTGCTAGTCGGGCGAGCGGGTGTTGGCAGCAATTCGTTGAAGAGCATGCATTTAGTTTTACTAGCATTTAAAAGCTGTTGGAGGCCACGGCATTGAAGCTTGTTTGGAAGTTTTTTAATTGGTGGTGACAGTGTTTCGAAGCCTCAGTGCTGTGTGCAGCTGGGAGGAGGTGCTCTTATTGTATTCTCCATGGAGAATAATAGTGAAGCCTTAAAATCTATAAAAAAACTCATATGGAATCGTGTAGTAACAAAAAAAAAGTTAAACATATCAAAATATATTTTAGATTTGAGATCCTTCAAAGTAGCCACCCTTTGCCTTGATGACAGATTTGCACACTCTTGAAATTCTCTCAACCAGCATCATTAGGAATGCTTTTCCAACAGTTTTGAAGGAGATCCCACAAATGCTGAGCACTTGTTGGCTGCTTTTCCTTCACTCTGCGGTCCAACTCATCCCAAACCATCTGAATTGGTTTGGGTTTGTGTGATTGTGAAGGCCAGGTCATCTGATGCAGCACACCATCACTCTCCTTCTTGGTCAAATAGCCCTTGCACAGCCTGGAGGTGTGTTGTGTCATTGTCCTATTGAAAAACAAATGATAGTCCCACTAAGAGCAAACCAGATGGGATGGAGTGTCGCTGAAGAATTCTGTTGTAGCCATGCTGGTTAAGTGTGCTGTGAATTGTAAATAAATCATTGAAAGTGTCACCAGCAAAGCACACCCACACCACCACACCTCTTCCTCCATGCTTCACTGTTTGGAAGCACACATGGATTGATCATCCGTTCACCTACTGCCGGTCTCACAAAGACACGGCAGTTGAAGCAAAAATCTCAAATTTGGATTCATCAGACTAAAGGACCGATGTCCACCGGTCTAATGTCCATTGCTTGTGTTTCTTGGCCCAAGCAAGTCTGTTCTTATTATTGGTGTCCTTTTGTAGTGGTTTCTTTGCAGCAATTTGACAATGAAGACCTGATTCACGCAGTGTCCTCTGAACAGATGATGTTAATATGTGTCTATTACTTGAACTCTGTGAAGCATTTATTCGGGATGCAATTCCTGAGGCTGGTAACTTATCCTCTGCAGCAGAGGTAGGTAACTCTGGGTCTTCCTTTCCTGTGGAGGTCCTCTTGAGAGACAGTCTTATCATAGCGCTTGATGGTTTTTGCGACTACACTTGAAGATTTTTACAGATTTTCCAGACTGACTGATATTCATGTCTTAAAGTAATGATGGACTGTAATTTCTCTTTGCTTATTTGAGCTGTTCTTGCCATAATATGGACTTGGTCTTTTACGAAATAGGGCTATCTTCTGTATACCACCCCTACCTTGTCACAACACAACTGATTGGCTTAACTTCATATGGCTGCAGGGGCAGTATTGAGTAGCTTGGATGAAAAGGTGCCCATTGTAAACGGCCAGCCCCTCAGTCTCATTTGCTAATATATGCATATTATTATTAGTATTGGATAGAAAACACTAAAGTTTCCAAAACTGTCAAAATATTGTCTGTGAGTATAACAGAACTGATATTGCAGGCGAAACCCTGAGGAAAATCAAAACAGGAAATGGCTTCTATTTTGAAAACTCCATGTTCCATAGCCTCCCTTTGCTGGATTTAAAGGGATATGAACCAGATTCCTTTTCCTATCGCTTCCTCAAGGTGTCAACAGTCTTCAGACATAGTTTCAGGCTTTTATTTTGAAAAAATTAGGCAGAACGATAACATCGCTTCAAGTGGTCACATGAGTTTGGCTTGCGCAACAGAATTTGGACAGCCATTCTTTGCCCCTCTCCTACTGTGAAAGACATTTGCGTTTGATATATTATCGATTATATATTTTTAAAACAACCTGAGGATTGATTATAAAAAACATTTGACATGTTTCTGTGGACATAATGGAAACTATTTGGAATTTTCATCTGCATTGTCGTGACCACTCTTTCCTGTGGATTTCTGAACATAACGCGACAAACAAACAGAGGTATTTTGGATATAAAAATCATCTTTATGGAACAAATGGAACATTTGTTGTGTAACTGGGAGTCTCGTGAGTGAAAGCATCCAAAGATCATCAAATGTAAACGATTAATTTGATTGCTTTTCTGATTTTCGTGACCGAGCTACCTGATGCCAAGTGTACCTATGATGAAAATTACAGGCCTCTCTCATCTTTTTAAGTGGGAGAACTTTCACAATTGGTGGTTGACTATATACTTTTTTTGTCCCACTGTATGCAAGGAGGAGAGATGGGATATGCAAAAAAACGTGTGAAATAGGAAGAAATGTAAGCACCCATCAAATTATTATTATTACTTGCATTCCTTGGATATCAGTCCTCAGATGAGGAAAGGTACATCAGTAGGAATGTGCTAAATATAATATTAAAGGGTTCAATCCTGTACAGTGCTTGCAAAAGTATTCATCCCCCTTGGTATTTTTCCTATTTTGTTGCCTTACACACTGGAAATAAAATGGTTTGTTGCATTTGATTTACACAACATGCATACCATTTTAAATATACAAAATAGTTTTTATTGTGAAACAAACAAGAAATAAGACAAACAAACTTAAGCGTGCATAACTATTCATCCCCCGAAAGTCAATACTCTGTAGAGCCACATTGCAGCAATTACAGCTTCATGTCTCTTGGGATATGTCTCTATAAGCTTGGCATATCTAGCCACTGGGATTTTTGCCCATTCTTCAAGGCAAAACTGCTCTAGCTCCTTCAAGTTGGATGAGTTCTGCTTGTGTACAGCAATCTTTAAGTCATATCACAGATTCTAAATTTGATTGAGGTCTAGGCTTTGACTAGGCCATTCCAAGACATTTAAATGTTTCCCTTTTAACCACTCGAGTGTTGCTTTAGCAGTATGCTTATGGTCATTGTCCTGCTGGAAGGTGAACCTCCATCCCAGAGTCAAATCTCTGGAAGACTGAAACAGGTTGCCCTCAAGAATTTCCCTGTGTTTAGCAACATCCATCATTCCTTAAATTCTGACCAGTTTCAAAGTCCCTGCCAATGAAAAACATCCCACAGCATGATGCTGCCACCACCATGCTTCACTGTGGGTATGGGTTTGCGCCAGATATAGCGTTTTCCTTGATGGCCAAAAAGCTCAATTTTAGTCTCATCTGACAAGAGTACCTTCTTCCATATGTTTGGGGAGTCTCCCACATGCTTTTTGGCAAACACCAGTTTCTTTCTTTAAGCAATGGCTTTTTCTGGACACTCTTCCGTAAAGCCCAGCGCTGTTTAATGTGTTCCTATGAACAGATACTCCAATCTCCGCTGTGGCGCTTTGCAGCTCCTTCAGGGTTATCTTGGTCTCTTTGTTGCCTTTCTGATTAACGCCCTCCTTGCCTGGTCTGTGAGTTTTGGTGGGCGGCCCTCTCTTGTCAGGTGTGTTGTTGTAGTGCAATATTCTTTCCATTTCCTAATAATGGATTTAATGGTGCTCTGTGGGATGTTCAAAGTCGACCTGTGTGCAATCGAAGTGTCACATGATCTCAATATATCTGTCTGTACCTGTTCTGAAAGGCCCCCGAGTCTGCAACACCACTAAGCAAGGGGCCACCAAGCAAGCGGCACCATGAAGACCAATGATCTCTCCAAACAGGTCAGGGACAAATTTGTGGAGAAGTAAAGATCTTTACTAGAGGAGATCTGCATGGAGGAATGGGCCAAAATACAGTGTGTGAAAACCTTGTGAAGACTTACAGAAAACATTTGACCTCTGGCATTGCCAACAAAGGGTATATAACAAAGTATTGAGATAAACTTTTGTTATTGACCAAATACTTATTTTCCACCATAATTTGCAAATAAATTCATGAAAAATCATACAATGTGATTTTCTGGATTTTTTTTCTCAATTTGTCTGTCATAGTTGAAGTGTACCTATGATGAAAATTACAGGCCTCTCTCATCTTTTTAAGTGGGAGAACTTGCACAATTGGTGGCTGACTAAATACTTTTTTGCCCCACTGTATAGGTGCAGATTCAGGTGCACCTATATGTATATGCATATTCACGCGCAGAGTGCGGCAGATGTTTATTAAGCCTTCACAGAAGGCAGGAATCGTGGTCACAGGCAGGCAATGGTCAAACACAGGTAGGTAGTCAAAAACAAATAATACCTCACAACCATACAAACAGAAAGAACTGAACTAAATAGGGAGCTGATGAGACCAGGTGAGAAAATAACACAGATGAAATAAATGAATAAAAATGAAAGACAGGGCTGCATTCCAGAACACAAAGAAATAGAGCTACGTTCAAGAACACAAAGAAAAAGAACACAAGGTTGACTAAGAAAAGAAAAGCAGAACCTTACACCGTCAGACCATTTTATTGGTAAACTACACGGTAATGTAAAAGTTTCATTTTTTAGTGGTCCAATACGTATATAGTGCACTTATCGTAAATGGGTATTAATCCAGAGAGGTTAGCAAAAGTATCTAGATCCTCTGTGAGGCTGTGGAGGGATTCTAATTGTGGTTTTAAAAGAAAATGTGAATCATCAGTGTACAATGACACCTTTGTTTTTAAGCCACTGATTTCTAATCCCTTAATATTATTTAACAGCTAACATTTCGATGGCAATAATAAATAGATATGCTGATAGTGGAGAACCTTGTTTTACTCCTCTTGACAGTTTAAAACTTTACGAGATGTAGCCATTTTTTACTATTTTACTCCTAGGGTTACTATACATAACTTTAACCCATTTTATAAGAGATTCTCTTAAATGTAAATATTCTAGGAATTTATATATAAACTCCAGTCGTACTTTATCAAATGCCTTTTCAAAATCAACTATGAAAACCAGGCCTGGTGTCTCTGATATTTCATAGTATTCTATTGTTTCCAGTACTTGTCTTATATTATCTCCAATGTATCGTCCATGTAAAAAACCTGTCTGATTACGATGAATAATATCTGACAATGCCTTTTTAAATCTATGCGCCAAGCAGTTAGCTGGAAGTTTTGCATCACAACACTGAAGTGTAAGAGGCCTCCAATTTTGTAAATGGACTGGATCTTTATTTATATCACTTGGATCCTGTTTCATTAATACTGAAATCAGACCTTCTTGCTCTGTGTCAAATAATCTACCATGTAAATAGGAGCGGTTAAAACGTGCTAATAACGGTCCTCTGAGTATATCAGAAAAAGTTTGGTGTACTTCCACTGGTATGCCATCCAGCCCTGGAGTTTGGTGTACTTCCACTGGTATGCCATCCAGCCCTGGAGTTTGGTGTACTTCCACTGGTATGCCATCCAGCCCTGGAGTTTGGTGTACTTCCACTGGTATGCCATCCAGCCCTGGAGTTTGGTGTACTTCCACTGGTATGCCATCCAGCCTGGAGTTTTCCCAGCCTTAAAGGCTTTAATTGCATCAAGTATTTCCTCCTCTGTAATTTGGCCTTCCCATGAGTCTTTCTGTACATATGTTAATTTTACATTATTAATAGGAAGAAAACCCATACAATTAGCTTTGGTTAGTGGAGATGGAGGAGACAGAAACAAAAACATATTCTTAATTAAAGTACTTTACTTCCTCTTTCAAAGTATCATTTGGTGAATCATGCGTTACTCCATCATTTGTAACAAGTTTCAATACATGTTTTTTGGTAGCATTTCTATGTTGAAGATTGAGAAAGAATTTGGTGCATTTTTCCCAATATTCCATCCAATTGGCTTTATTTTTGATAATCTATTACACTGGATATTTCTTGAATAAGTTCCTCCATTTCTTTTTGTTTTTCCTCTAACTTATTCTGTGCCTCTATGGTACAGTTTTTATTTATTTCTAACTGTACTGTTAGTCCTTCAATTTCCTTTGTTAATTTGGACTCTTTTGATTGCTTTTGTTTTATAGATGAGTACTGAATTGCATGGCCTCTAAAGACACATTTAAAAGTGTCCCATACAATAAGGGGATCTATGTTATGTCAGAAAAGTCCGTTATAAATTATTCTGTCCTAACTGTAAACAAGTTATCATCCAGTAGGCTTTGATTAAATTTCCAATATCCTCGCCCACATGGAAATCCTGTAAGAGTAATATATATGCCAAGTATGTGATGATCCGGCCACATTCTGACCCCTATCAACACTTTTTAAACTTTTGGTGCCAGAGAGAATGACATAGGAAAGTAATCAAGATGACTAGCTTGATTAAGCCTCCACCATGTATATCTCACTAGGTCAGGGTATTTTTATCCTCCATATATCCACTAATTCCAATATATCCATGACATTCATGATTACCTTAAGTGCCTGAGGGTGATAGTTTGTACTGTGATTTCCTTTACGGTCCTTTACGGTCCGTATTTAAAACCGCATTGAAATCCCCCACCGCAATAATAGTCCAGTGTTGCTTGTAGAGTTTAGCATTTTTTTAATAGATTTTCAAAGAAGCCTGCATCATCATTATTTGGACCGTATAGGTTAACAAGCCATATCTGTTAATTGTCCAATAACATATTTACAATAATCAATCTACATTGATGATCTGTTTGGACAATTTGCACATTTGGATCAAAATGACTGTTAATTAATTTCATCACCCCTTTTAATTTTATTTGCCCATGGGAGAAATATATTTCACCCCCCCAGTCCTTTTTCCACAAAACGTCATCTAAAAATGTTGAATGAGTTTCCTGTAGACAATAGATATTATATTTCTTCTCTTTTAGCCAGGTAAATACTGATAAACGTTTCTTATTATCTGCTAAGCCATAACAATTATAACTGACTATACTTAATTCACCACGTACCATAATGAGACACGTTTCAAATCTATTTATCGAAATCTATGTTTGAAAACGAGCCATTAAAAAGTAACATGATGATTGAGTCTCTGTATACTGTAGCTATAGCATGATATTTGCATTGCTACTAAGTGAACCTCCAATTGGTCCCCACTATTCCTCCCGCTAAAAGCCCTCCTCATACCGAGTTGGGTTGTCATCCCAATGCCCGGCAGACCACCCCCGGCACCCCGGATCCCATAGCCCCGGAGAGACCAGGATCCATCCTTCGAAAAGAGCACACTGTGCCACCCACAGAACAGAAGCAGATCAATTGCCAAATGCATTTCCATCGTTCCATCGTTCCATTTCCATCGCATTTCCATCCTCACCTCAATTTGTATAATATATATTCATTCAAATATATATATATATAAAATCCTGTTTATCTTATTTTCCATAATTAGCTATTAATATTTGTCGTAATGTAGGCAATTTATGCAAACGACTTTTACCTCTTATGAGTCTCGCTATTACCAAAATTACATTATGGCAAGCAATTATTATATTAGCAAACAATTATTGTTAATCATCCTATATTGTCCCTAACATCTTTTACTCACCTCCCAACAGTTGTGGGATACACACAGACTCATACAAACTCATACACACTCATACACACTCAACCCCTTTCCCCCCACAACAACCGAAGACTCACATTCTCAACAGTTGCACCTTCCCAGAGCCCAACTCAAGAAAGGTCTTGAATTACAAATGCATATACAGTTGCAGCTGTATGAGAAGGCCTGTAAAACTGTGCAAAGAAAATGGTTAGAAATGGGGAGATTTTATTAAACATTGTCACGTCCTAGATAATGGAGGTCAGATGTACCCCCTTCCCCTGAAACACCCACAACATGGTCCCCCTTATTGACCATATTCCCAAGCATCTCCATACAGTCAGATTTTGTGCCTCCAGGGCCACAACAATATGCCTCCTCTCTGAATGTCTGAGTGTGACCCCCTCCCCATGGGTTACTGCAGCTGGTGTTGCCAGCACTGCCACTGCCTGGGTGGGGGCACCCCACCGGAATCTCCACCGGATAGGTACAAGGTTGTCAAGGTTCTCATTAGCAGCTTTGAGAATATTATGATTATGAGCAGCTTTCCTTGTATATTATGATCTCCCTTCAGGGGGCTTTGGCTTTGCAGGACCAATCCTGCCATGCAGGCTCAGAATCTTGAGGGGGTGGTGCTGCTCTTGGTCTCTGACCATCATTTGGCTGCATACAGGCCACTTACAGCAGGCCCATAAAACAGTTAGGGATTTCTCCTTAGTATCTGGGTCATTCAGGTGGGTATCCAGGGTATAGGGTTGTGGACTGTTCCATTAATATAGGATCATAAATAAATAAATGAGATGTATCATTTATTTAAAAAATGTAGATCCCATGATAGGACAATAAATAAATGATATGTATAATTTATTTTAAAATGCTGTTCCACCATGATAGGACAATACATAAATAAATGAATACATAAGATGTATAATTCATTATAAAATGTATATCCCTCGTATCAACAACATTGAACGCTCTCTCACAACCCCTGCTCACAGCAATACACTGGTTCTGGGATATGCAACCATTTCCTTTCTCACTCAACTCCACACTTTCCCAAACACCAAAAAAAAACACACCACACCATCCATCCATCCATCCATCCACACCTACTTTGCCTTCTGTTTACTGAGTTTTTATCTCCACCATTTTGAATTAGTGCTTTTGTGTTCCAATTAGTTATATTTGAAGATAGATAGAAAAGCTATATTTTTGTTGTATTATTACATTCCATAACCAGGCTTGAATTGGGTGTTTCCTTATTTGCCTCCTCTACGTCAACTTTTTAATTTTTAAAATAGCGTAGTCTTTCTGTCTCTGAACAGCTGGTTATCAATATACAGTTTATCGACGACGAGACCTACGTGTTTCCCTTTCAATATATTTTCCTTGAAAATTGGATACAGAACTTTAAGCCGTTCTGCAATTTCCTTCGGGAACTGGTCATTCATGACAATTTTCGTGCCATCAAGTCTTTTATCCAAGCTTTATACCATTGTCTTAACTTTAAAGAAAGCAAATTTGGCAACGATTGGGTGTTCATACCTCTGCCATGTCTGTCCGAAGCGGTGTTCACATTCGAGTTCAGGAACTTCTCCTTCTTTCTCTTGGATACCTGTAAGTAGCAGATTCTCTCTCATGGATCTAGTCTGTATGTCATGTAAGGATTCTCTCAGAACGATGTTTTCCTTTTAAGTTCATAAAACTTCGGTTTCATTCTTTTTGACTGTCCCTTTAGTTTGTTTGAGTCTTTCTCCAATGTCGCAGCTTTTTCGACACTCATTACGAGGCTTGAATTTAACTCTTTTATATCCTTACTGACCTCTTTGGGATAGGCGTGCCGCTAGCGGGACAGCTCGACAACATCCGGTGAAATTGCAGAGCGCCAAATTCAAATGAAATTACTATAAATGTTTAACTTTCATAAAATCACAAGTGTAATACATCAAAATTAATCTTAGCTTGTTGTTAATCCTGCCGCCGTGTCAGATTTCAAAAAGCCTTAATGGTGAAAGCAAACCATGCGATTATCTAAGGACAGTGCCCCGCGTACCAACACATATTTCAACCAGGCAGGTGTGACACGAAAGTCAAATAGCGATGTAAAAATGCCTTACCTTTGATGATCTTCTTCTGTTGGCACTCCAAAAGGTCCCAGTTACATCACAAATGGTCCTTTTGTTCAATAATGTTCTTCTTTATATCCATAACTCAGTTTAGAAGTTTAAAAACTCAGTTTAAAACCTCGCTGCAGTCAATAATCCACTCGGTTTCCCTCCATCAAAATGCATACAAAATTAATCCCAAACGTTACTAATAAACTTCTCCAAACAAGTCAAACAACGTTTATAATCAAACCTTAGGTATCCTAATACGCAAATAAACAATCAAATTTAAGACAGAGAATAGTATGTTCATTACCGGAGATAAATAAGAAAGAACTACCTTTCCTCCACACGCTTGAATACACTACAGCCGAAATGGGAGCCACCTAGATAATTACAATTGCTGGGTAATTTTTCCAAAAATCAGCCTGAAACTCTTTCTAAAGACTGTTGACATCTAGTGGAAGCCCTAGGAACAGCAATTTGGGAGGACTTTGGCTTCTAATTATAGTACTAGCCATTGAAAACAGTGGTAAGCTTGTGGCGAAATCCTGCACGGAGCCTTCACCGTGCGCTGCCACTTTAAGAGAGCATCAGCAGTAAGGAAGGAGGAAATAAAGACAGCTTTTTCAGCTCTTTGGGGAGGAGCTCTTGGTTGGCGCAACAGTTTGATTGTGTGTGCTATGCTGCAGAAGTTTGGTTAATTTTCAGCATGTGTAGTTTATAAAGTATTTAACTCAATCATCGGTGTGACAGTTCTAGGTCGTGGTTGTTATCGTTTGGGACCGCGCCGGTTATGGATTGCATGGATTAGTAGCAACATTGTTGCGAAGCTTTGACATATATACAAACCAACAAACCAGAAGAAGACCACCGCTAAGATCTCTCTTGTTCTCTCTCTCTCTTTCTCTTCCCATTATTGTTCCAGTGCTTTACCCTGTAACCAGACTTTCTATTTTTCAAATGCACTTCCCATTGAAGTTCATTAGAGATGGACTATTATTGCCCTGCCAGAAGTATTTGGGTGGACATTTTTAGTCAAAAGTGAGGTTGCTTGTAAGTTCTGTATTGTTATTTGAACTGTATTGAGGTGGGTGTACTAATGACATGTGGCCGAGAAGATTGTAGGACGTTTTTAAAGCCTTTGTGTCTAAGAACACCACCCACATTCATACCCTCTGCACTCATCCACTGGAAGATAATACAGATTACTGCAAATCCTCTGTTGATGACTGGGTTCTTTCTTGTATGAAGTTGCTGTTCAATTGCTCTGCCATTTATTATTATTATTGTATGAGTTATTCTGGGTGGGGTTACCCCTGTGCTGTGATGTGGGTTTTATAGGGTGTGTATTCTCTTTTCTCTACACTGGCTAACTGGTAAACAGGCTACACTCTAGGCAGTCTCTTCTGCTGATGTGTGTGGGTCTGGTAGTGGTACTCTCTATTCTACTATTTTCCTTTCGGCATGGTTAATACCTGCCTGGCGCCCGAACAAAATCTTTAGCTTTACCCTTCTCAAATAAATACCGCTACAAGCTGATTTTTTTTTTGGGGGGGGGAGGTTCCTCTGGATTTTGCCTGACATATAAGTTATGTTATACTCAAAGACATAATTTAGAAACGTTTTATCTAAATATACCAATTATATGCATATCCTAGGTTCTGGGCCTGAGTGACAGGCCATTTACTTTGGGCACGCTTTCATCCGGACGTGAAAATACTGCCCCCTATCCCAATTAAGTTATTAACAGATGGGTTTTTACACTTACCATTCCCGGTGGTGAAAATATTAAATCATCTGTGTTTGTAGGTGAGTCACGTTTTCGTTTTGAGATATGTTCCCCTGTCTTACCCTCCGTCGTTTTGAGATAGGTTCCCCTGTCTTACTCTCTGTCATTTTGAGATATGTTCCCCTGTCTTACTCTCCGTCATTTTGAGATATGTTCCCCTGTCTTACCCTCCGTCGTTTTGAGATATGTTCCCCTGTCTTACTCTCTGTCATTTTGAGATATGTTCCCCTGTCTTACTCTCCGTCATTTTGAGATATGTTCCCCTGTCTTACCCTCCGTCGTTTTGAGATATGTTCCCCTGTCTTACCCTCCGTCGTTTTGAGATAGGTTCCCCTGTCTTACTCTCTGTCGTTTTGAGATATTTCCCCTGTCTTACTCTCTGTCATTTTGAGATATGTTCCCCTGTCTTACCCTACGTCGTTTTGAGATAGGTTCCCCTGTCTTACTCTCCGTCGTTTACAGATAGGTTCCCCTGTCTTACCCTCCGTCGTTTACAGATACGTTCCCCTGTCTTACCCTCCGTCGTTTACAGATACGTTCCCCTGTCTTACTCTCCGTCCTTTACAGATAGGTTCCCCTGTCTTACTCTCCGTCGTTTACAAATAGGTTCCCCTGTCTTACTCTCCGTCGTTTACAGATACGTTCCCCTGTCTTACCCTCCGTCGTTTACAGATAGGTTCCCCTGTCTTACTCTCCGTCGTTTACAGATAGGTTCCCCTGTCTTACCCTCCGTCCTTTACAGATACGTTCCCCTGTCTTACTCTCCGTCGTTTACAGATAGGTTCCCCTGTCTTACCCTCCGTCGTTTACAGATAGGTTCCCCTGTCTTACTCTCCGTCGTTTACAGATAGGTTCCCCTGTCTTACTCTCCGTCCTTTACAGATACGTTCCCATGACTTACCCTCCGTCGTTTACAGATAGGTTCCCCTGTCTTACTCTCCGTCCTTTACAGATACGTTCCCCTGTCTTACTCTCCGTCCTTTACAGATAGGTTCCCCTGTCTTACTCTCCGTCGTTTACAGATAGGTTCCCCTGTCTTACCCTCCGTCGTTTACAGATAGGTTCCCCTGTCTTACTCTCCGTCCTTTACAGATACGTTCCCCTGTCTTACTCTCCGTCCTTTACAGATACGTTCCCCTGACTTACCCTCCGTCCTTTACAGATAGGTTCCCCTGTCTTACTCTCCGTCCTTTACAGATAGGTTACCCTGTCTTACTCTCCATCGTTTACAGATAGGTTACCCTGTCTTACTCTCCGTCGTTTACAGATAGGTTCCCCTGTCTTACTCTCCGTCGTTTACAGATACGTTCCCCTGTCTTACTCTCCGTCGTTTACAGATAGGTTCCCCTGTCTTACCCTCCGTCCTTTACAGATACGTTCCCCTGTCTTACTCTCCGTCGTTTACAGATAGGTTCCCCTGTCTTACCCTCCGTCGTTTACAGATAGGTTCCCTGTCTTACTCTCCGTCGTTTACAGATACGTTCCCCTGTCTTACCCTCCGTCGTTTACAGATAGGTTCCCCTGTCTTACCATCCGTCTCTTACTCTCCGTCCTTACAGATACGTTCCCTGTCTTACCCTCCGTCGTTTACAGATAGGTTCCCCTGTCTTACTCTCCGTCCTTTACAGATACGTTCCCCTGTCTTACCCTCCGTCGTTTACAGATAGGTTCCCCTGTCTTACTCTCTGTCCTTTACAGATAGGTTCCCCTGTCTTACTCTCCGTCCTTTACAGATACGTTCCCCTGACTTACCCTCCGTCGTTTACAGATAGGTTCCCCTGTCTTACTCTCCGTCCTTTACAGATAGGTTCCCCTGTCTTACTCTCCGTCCTTTACAGATACGTTCCCCTGACTTACCCTCCGTCCTTTACAGATACGTTCCCCTGACTTACCCTCCGTCGTTTACAGATAGGTTCCCCTGTCTTACCCTCCGTCGTTTACAGATACGTTCCCCTGTCTTACCCTCCGTCGTTTACAGATAGGTTCCCCTGTCTTACCCTCCGTCTTTACAGATACGTTCCCCTGTCTTACTCTCCGTCGTTTACAGATACGTTCCCCTGTCTTACCCTCCGTCGTTTACAGATACGTTCCCTGTCTTACCCTCCGTCGTTTACAGATAGGTTCCCCTGTCTTACCCTCCGTCGTTTACAGATACGTTCCCCTGTCTTACTCTCCGTCGTTTACAGATACGTTCCCCTGTCTTACCCTCCGTCGTTTACAGATACGTTCCCCTGTCTTACCCTCCGTCGTTTACAGATAGGTTCCCCTGTCTTACTCTCCGTCGTTTACAGATAGGTTCCCCTGTCTTACTCTCCGTCCTTTACAGATAGGTTCCCCTGTCTTACTCTCCGTCCTTTACAGATACGTTCCCCTGACTTCCCTGTCTTACAGATAGGTTCTCCGTCTTACCCTCCGTTTACAGATAGGTTCCCCTGTCTTACCCTCCGTTTTACAGATACGTTCCCCTGTCTTACCCTCCGTCGTTTACAGATAGGTTCCCCTGTCTTACCCTCCGTTGTTTACAGATAGGTTCCCTGTCTTACTCTCCGTCGTTTACAGATAGGTTCCCCTGTCTTACCCTCCGTCGTTTACAGATTTACCCTCCGTGTTTACAGATATGTTCCCTGTCTTACTCTCCGTCATTTTGAGATATGTTCCCCTGTCTTACCCTCCGTCGTTTACAGATACGTTCCCCTGTCTTACCCTCCATCGTTTACAGATACGTTCCCCTGTCTTACCCTCCGTCGTTTACAGATAGGTTCCCCTGTCTTACCCTCCGTCATTTACAGATAGGTTCCCCTGTCTTACCCTCCGTCGTTTACAGATAGGTTCCCCTGTCTTACTCTCCGTCGTTTACAGATAGGTTCCCCTGTCTTACTCTCCGTCGTTTACAGATAGGTTCCCCTGTCTTACCCTCCGTCGTTTACAGATAGGTTCCCCTGTCTTACCCTCCGTCGTTTACAGATACGTTCCCCTGTCTTACCCTCTGTCATTTTGAGATAGGTTCCCCTGTCTTACTCTCCGTCATTTTGAGATATGTTCCCTGTCTTACTCTCCGTCGTTTACAGATAGGTTCCCCTGTCTTACTCTCCGTCGTTTACAGATAGGTTCCCCTGTCTTACCCTCCGTTTTACAGATAGGTTCCCCTGTCTTACCCTCCATCGTTTACAGATAGGTTCCCCTGTCTTACCCTCCGTTGTTTACAGATATGTTCCCCTGTCTTACCCTCCGTCGTTTACAGATAGGTTCCCCTGTCTTACCCTCTGTCGTTTACAGATATGTTCCCCTGTCTTACCCTCCGTCGTTTACAGATAGGTTCCCCTGTCTTACCCTCCGTCGTTTACAGATACGTTCCCTGTCTTACCCTCCGTCGTTTACAGATACGTTCCCCTGTCTTACCCTCCGTCGTATACAGATACGTTCCCCTGTCTTACCCTCCGTCGTTTACAGATACGTTCCCCTGTCTTACCCTCCGTCGTTTACAGATATGTTCCCCTGTCTTACCCTCCGTCTTTACAGATAGGTTCCCCTGTCTTACCCTCCGTCGTTTACAGATAGTTCCCCTGTCTTACCCTCCGTCATTTACAGATACGTTCCCCTGTCTTACCCTCCGTCGTTTACAGATATGTTCCCCTGTCTTACCCTCCGTCTTTACAGATACGTTCCCCTGTCTTACCCTCCGTCGTTTACAGATATGTTCCCCTGTCTTACCCTCCGTTGTTTACAGATAGGTTCCCCTGTCTTACCCTCCGTCGTTTACAGATATGTTCCCCTGTCTTACCCTCCGTCGTTTACAGATATGTTCCCCTGTCTTACTCTCCGTCGTTTACAGATAGGTTCCCCTGTCTTACCCTCCGTCGTTTACAGATACGTTCCCCTGTCTTACCCTCCGTCGTTTACAGATAGGTTCCCCTGTCTTACCCTCCGTTGTTTACAGATAGGTTCCCCTGTCTTACTCTCCGTCGTTTACAGATAGGTTCCCTGTCTTACCCTCCGTCGTTTACAGATAGGTTCCCTGGCTTACCCTCCGTCGTTTACAGATATGTTCCCCTGTCTTACTCTCCGTCATTTTGAGATATGTTCCCCTGTCTTACCCTCCGTCGTTTACAGATACGTTCCCCTGTCTTACCCTCCATCGTTTACAGATACGTTCCCTGTCTTACCCTCCGTCGTTTACAGATAGGTTCCCCTGTCTTACCCTCCGTCATTTACAGATAGGTTCCCTCCGTCGTTTACAGATAGGTTCCCCTGTCTTACTCTCCGTCGTTTACAGATAGGTTCCCCTGTCTTACTCTCCGTCTTACAGATAGGTTCCCCTCCGTCGTTTACAGATAGGTTCCCCTGTCTTACCCTCCGTCGTTTACAGATACGTTCCCCTGTCTTACCCTCTGTCATTTTGAGATAGGTTCCCCTGTCTTACTCTCCGTCATTTTGAGATATGTTCCCCTGTCTTACTCTCCGTCGTTTACAGATAGGTTCCCCTGTCTTACTCTCCGTCGTTTACAGATAGGTTCCCCTGTCTTACCCTCCGTCGTTTACAGATAGGTTCCCCTGTCTTACCCTCCATCGTTTACAGATAGGTTCCCCTGTCTTACCCTCCGTTGTTTACAGATATGTTCCCCTGTTTACCCTCCGTCGTGTCTTACCCTCTGTCGTTTACAGATATGTTCCCCTGTCTTACCCTCCGTCGTTTACAGATAGGTTCCCCTGTCTTACCCTCCGTCGTTTACAGATACGTTCCCCTGTCTTACCCTCCGTCGTTTCTCCCCTGTCTTACCCTCCGTCGTATACAGATACGTTCCCCTGTCTTACCCTCCGTCGTTTAGTTCCCCTGTCTTACCCTCCGTCGTTTACAGATATGTTCCCCTGTCTTACCCTCCGTCGTTTACAGATAGGTTCCCCTGTCTTACCCTCCGTCGTTTACAGATACGTTCCCCTGTCTTACCCTCCGTCATTTACAGATACGTTCCCCTGTCTTACCCTCCGTCGTTTACAGATATGTTCCCCTGTCTTACCCTCCGTCGTTTACAGATACGTTCCCTGTCTTACCCTCCGACAGATATGTTCCCCTGTCTTACCCTCCGTTGTTTACAGATAGGTTCCCCTGTCTTACCCTCCGTCGTTTACAGATATGTTCCCCTGTCTTACCCTCCGTCGTTTACAGATATGTTCCCTGTTCCCCGTGTCTTACCCTCCGTCGTTTACAGATACGTTCCCCTGTCTTACCCTCCGTCGTTTTGAGATACGTTCCCCTGTCTTACCCTCCGTCGTTTACAGATAGGTTCCCCTGTCTTACCCTCCGTCGTTTACAGATAGGTTCCCCTGTCTTACTCTCCGTCGTTTACAGATACGTTCCCCTGTCTTACCCTC
>NC_056441.1:19461732-19514232 GCF_018296145.1 Oncorhynchus tshawytscha | reverse complement strand
TAGTTCTGCGCAATACTGTAGGATTTAGTTTAATGTTTTGTTTTGGTCACAAAAAGAAAGCATTGCCTGCTTGCTGCCCTCTAGAGATGTTCTGAGATGTTCTGAAATCATTTGGTGCATTCTTCAACAAGTTTTAAAACGTTTTAGTAAGTTCTTGCACTCAAAAACGTGGTTCATGAGACACCTTTTCCTGAACTGAGTATTTGTGTTGGATATACTGGACATTAGCTCTATCAGTATCTTCCTGAATATTTCCTCCTCCCTTTCCTGGTTATAGATTAACTAACTTCCTGGTTATAGGGGAGCCAACTGGGCTGGTTGGCTAGTCTGGACTAACTTCCTGGTTATAGGGGAGCCAACTGGGCTGGTTGGCTGGTCTGGACTAACTTCCTGGTTATAGAGGAGCCAACTGGGCTGGTTGGCTGGTCTGGACTAACTTCCTGGTTATAGGGGAGCCAACTGGGCTGCTTGGCTGGTCTGGACTGCCCTTGCAGAACCTTTCATCTGATTAAAATGGTAGGGAGGCCTACTGGGGGGAGAGCAGTTTGGGTCCGCTGGTCCCCTAAATTATTTTCTAACCTTCGGTTGGAGAGAGGGAGAAGGGAGAGGGCTGCAAAGGTATGTCGGTTGGAGAGAGGTAGAAGGGAGAGGGCTGCAGAGGTATGTCGGTTGGAGAGAGGGAGAAGGGAGAGGGCTGCAGAGGTCTGTCCGTTGGAGAGAGGGAGAAGGGAGATGGCTGCAGAGGTCTGTCAGTTGGAGAGAGAGGGCTGCAGAGGTATGTCGGTTGGAGAGAGGGAGAAGGGAGAGGGCTGCAGAGGCCTGTCGGTTGGAGAGAGGGAGAAGGGAGATGGCTGCAGAGGTCTGTCGGTTGGAGAGAGGGAGAAGGGAGAGGGCTGCAGAGGTCTGTCGGTTGGAAAGAGGGAGGAGGGAGAGGGCTGCAGAGGTCTGTCGGTTGGAGAGAGGGAGGAGGGAGAGGGCTTGGAGCTGGAGAGGGAGAAGGTGGGAGAGGGCTACAGAGGTATGTCGGTTAGCTGGAGAGAGGGAGAAGGTGGGAGAGGGCTGCAGAGGTATGTCGGTTAGTTGGAGAGAGGGAGAAGGTGGGAGAGGGCTACAGAGGTATGTCGGTTAGCTGGAGAGAGGGAGAAGGTGGGAGAGGGCTGCAGAGGTATGTCGGTTAGCTGGAGAGAGGGAGAAGGTGGGAGAGGGCTACAGAGGTATGTCGGTTAGCTGGAGAGAGGGAGAAGGTGGGAGAGGGCTGCAGAGGTCTGTTGGTTAGCTGGAGAGAGGGAGAAGGTGGGAGAGGGCTGCAGAGGTCTGTCCCCACTGGACACACACTGGTTAAATCAATGTTGTTGACTTTCATTTGGAATGGAGGGAAAGAGATGGGCCTGAGGAGGAGGAGGGAGCGATGGAGGGGATAGAGGGGTAAGAGAAGAGCAAGCGTGTGAGTGTGTCGGGCACTGTGGAGGAAAGAGGGAGCAAGGGGATGGAGGGGTGAGAGGAGATCAGAGTTAGATAGTGTGTCGGGGCTTGTGGAGGAGGAGGAGGAGGAGGATGCAAGGGGATGGAGGGGTGAGAGGAGATTGGAGCGTGTGAGTGTGGCAGGGCCTGAAAATGAATCCTGTCAGATCCCCAGCGCAGTACATATTGGGATTAATGAAGGGGAATGTTCAGGCAGGAAGATCTTCACACCCAGTCAATTATTTATTTATATATATATATATGTGTGTGTGTGTGTGTGTGTGTGTGTGTGTGTGTGTGTGTGTGTGTGTGTGTGTGTGTGTGTGTGTGTGTGTGTGTGTGTGTGTGTGTGTGTGTGTGTATGAGAGAGAGAGAGAGAGAGAGAGACTCCATTTTGTTAAGCAGGGAAGAAGAAAGCAAACAGAAAGAATGAGAGGTGATTGCTGTGTAAATGACTACCCAATGGACACTTGTTTTTTTCCAAGGTTAAACATGGACCTGTGAGCAGACTTTTACTGCTCTCTCTCCACTCCTCAACTCCCCCTTTTTTCCTCTGTTGATTCCTATTGATCTGTCGGTTATTGCTCGCCGCAGTTCATTTCTGTCACTGCAGTGTTTTTAGGAGGAATAGAAAACGATTTGCCTTAGGGGGTTTTCTCTAGGCTTAGAGTCTAACCTGAGGCAAGAGCACCGGTACAAACACACGTGCATGAACAAATTAACACACACACCCGTGCTCGCATGTATGCCATGGACCACCACGCACTTACACATGCATGCACGCAAGCAGACACACACACACACACATTAACAAAGTCAGATGATTAATTTTCTTACACACAATCACACCCAAGCAGCACTACAGTTTCTATTAGCATCTAAATTCTAGCCAATGGAGATTAAACATAGCAAAACCAAAGGTTACACCCATACTCCAGGCAATAACCCAACAATCTCACCTTCCCATGTTATATTTTCTCAATTTCTGTTCCATATTTCATATTCATGTACTTCACTCTCTGGAGAACCCACTGGCCACACTGCATCATTTCAATGTGGGTATTTGAGTAATATAAATAAACCATTCAATGGAAAAACAATGTCAGATTCGTTGTTTAGTTGTCACCCAAATGTATAGAACTGTGCTTTCATCCATTTCAAACACAGCAGAGTTCAAGTGGGAATACAATGTCAGATATAAAACAGATTCATGTGCTTCATCTAATAGCAGAACCAAATCACCTGGATGGCAGTTGAGATTACATTCAAAGTATGTGTTGCAAGTGATCAATTCCTTTGGAGATTCTGCGCAGATTGTTACAGCGATTGAGAAGATCTCCACAGCCCTGTGAAGACCTATGCATGCTATCTTGAACATGCACGCTTTATATGATTACATAAGAAGAAATGTATAGTACAGTAACCTCAATGTGGCCATGGATGTTACTCATTTTAAGGTAGAATGTTACATTAGTTTGGAAGACTTAACTGTAGGCTATTTACTGTATTACAAAAGTAATATTGAATAGTGTTTGATTGACCCTTCCAAATATCAACATGTAAAGGAGCTGTATCTACTGATTGGATAGTTCCATCTGACCACTGGCTTAACTTTGATTTTTGATTGAGTCGGAGACGTGAATCCAACAAATGAAATGTTAAACTTGTCGACAAGTTAATAGGCTATTTATTGTATTTCAAATGTGATAAATAAACATTTGAAGGTGATTTATCTTCTTGCTTGGGTAGATCCATATGTGCCACTGACTTAGTCTGGCTTTATGTCCAGATCGTCTACAAGTTAATCATTTATATTTTTGATTAATTTCTCCATCTCAACCAACAATCGAAGTAAGAAAATGTTACGAAATCAAATCAAACTTTAAATCCACTTTAAATAAGGTTTGCTTTGATTGAGCCCTTTTCTTGAACTTATATTTTTGGTTGAGATGGAGATGTGAATCCAACATTTATGAATTTGTAGACAAACTGGATTTAAAACCAGACTAAATCAGTGGCACAGAATCCAACTGTGAAATCAACCAGTGCTTGAAACTCTTAGCCTATTGTCTTTCTTATGTTTAGTTGAAATGTGGGTTGAATAGAAACAATAGCCGTTGATGACTTTACAAATGCTACATATGTCACATCTGCTCCTGCCACACGCCCTAGTGGACATCCGGTGTCTCCTTGACCTGCAGCCATTCCCCCTGTTCCCTCTCCCTCTCTTTCTGTGTGTGATTGTGTGGTTGGATACAGGTGTGCTGGAGTCAGAGCAGGTACCCACCAGCTGCAACCCGTTCCATAATCAAGAACTCTATAAATACTCAGTCCTGCCACTTCCACTCTGCCAGATTGTAATCTCTGTTCAGTCAGTCATGCTTCTAGCTATTTATTATTATTTAAGATCATGTATCCTGCTGTACCTGTTTCCTTGCCTGACTCTGTTTCTCCTCTCACTGCGGTGTTGCCACTCTGGCTCCTGTTCCACCTCTCACCACCCTGCTACCCTGTTCTGGATTCAACTCACCACAACCCCCTTGGATTCCCCTCCTGACCTGTTTACCCTGTCCCAACCCAGCTCACTCCAACCTCAGCCTGCACATCTTCAAAGGAATTGCTACGCTTTATCTTGGCCAGGTCGCAGTTGTAAATGAGAACTTGTTCTCAACTAGCCTAGCTGGTTAAATAAAGGTGAAATAAAAATAAATAAATAAACATCTGGTTTCCTACAACTCATCAGAGCTTCCCTGGATATGCCCTTCATCTCTCCCTGTGTTACAATAAATATCTTGGTTCATTCATCCCTGTTTCCTGGTTGGAGTCTGCTCTTGGGTTCCCCTGTTCTGCTCCGCCTAACAATTTAGGCCTAAAATATAATCATTGATGATATATGTATGATAACGTATGATCATGTTTCATTTGCTCTGTTAAACCTACCCTTTAGAATGACTTTGTTAGCAACAGTGAATGTATTTTGGGAAATATCCTAGCTAAGTAAAGCTTGGTTTTAAACCCTTGCTGGGAGACCAAAGGGTAGCTGTATATAAATTCTCCAACTTTTCCTGAAAGTCGAAGAACTGACGTTGTCGTAAAGGTACAAATTCAACATATGTCATACAAGGCCGGGCTATGTTCAAATGGGATTACCATGATATCATATTCAACCCTCAAAACAGTTTACGTTAACTTTTTTCAAATCCAATGTATTTTCAAAGTTAATTCCACATCACAATGCGTTGACAAGTTACGTTCAAACAATGTTGATTCAACCAGTTTTCCGAGTCCCACATGGATCTGTGGGGAAGTGGAGTAAGCTGTCTCTCTCTATCTCCCTCTCTCTCTATCTTCTCTTTCTCTTTCTCTTTCTCTCTCTCTCTCTCCCTATTCTCTCTCTTCTCTCTTTCTCTCTCTCTCTTCTCTCCTATCTCTCTTTCTCTCCTCTCTCTTTCTATTTCACTCTCTTCTCTCTCTCTTTCTCTCTCTTTTTCTCTATCAAATCAATTAAATTAAATTTGCTTTATTGGCATGACGTAACAATGTATATATTGCCAAAGCTTCATTTGGATATTTACAATGCTAAAATAATAAGAATCAAAATTGTAAAAGGGACAACAGTAACAACAATAACGAGCTCTGTCTCAGGTTCTGATGTGGTGCAGTGGTTGCACAGCCTTTCCTCTACAGGGAGCCAGGTATTCCTGTGTCTACCCTTCTCAATGGGAAGTCTGTGCTCACTGAGCCTGTACTTTGTCAAGGTTTTTCCTATTTTTTTATCAGTAAAATAGTTAGCCACGGTGTACTGTCAATTTAGGGCCAGATAGCACTGCATTTTGATTTGTGCTTGTGTTTCCCAATAATCAATGTAGTTTTGTTTTGACTGTGCTGTAATTTGCTTTATTCTGATTGATTGGAAGTTCTGATCCTGAGGCTGCAGTGTGTTGGTAGAACATCTCTCTCTCTCTCTCTCTCTCTCTCTCTCTCTCTCTCTCTCTCTCTCTCTCTCTCTCTCTCTCTCTCTCTCTCTCTCTCCAGAAAAACACAGGTTGCGTCCCAAATGGCACCCTATTCCATGTACAGGTAACTGCCAAAATAATGAAAACACTTGAGTAAATGAGGGAAACAAAGTGTATTGAAAGCAGTGCCTCCACACAGGTTTGGCTCCAGAGTTAATTAAACAATAAACATCCCATGCTTAGGGTCATGTATAAAAATGCTGGACAGGCCAATATTTTGGCTACCATGGCTATGCCCCAATAGGATGACATTAACCCCATCCACAGGGCAAAAGTGGTAACTGAATGGTTTGATGGGCATGAAAATGAAGCAAATCATATGGCATGGATGGAAAATTACTGAGGGTAAGAAAGACAATATTGCCACTCCTATTTGCCACATCTTCAAATTAAGCGTATTAGAAAGTGCGTGGTCTCAGGCCTGGATGGAAGCTAAAGTCATTCCGCTACCCAAGAATAGTAAAGACTCCTTTACTGGCTCAAATAGCCAACCAATCAGCCTGTTACAAACCCTTCGTGAACTTCTGGGAAAAATGTTGTTTAACCAGATACAATGCTATTTCACGGTAAACAAATTGACAGCAGACTTTCAGCACGCATATAGGGAAGGACACTCAAAAAGCACAGCACTTACACAAATGACTGATAATTGGCTGAGAGAAATTGATGATAAAATGATAGTGGGGGCTGTCTTGTTAGACTTCAGTGCAGCTTTTGACATTATCGATCATAGTCTGCTGCTGGAAAAACGTATGTGTTATGGCTTTACACCCCCTGCTATAATGTGGATAAAGAGATACTTGTCTAACAGAACACAGAGGGTGTTCTTTCATGGAAGTCTCTCAAACATAATCCAGGTAGAAGCAGGAATTCCCCAGGGTAGCTGTTTAGGCCCCTTGATTTTTTCAATCTTTACTAACAACATGCCACTGGCTTTGAGTAAGGTCAGTGTGTCTATATATGCCGATGACTCAACACAATTCACGTCAGCTACTACAGCGACTCAAATGACTGCATCACTTAGCAAAGAGCTGCAGTTAGCTTTGGATTGGGTAGCAAGGAAAAAGTTATATTTCCAAAACTAAAAGCATTGTATTTGGGACATATCATTCACAAAACCCTAAACCTCAACTACTTCTCGTAATGAAGAATGTGGAAATTGAGCAAGTTGAGGTGACGAAACTGCTTGGAGTAACCCTGGATTGTACACTGTCATGATCAAAACCGACTGAAACAACCAAGATGGGCAGAAGTCTGTCCATAATAAAGTGCTGCTCTGCCTTCTTAACAACACTATCAAAAAGGCAGGTCCTACAGCCCCTAGTTTTGTCGCACCTAGTCTACTATTGAGTAGTGTGGTCAGGTGCCACAAAGAGGGCCTTGGGAAAATTGCAGATGGCTCAGAACAGGGCAGTACGGCTGGCCCTTTAAAGTATACGGAGAGCTGACATTAACAACATGCATGTCAATCTCTCATGGCTCAAAGTGGAAGAGGAGGCGTTGACATGCTGAATGTACCGAGCTGTCTGTTTAAAATACTAGCACAGAGCTCAGACACCCATGCATACCCCACAAGACATGCCACCAGAGGTCTCTTCACATTCCCCAAGTCCAGAACAGGCTATGGAAGGTGCACAGTACTACATAGAGCCATGACTACATGGAACTCTATTCCACATCAGGTAACTGATGCAATCAGTAGAATCAGATTCAAAAAGCAAGTAAAAACACACCTTATTGAACAACAGGGACTGTCATGAGACACACACAAAGGTACAGACACATGCATATGCACACATTGTGATATTGTTGTATTGTGGTATTGACATTTTGTGTTGTGGATATGTGGTGGTGTAGTGATGCTATATGATGTACTGTTTTATCTTAAGCTTTTTTTATATGTCACCTGGGTGCTTTGGTATGTTTGGACCCCAGGAAGAGTTGAGGATCCCTAATAAATACAAATCTCAATCACCAGATCTCAACCCATCTGAACACTTATGGGAGATTCTGAAGTGGCGCCTGGGACAGCGTTTTCCACCAGAATCAACAAAACACCAACTTCTCATGAAAGAATGATGTTGCATCCCTCCAATTGAGTTCCAGACACTAGAATCTATGCAAGATGCATTGAAGCTGTTCTGGCTCGTGGTGCCCAACACCTTATTAAGGCACTTTATGTTGGTGTTTCCTTTTGGGAATGGGGTGCTATCTGGGACAAAACTACAGAGATCTCACAATGTTATTCAATATTATTCATGGTCTAAATGATATACTTATGCTAATTAAATGGGTCAATTGCCTTTGTCTCACTCATGGGAAAATAACAATTATTTTCAGAGGAACACCCCGGGTATTTGGACTGCGGACGTCTCGGTATTCCCGATTATGTTTCAGTATCTCTGATGTGGACCTACTGGTGTTTGTTCATTCTGTAAAAAACACACACACACACACACACACACACACACACACACACTTGTCGTGTTACATTTTCCCAGATGTGTGTATTTTCTACTATTAAACCTTGAATCAATTGTGTCTCAAGAGCTCCACTCCCTCAGCCCTGAAATGTGTGTGCGCACCTCTCGGATTCAGAGGGGTTGGGTTAAATGTGGAAGACACATTTCGGTTGAATGCATTCAGTTGTACAACTGACTATCCCTCTTCCCCTATTATCACTGTTATCAACCTAGCATATTAAGACAATTATTAAATGGTGAAAGTCATGAATGGAAACAAATAATTCAAACCTTTGCTTGATTAATGACTATGCTGTCGTCATGTGTAATTTTCTGAAGAAGTTAACAAGATATGTGAATAAAAAATCTATTTCCTCAACACAGAAACTTCCGTCTCACAATATTAATGAAAGAACATGAAACGTAAAACAAGGATGAAATAGAATTGATTATTATAGTGTTACGACGTGTAATTTTATGAAAAAGTCCATGTTTTTCACATGATGCTTAGCAGACGAACAGGGGAGACAGAAATCTCTTCCTCTAACTAACAATTTGTTTCCAGACTTTGGCTGCTTCTGCTGCTTATCAGTTTATACTTGTTAAATATTGATGTTTAGGATCTGTCTCAACAGGCGCTGAGCTGAACTCACACCCACCTCATCAGTGCTTCTTTTTACTAATGTATGAACAAATATGATTTATTAATTATTACACTCATCCCATATTCGGCTCCCATTCCTCACAAAGTTTATAACTATGCAATTTGCCTCTCATGTTTGTCAGACTTGTGTTTCAAATTCAGAAAATACCACAACACGCTGTGAATAATGTTGAACAGTGTCAGGGGAGGGATAGAGAAAATATACACAAATATGCACAAACTGTGAGAGAGTAAAAACGTTACAAATAAAACAAATATTTTCATGTCGACTTAATGCTCTCGCTCTCTTTATCCAACTTCTCTCTTCTACCACATCTCTTTCACTCTCACTCTCTCTCTTCTACCTCTCTCTCTCTCCTTCTCTCTTCTATCTCTTCGACCTCTCTCTTCTACCTCTCTCTCTCTCCTTCTCTCTTCTATCTCTTCGACCTCTCTCTTCTACCTCACTCTCTCTCTCTCTCCTTCTCTCTTCTATCTCTTCGACCTCTCTTCTACCTCTCTCTCTCTCTCTCTCTCTCCTTCTCTCTTCTATCTCTTCGACCCCTCTCTTCTACCTCTCTCTCTCTCTCCTTCTCTCTTCTATCTCTTCGACCTCTCTCTTCTACCTCTCTCTCTCTCTCTGTTGATAGTGTGCCTGACAGATTGTAAACATAAGGATGGTATGTGTGTCTCTGCCAAACGATAGAGACAGGACAGACAGGACAACCACAGTGTTGCATCACAATAATCAGATAGAGATGATGGCCCTTAAGTATTATGTAGACAACTGCTGAAGTGAGAGAGAGAGTCAGAGAGGGAGACACAGAGAGAGAGAGAGAGAGAGAGACAGAGAAAGAGAGAGAGACAGAGAGAGAGAGAGAGACAGAGAATGAGAGAGAAAGAGAGACAAAGTGAGAGAAAGAGAGACAGAGAAAGAGAGAGAGACACACACACAGGTCTACCTGGCAGGGCACACATGGTGGAATTGTTCCCTCCATCCATCATCTCTTTAAAGAAGTAGTTATTGGTTACAATGATCTGTGAACTAAGGGTCATCCATCCCAAAGCATACTGCACTGAAAAGCTCTATGTGTGTGATACTGAGACGAGTCAACTCCTTCGCTCATAGACTAAAAGGATAAGTTAAAAGGGAACAGGGAGGGAACAGGGAGAGAGACAAACAGAGGCAAACAAACTTGAGCTTTGCTTGAATCTGTTGATTTGACGTCTTTTTATTTCTAATTTGCTTTCAGGAAAAGGATGATAAACATTTACATGTGTAATTTGATATATATAGTTGAAGTCGGAAGTTTACATACACCAAGATTGGAGTCATTAAAACTTGTTTTTTAACCACTCCACCAAATTCTTATTAACAAACTATAGTTTTGAAAAGTCGGTTAGGACATCTACTTCGTGCATGACAAAATACATTTTTCCCAACAATTTTTTACAGACTGATTATTTCACTTGTAAGTCACTTGTAAGTCACTCTATTACAATTCCAATGAGTCAGAAGTTTACATACACTAAGTTGACTGTGCCTTTAAACAGCTTGGAAAACTCCAGAAAATGATATAATGGCTTTAGAAGCTTCTGATAGGCAATTGACATAATTTGAGTCAATTGGAGGTGTACCTGTGGATGTATGTGGAAGGCTACCTGAAATGTTTGACCCAAGTTTTCCAAACCGGAAAAATGTAGGCTACATTTGTCCCAGCGCTAACTGAGGAAAGATTGACATTACACAAATAACTCTCGGTTGACAGAAACGATAATATGAATGAGCTAATAGCAATTACTATTCATAAATAATCATGGGTGAGCTCACCATTGATCGAAATAACTGAGTAAAACACTTTCTAGAAATCAAAGGTAATCTGACGATCAGTAGTTTAAGAACCGTTCAGAGTAGTGATGCTAGGTGGGCGGGCGGGTGCGGGCAGCGATCGGTTGAAGAGCATGCATTTTGTTTTACTAGCAGTAGGAGCAGTTGGAGGCCACGGAAGGAGTGTTGTATGGCGTTGAAACTCGTCCTGAGGTTTGTTAACACAGTGCCCAAAGAAGGGCCAGATGTATACAGAATGGTGTCGTCTGCGTAGAGGTGGATCAAAGAATCACCAGCAGCAAGAGCGACATCATTGACATATACAGAGAAAAGAGTTGTTCCGGGAATTGAACCCTGTGGCACCCCCATTGAGACAACAGGCCCTCCGATTTGACACACTGAACTCAATCTGAGAAGTCGTTAGTGAACCAGGCGAGGCAGTCATTAGAGAAATCTAGGTTGTTGAGTCTGCCGATAAGAATACGGTGATTGACAGAGTCAAAAGCCTTGGCCAGGTCAATGAAGACGGCTGCACGATGGCGGTTATGATATCGTTTAGGACCTTGAGTGTGGCTGAGGTGCATCTGTGACCAGCTTGGAAACCAGATTGCATAGCGTGGAAGGTACGGTGGGATACTAAATGGTCGGTGATCTGTTTGTTCACTTCACTTTCGAAGACTTTAGAATGGCAGGGCAGGATGGATATAGGTCTGTAACAGTTTATGTGTGTGTGTGTTTGTCATTGTGTGTTGTCATGTCATAAACTCAGGATGCTGCGTGTCACTGTGATGTTCTCCTCTCTCTTGTGTTGCTCATTTCACAGGTGAACAGGTACATTCGTTCCACACACAATCCATCACTGGGCAGCCTAGCTCTCTCACTCTCTCTCTCTCACAGACACATACACACACACACAAACACACACACACACCCTTGTCTTACTAATAGCCTCTTCGATGGGATTGGGAGATCAGGGACCCTTAAACCAATTACACTATCCTGCAGTATTCCTCTCCCCTTGTCAGACACACACATACTGTTGCCCACCCCACACACATATATACATACACTGTTCCCCCCACCACGGGCACACTCAGACCTGAGACAAATTGCTTTGTTAAAAGTGTCAGAGAGGCTGGGGTATGAGTGTAGCATAGCAGGGTCTGGGCCTAAATCAATTGGAAAGCAGAATTAGATACAGGTAGTTATTTCATCATTGCACACCCCATCTGAGACTAGACTCTTTGGGATAGTTCCACTTTAAGCAGTCTGTATATCTGGACTTAACCTCTCTAGGGTAGGGGGCAGCATTCAGAATTTTGGATGAAAAGCATGCCCAAATTAAACGGCCTGCTACTCAGGCCCAGAAGATATGATATGCATATAACTGGTAGATTTGGATAGAAAACACTCTAAAGTTTCCAAAACTGTTAAAATAGTGTCTGTGAGTATAACATAACTGATTTAGCAAGCGAGAAACTGAGAAAAATCCATTCAGGAAGTAGTTTTGTTTTAGTTTATGTAGTTTTCTATTCAATGCCATTACAGTATCCATTGACTTAGGACTCCATTTGCAGTTCCTATGCCTTCCACTAGATATCAACAGTCTTTAGAAATCGTTTCAGGCTTGTATTCTTATAAATGAGGGAGTAAGACCAGTCTGAACGAGTGGACCCTAACGTGACGCAAAGTTTTTTCAGGCGCATGTGCATTTCTTGTTTACCTTTTATATTGACAACGTTATTGTCCGGTTGAAATATTATAGATCATTTAGGCAAAAAAAAACAACCAGAGGATTGAATATAAACATCGTTTGACATGTTTCTATGAACTTTACGGATACAATTAGGATTTTTTTGTCTGATTGTTTTGACTGAGTTACTGAAGAAAACGCACTAACAAAACAGAGGTTTTTGGATATAAAGAGACTTCATCGAACAAAAGGAACATTTATTGAGTAAATGAATGTCTTCTGATTGCCACCATATGAAGATCATCAAAGGTAAGGGATTAATTTGATCTCTATTTCTGAGTTTTGTAACGCTTCTGCTTGGCTGGTTTCTGTTTGTAATAATTTGTCAACTGGGCTATGTTCTGGGCTACGTATGTTCTGGGCTAGGTATGCTTTCGCCGAAAAGCATTTTATAAATATGACACTGTGGTTGGTTTAACAAGAAGTTAAACCACCCCTACCTTGTCACATCACAACTGATTGTATAAAGAAATTCCCCAAGTTAACTTTTTAACCTGTTGTGACTAGAGGGGCAGTATTTTCATTTTTGGGAAAAAAACGTTCCCGTAGTAAACGGGATATTTTGTCAGGACAAGATTCTAGAATATGCATATAATTGACAGCTTAGGATAGAAAACATTCTAAAGTTTCCAAAACTGTAAAAATATTGTCTGTGAGTATAACAGAACTGATGTTGAGGGTGAAGGCCTGAGAAAGCGCTGCGTTTTGAAAGCGCTGCGTTCCTATGCGTCCCTATTGAGCAGTGAATGGGCTATCAACCAGATTACTCTTTCTCCATATTCCCGAAGGTGTCTACAGCATTGTGACGTAGTTTTACACATTTATGTTGAAGAATACCCGTAAGCGGCTACATTGCGCAAGTGGTCACCTGATGGCTCCCAGAGTGATTCTCGCGTAAAATACAGAGGTAGCCATTACTCCAATCGGTCCTACTGAAAAATGAATTGTCCCGATGGATATATTATCGAATAGATATTTGAAAAACACCTTGAGGATTGATTATAAACAATGTTTGCCATGTTTATGTCGATATTTAATTTGGAATATTTTTCGCCGTTTTCGTGACTGCAATTTCCGGGCGATTTGTCAGCCAAACATGAAGAACAAACGGAGCTATTTCGCCTACAAAAATAATATTTTTGGAAAAAAGGGACATTTGCTATCTAACTGGGAGTCTCGTGAGTGAAAACATCCAAAGCTCATCAAAGGTAAACGATTTAATTTGATTGCTTTTCTGATTTCCGTGACCAAGTTACCTGCTGCTAGCTGGAGAAAATGCTATGCTAGGCTATCGATAAACTTACACAAATGCTTGTCTAGCTTTGGCTGTAAAGCATATTTTGAAAATCTGAGATGACAGGGGGATTAACAAAAGGCTAAACTGTGTCTCAATATATTTCATTTGTGATTTTCATGAATAGGAATATTTTCTAGGAATATTTATGTCCGTTGCGTTATGCTAATTAGTGTCAGGCGATGATTACGCTCCCTCATGCGGGATGGGGAGTCATTAAAGGTTTTAAAAGGCACACCTGTTAACCTTTTCATACAAGGGTGTGATCATTCTACAGTGGTCCATGTAGTGTACGATGAAACTGGTGGGATTAGAACGCTTCTTTGGAACGTCCAGTTTCGGTATGACACAACAATCAGCATTTCAGCAGGCCACACTGTTTTTTTTTTAAACATTTTGCACAAACACAGTCCTTAAAAAGTTATGTCCAGAATACGAGCAGTTTATTTTTGGATGTAATGTTCAGATATTCACAGAAGTAGATACGGCATTAACACAATCATTCAAACCTGGAAAAATGTAGGCTACATTTGTCCCAGCGCTAACTGAGGAAATATTGACATAACACAAGAAGTCATATTTTTACAACTCTCGGTTGACAGAAACGATAATATGAATGAGCTAATAACAATTACTATTCATAAATAATCACATCATGGGTGAGCTCACCATTGATCGAAAAAAACGGAGTAAAACACTTTCTAGAAATGGAAGGTAATCTGACAATGGGAGGTTTCTGCGCACCGCCATGCTTGTTTCTTTTCTCTCCGAATCAATCAAATATAAACAAGAGGAGAGAAGATTAGTTTGGTCTGTTTATAGTGTGCATGTTGAAGGGGATGTGTTGTCTACGATCATCCACTTCCCTTCATTCACTTCTGGAAGTTTCCCCGAAAGATGAGTGAACTATTACTTCACCTCATCATAACATCTTTGGTCTGACAGATTACGTGACACCCAGAATGCATTGTATATTGTCAACAAACATGGCGCCTCACATAGCTGGCAAATTGCTTAGCTCATTATCATCAGTATAACCTTCAAAAAAGTATTTTACACACATCATAGGTGTCCATTACAACATATGCAATAATCGGAATGCATTATTTGTCAACCTTTAATTGAAAATGTGAATAAAACTGTAAATACATTATGCTCCATACAAACAGTTGAAGTCAAAAGTTTACATACACTAAAAACTTGTTTTTCAACCACCCCACAAATGTCTTGTTAATAAACTATAGTTTTGGAAAGTCGGTTAGGACATCTACTTTGTGTATGACACAAGTAATTTTCCAACAATTGTTTACTGACAGATTATTTCACTTAAATTCATTGAATCACAATTCCAGTGGGTCAGAAGTTTACATACACTAAGTTGACTGTGCCTTTAAACAGCTTGGAAAATTCCAGAAAATTATGTCATGACTTTAGAAGCTTCTGATAGGCTAATTGACATCATTTGAATCAATTGGAGGTGTTCCTGTGGATGTATGTCAAGGCCTACCCTCAAACTCACTGCCTCTTTGCTTGACATCATGGGAAAATCAAAAGAAATCAGTCAAGACCTCAGAAAAAAATTGTACACCTGCACAAGTCTGGTTCTTCCTTGGGAGCAATTTCCAAATGCCTGAAGGTACCACGTTCATCTGTACAGACAATAGTAAGCAAGAATAAACACCATTGGACCATGCAGCCATCATATCGCTCTGGAAGGAGACGCATTCTGTCTCCTAGAGATGAACATACTTTGGTGCGAAAAGTGCAAATCAATCCCAGAACAACAGCAAAGGACCTTGTGAATATGCTGGAGGAAACTGGTACAACGTATCTATATCCACAGTAAAACGAGTCATATGTCGACATAACCAGAAAGCCTGCTCAGCAAGGAAAAAGCAACTGCTCCAAAACTGCCATAAAAAAATCCAGACTACTGTTTGCAACTGCACATGGGGACAGAGATTATACTTTTTGGAGAAATGTCCTCTGGTCTGATGAAACAAAAATAGAACTGTTTGGCTATAATGACCATCGTTATGTTTGGAGGAAAAAGGGGGAGGCTTGCAAGCCGAAGAACACCATCCCAACCGTGAAGCACGGGGGTGGCAGCATCATGTTGTGGGGGTGCTTTGTGGTGCACTTCACAAAACAGATGGCATCATGAAAATTATGTGGATAGATTGAAGCAATATCTCAAGACATCAGTCAGGAAGTTAAAGCTTGGTCACAAATGGCTCTTCCAAATGGACAATGACACCAAGCATACTTCCAAAGTTGTGGCAAATGGCATAAGGACAACAAAGTCAAGTTATTGGAGTGGCCATCACAATGCCCCTCAGTTACACCAGCTCTGTCAGGAGGTAAAATTCACCCATTTTATGAGGTCTTGGCTGATTTCTTTTGATTTTCCCATGATGTTAAGCAAATATGCACTGATTTGAAAGGTAGGTCTTGAAATAAATACACAGGTCCACCTCCAATTGCCTCAAATGATACGAATTAGCCTATCAGAAGCTTCTAAAGCCATTTTCTGGAATTTTCGAAATTGTTTGAAGGCACAGTCAACTTAGTGTATGTAAACTTCTGACCAACTGGAATTGCGATACAGTGAATTATAAGTGCAATAATCTGTCTGTAAACAATTGTTGGAGAAGCTACTTGTGTCATGCACAAAGTAGATGTCCTAATCGACTTGCCAAAACTATAGTTTGTTTACAAGAAATTTGTGGAGTTGTTGAAAAACGAGTTTCAATGACTCCAACCTAAGTGTATGTAAACTTCCGGCTTCAACTGTACATACTGTATGCGTCTACAGTAGAAACGACAACATGATATACAGAAAATAAGGAATTGACTTTGATAGGAATGTGCACATGTCCAAAGTTATTATGTGTAAGGAAAATTGCAAGGAAGCCAAAGTGAGATCCAGCAAGAAAATGTTCCAATTCTTGCAAGACTGCGCTTTTATATGCATACTTGATCGGGTGAATTAATGATGCTGAACACACTTCAATTCAAACTGTTGTTAGAAAATTCAACTTGTTAGAAAATAATTTGACTATGGATAATTAGCAGGCAGCGCGTGTTAACTGTCCTGTTGCGTAATAATCACATGTTGGAACAGTGAGTGCATTCTGAGATCACGTGAGTAAAACAACTCATGCTGGTGCGACCGTTAGAGCTATTTGGAAATCACATGTGAAAAGGTTACTTGAAGAATCTCTAATATAAATTATATTTTGATTTGTTTGACACCTTATTGGTTACTACATGATTCCATACTTGTTATTTAATAGTTTTGTTGTCTTCACTATTATTCTACTATTATTCGATTATTCAAAAATAAAGAAAAACCATTGAATGAGTAGGGGTGTCCAAACTTTTGACTGGTACTGTATATAGTGTACTTATTTTGACTGGAGCCTGGTCAAAATTAGTACACCAAATGAGGAATAGGATGCCATTTGGGACGCAGGTAGGTGTTCACAGACCAACCCTTCAGCTAGTCGTTTGCAGTGTCAGATGGTGGTTGTAGTTAGAGGTACTTCAAACAGAGCCACTGGGTGTATTTTCCTGTTCTGGTATTATTGTCTTTTGTTCTCCTTTTGACAGCATAACCTGCATGAATCTGCAGGAGGCCATTGTTCTGGACGTGTCACAAAACCTGCAATGAGAACAGTTCTGGAACAGTACAGTTCACACACCCTTGACCTCACAATGGCAGGTGTGTGCGTGCACGTGTGAGGTGACGACAGGGTAAGTGGTGGATAGGGTCACTGTGAACTGTCTATGTTTGAGAAAAATTGAAAAAATCTCTCGCAATTCCTGTCCCCTCTCTCACTCTCTCCCTCTCCCTCTCGCTCTCTCTCTCTAGCTCTCTTCTAAGCACTTAAATTGATTTAGTAAACGCTGTGAAAGGAAAAAAGTGTGAGAACAAAAATAAATCGCAGGAGAGCAAAATCTGGGATCAAAGTGACACCACAGATATACACATAGTGGTGCCTGGTGGTGCATGGTGGTGCATGGTGGTGCATGGCAGTGCATGGCGGTGCATGGTGAACAGAAGACCTAGTAACTTGTTTTATACACCAGGTGGATCTAAACCTGTGTGCTGATTGGTTAAAACCGTGTTCCAGCTGGTGTCCATTCTACAAGTTACCACCGGCTAAAGCTACGACGTTTAAATGTTTATTCACTGTTCCATGTCACTGCGCATGCCGCTGTCTCATCAGCCCAGCCAGGCAATTCATCAACTCCACTATAAAAAAGCATCGAGACATTATTTCACCCTTGCTTTTTGTTTTCAACAACGTAGATTTGTATAAACCTGGCTGTCTGTCTCTCCGTCATTTGCAACATCGTTTGAATACGCAAATTCGATCGACATTGTTCCCATTGAGGATAAACGTGTTAGGACGAGACAGATTGCTTTTCTCAGCCAGTCGAAATCATGAATCGGCATACTTTTTATGGATTTATACAAAGAAATGCCAGTAGAGAAACAGATCAAATGAAATGAAATGCAGCTAGTTTTGAAGTCTTTGCCAGACAAAATCGCGGATCATTGCTCTTTGTCAAGGATGTAGCTATCCAAATGAATGATAATAGAAAACAGCTTATACAAACACAAATGCAGCGACTTCACTGCTATTCTGGCTGCATTGTTTGATGTGACTGTGTTAGCAGTAGTTGGCTAGCTAACAAGCAAGGGATAAGAATGCTGCCAGCCAGCATGGAAACAGAACATTTAGAACAAACAAATATGGTTGCGTCCACAGATATAGAACAAAAAGACCAAAATAATAGGTCACATCTCTGGAAAACTAACCAATAGAATGAACGACCAGCCGGCTTGGAGAGAAACCCCAGATTTGTGTCAGACTATATCTCGTAGAAGTAAGAAATAGCATGAAAAAATTAATTAAAAAAAAGGTTTTCAATGAAAAAATGTCAATCACTACATTTTTGTAATTTAGCTGACGCTCTTATCCAGAGCGACGTACAGAAGCAATTAGGGTTAAGTGCCTTGTTCAAGGGCACATTGATAGATTTTTAACCTACTCGGCCTAGGGGTTCAAATCATCAACCTTATGGTTACTGTCCCAACACTCCTAACCACTAAGATACCTGCCGCCTCACTGACAGATTTTCCTGTAAGATACTTCTCCCTGGTAAAGAGTTATATTTGCTTCCCAGAAGCAACTACTGGTCTAGTTGCATACACACACCCTTCCCAATCAGCCAGTGTTAATGTTTCCTGGCTGAGGGTCTCAGAAGAAGCAACAGCAGAGCCGGAGGTGAACTGTTTTATTTCAACACTAATTTGGATCCTCAGCTCCTATATTACCGGAGACTATTTGTTATTCTACCACAGAGGCAGAGTAGGCTCAGTGGTGTGTGTGTGTGTGTGTGTGTGTGTGTGTGTGTGTGTGTGTGTGCAAACATGTGTGTTCCTGCCTGATACACCATAGTACCGGGCATGATAAGTACCTGGGGGTTGCAACAGGGAGTGTGTCCCATTTAACAGTTGATACTCATTTAACCTCACAATGATGTTCTAAACACTCCTGAAGCCAACTAGATCTAATCCACCCCACTGCTCTCGCTACCATGGGAGCAATTTATACACAGCTCATCTCTGGGCTATTTTGTCTACCTCCAAATCACTGGAGTGCACTGCTCTTCTGTATGCAACAACTCATGCTCAATTATGGACCAGGCACACATTGTGTGCAGGCAGATTTCTAAAGTGTGACTTCGAAATTGGACGTCTATCCATGTCCTGAGGATGTCGGGAAATGCCTTCAAAACTGGCCGCTAGGGACAGCAGTGAACGCCATCAAGTTGGCTTGGGTTTTGCCAGGGCATTGTGGATGGAGGTGGTGTGTGTATTTGAATTTTGGACAAATGTGGATAAACGTCTAATTCTGCAGTGAGACTGTGAGAGCTTGTTGTGTGTACGTGTGTGTTCCTGTGGTGTGTGCGTGTTTGAGGCGATGACATGGTAAGTGGTGGATAGGGTCACTGTGAACTTACTATGTTTGAGAAAAATGGGATTTTCCTTTTTTTTGTTTCTCAGTCCCTCACTATCTCTTTCTCTCTCTCTCTCTCTCTCTCTCTCTCTCTCTCTCTCTCTCTCTGTCTCTCTCTCTCTCTCTCTCGCTCTGTGTGTGTGTGTGTCTGTTCCTGCCTGAGTGCGGTGCAGGCAAAGCATCTAAAATATCAAAGCAAATCAAAGCAAATCGTATTTGTGACATGCTCCAAATACAACAGTGAAATGCTTACATACAAGCCCTTAACCAACAATGCAGTTTTAAGAAAATACCTAAAAAAAAGTAAGAGATAAGAATAACAAATGATTAAAGAGCAGCAGTGAATAACAATAGCGGGGCTATATACAGGGGTACCGGGACAGTGTCAATGTGGAGGCTATATACAGGGGTACTGGTACAGAGTCAATGTGGAGGCTATATACAGGGGTACCGGTACAGTGTCAATGTGGAGGCTATATACAGGGGTACCGGTACAGAGTCAATGTGGAGGCTATATACAGGGGTACCGGTACAGTGTCAATGTGGAGGCTATATACAGGGGTACACAGTGTCAATGTGGAGGCTATATACAGGGGTACCGGTACAGAGTCAATGTGGAGGCTATATACAGGGGTACCGGTACAGAGTCAATGTGGAGGCTATATACAGGGGTACCGGTACAGTGTCAATGTGGACTATATACAGGTACAGAGTCAATGTGAAGGCTATATACAGGGGTACCGGTACAGTGTCAATGTGGAGGCTATATACAGGGGTACCGGTACAGTGTCAATGTGGAGGCTATATACAGGGGTACCGGTACAGTGTCAATGTGGAGGCTATATACAGGGGTACAATGTGGAGGCTATATACAGGGGTACCGGTACAGAGTCAATGTGAAGGCTATATACAGGGGTACCGGTACAGTGTCAATGTGGGCTATATACAGGGGTACTACAGAGTCAATGTGGAGGCTATATACAGGGGTACGGTACAGAGTCAATGTGGAGGCTATATACAGGGGTACCGGTACAGTGTCAATGTGGAGGCTATATACAGGGGTACCGGTACAGTGTCAATGTGGAGGCTATACAGGGGTACCGGTACAGAGTCAATGTCAATGTGGAGGCAATAGGCTATATACAGGGGTACCGGTACAGTGTCAATGTGGAGGCTATATACAGGGGTACCGGTACAGTGTCAATGTGGAGGCTATATACAGGGGTACCGGTACAGTGTCAATGTGGAGGCTATATACAGGGGTACCGGTACAGTGTCAATGTGGAGGCTATATACAGGGGTACCGGTACAGTGTCAATGTGGAGGCTATATACAGGGGTACCGGTACAGTGTCAATGTGGAGGCTATATACAGGGGTACCGGTACAGAGTCAATGTGGAGGCTATATACAGGGGTACCGGTACAGTGTCAATGTGGAGGCTACAGTGTCAATGTGTCAATGTGGAGGCTATATACAGGGGTACCGGTACAGAGTCAATGTGGAGGCTATATACAGGGGTACCGGTACAGAGTCAATGTGGAGGCTATATACAGGGGTACCGGTACAGTGTCAATATGGAGGCTATATACAGGGGTACCGGTACAGTGTCAATGTGGAGGCTATATACAGGGGTACCGGTACAGAGTCAATGTGAAGGCTATATACAGGGGTACCGGTACAGAGTCAATGTGGAGGCTATATACAGGGGTACCGGTACAGTGTCAATGTGGAGGCTATATACAGGGGTACCGGTACAGAGTCAATGTGGAGGCTATATACAGGGGTACCGGTACAGTGTCAATGTGGAGGCTATATACAGGGGTACCGGTACAGAGTCAATGTGGAGGCTATATACAGGGTTACCGGTACAGTGTCAATGTGAAGGCTATATACAGGGGTACCAGTACAGAGTCAATGTGGAGGCTATATACAGGGGGTACCGGTACAGAGTCAATGTGGAGGCTATATACAGGGGTACCGGTACAGAGTCAATGTGGAGGCTATATACAGGGGTACCGGTACAGAGTCAATGTGGAGGCTATATACAGGGGTACCGGTACAGAGTCAATGTGGAGGCTATATACAGGGGTACCGGTACAGAGTCAATGTGAAGGCTATATACAGGGGTACCGGTACAGAGTCAATGTGGAGGCTATATACAGGGGTACCGGTACAGAGTCAATGTGGAGGCTATATACAGGGGTACCGGTACAGAGTCAATGTGTCAATGTGAGGGGGCACCGGTGTCGAGGCTCAGTAATTGAGGTAATTATGTACATGTAAGTAGAGTTATTAAAGTGGCTATGCATAGATAATAACAGAGCAGCAGCATGGGGGGAGGGGGGGGTGGTCTTATGTCTTGGGGACACAAGCTGTTTAGAAGCCTCTTGGACCTAGACTTGGCGCTCCAGTACCACTTGCGGTGCAGTAGCAGAGAGAACAGTCTTTGACCAGGGTGGCTGGAGTCTTTGACAATTTTTAGGGCCTTCCTCTGACACCGCCTGGTATAGAGGTCCTGGATGGCAGGAAGCTTGGCCCCGGTGATGAAAGGGGCCGTATGCACTACACTCTGCAGTGCCTTGCGGTTGGAGGCCGAGCAGTTGCCAAACCAGGTGGTGATGCAACCCGTTAGGAAGCTCTCGATGGGGCAGCTGTAAAACATTTTGAGGATCTAAGTCCCCTTGCCAAATCCTTTCAGTCTCGTGAGTAGGAGTAGGTTTTGTCGTGCCCTCTTCACGGCTGTTTTGGTGTGCTTGGACCATGATAGTTTGTTGGTGATGTGGACGCCAAGGAACTTGAAGCTCTCAACCTACTCCACTACAGCCCGTCGATGAGAATGGGGGTATTCCCTGTCCTCCGTCTCCTGTAGTCCACAATCATCTCCATTGTTTTGATCACGTTGAGGGAGAGGTTGTTGTCCTTGCACCACACAGTCAGGTCTCTGACCTCCCTCTAGGCTATCTCATCGTTGTCGGTGATCAGGCCTACCACTGCTGTGTCATCAGCAAACTTAATGATGGTGTTGGAGTTATGCCTGGCCGGGCAGTCAGGAGTGAACACTGCAGTGGAGCAGAGAGGAGCTCTGCACCAGTCCACTTGTTTCACTTTAGCACCACACTCGCTGACAGTGGTATTTTGCATGTAATGGAGATTTATCATTGTACTGTGTGCCTTGTCGTTTGAAGACATTCAAGATTTATTGAATCATATTCAAATGGAATCACATTCAAGTGGAGTTTAATTGGAAGTTACAGGACATCCTGGTAAATCATGTTGATGCTTTCAGAACTTCAATGTGAATAGGTCCACATCCAGCTCAACCATTTCAGGACCAGAAAAAGAACAGCTCCCGACCGTAACAACCATGGTATGGAGGCCTCTGCTTGGTCTAAAGCTAGGGTCACACTGTAGATGTGTGAAGACTTAGGAAAATGCATATGCATGCATCATTGTCTGTTTTTTTTCTGTCAAAAGTTGCAGACACACAAGGCTAACATATTGTAGGGCTTTCACTCACTGTTCTGGCATGTAGTGAAATACGGGTAAATTCATGTCTAAACATGGTTTTCTTAAGCCAATGTCATTATGATTCATGTTCTCTACAATAGTACAACCTTAATGTGTCGATTAAATGACAACGTTAGTTTGTGGCTAGTTTAGACCAGTTCTTGGTTGTATGTCTATATTCCAGTGTTGGGAGGTGGTAACATTAGGTGATGTTTCCGCATTCTGGACCAATCAAGATCAACTTGATACCCTCGTCATTTTCATCTCAAGATCCATGGCTTTCTATTCCTCTCACCTGGTCAATTAATGTTGAGGGGGGTTGTTTCTATGGCAGTTTATAGGGGAAGAGTCAGAAATTCACAATGAGACGGTAGATACTGAAATTCGGTCTGTTAGCTTTGTTAATTCATATACAGTACATATATACTGTAGACTCAATTTAGATGTTATCACACAACCTGCAACCACTAGCTAGCTTGTCAGTTGATATTTGAAGTTAGCACAGTTCTGCCCACGTGTCACACCCTGACCTTAGAGAGCCGTTTTATTTCTCTATTTGGTGAGGTCAGGGTGTGATGTGGGGTGGGCATTCTATGTTTTGTATTTCTTTGTGTTTGGCCGAGTGTGGTTTCCAATCAGAGGCAGCTGTCTATCGTTGTCTCTGATTGGGAATCATCCTTAGGTAGCCTTTTTCCAACCTATGTTGTGGGATCTTTTTTTTTGTACAGCTCTTGTAGCCTACAGAACGATAAGTTCGTTTTGGTTTCACTTTGTTATTTTGTTGCTGGTTCTCATTTAAATAAATATGATGACCACAAATTATGCTGCGCCTTGGTCTCCTTCAAACAATGTACGTTACACCACGGAACAGTGACAGAGTTCTATTGAGAGGCGATCACATAATGACAACGGTCTTAAGGATTAAGACCTATTCACTCTAATCACGCAAAATTCTCTGAGTTAATCATATGTAACTTCTTAACTATTTATGGTAGGGACATAGGGGTTGGGCTATTGTTTTTTCAGATGCAAATCTCTATAGAATAAAACAAGGATTTTATTGGCGAACTGCTAAGATATTGTGAATTATTTGACAGACATTCATCTCTGTTGCAAAAATCATAGGGTCAATCGGTAAATTTCAGACAGAAAATCACGACTGTAGCCTAACACAGAGGTTGGCAAGTCCTCTTGCTGTTGTTTTTGTTTTTCCTTCCTGGCAATCCAGAGAAACAAACAAAACACACCTGATAAAAAAGGTCAGCCTGGTATCAACTGATAAGCGTCATTCTGTGATGCTTTTGCAATAAGATATGGATCACAAGACATGACGCAACAGTAAATACTGTACATTGTATTCAAGGAAAAAAAGTTAAAGCTGCAATGGGTAAATTGGTGAAAAACTCAGACCGACATGTCAATCAGTTTTTAAAGCTGTTCTCGCTCTCTCTCTATTCTCAAATCCCCCCACGGTCCCTCTCGCTCTCTCTTCTTTGTCTCTTCCATCCTTCTCTCTCACTATTCTCAAATCCCCCCACGGTCCCTCTCGCTCTCTCTTCTTTGTCTCTTCCATCCTTCTCTCTCTCCATTCTCAAATCCCCCACGGTCCCTCTCGCTCTCTCTTCTTTGTCTCTTCCATCCTTCTCTCTCTCTATTCTCAAATCCCCCACGGTCCCTCTCGCTCTCTCTTCTTTGTCTCTTCCATCCTTCTCTCTCTCTATTCTCAAATCCCCCACGGCCCCTCTCGCTCTCTCTTCTTTGTCTCTTCCATCCTTCTCTCTCTCTATTTTCAAATCCCCCACGGCCCCTCTCGCTCTCTCTTCTTTGTCTCTTCCATCCTTCTCTCTCTCTATTCTCAAATCCCCCCATGGTCCCTCTCGCTCTCTCTTCTTTGTCTCTTCCATCCTTCTCTCTCTCTTTGCCTCCATCCGTCTCTATCTAAATCTTATTTATCCCCCCTCCTTCTCTTCTCCCTCTCTCCCCCTTGTTTCACTCCCTTTCAATTTCAATTCAAGGCACTTTATTGGCATGGGTACATTTATAAACATCGCCAAAGCAAGTGAAGTAAATAATATACAAAAGTGAAATAAACAATAAAAATGAACAATACAAATTACCCGCACAGAAGTTCCAAAAGAATAAAGACATTTCAAATGTCATATTATATATATATATATATATATATAAATATATATATATTGTGTTATAACGATGAGCAAATGGTTAAAGTGCAAAAGGGAAGATAAATAAACATAAATATGGGTTGTATTTACAATAGTGTTTGTTCTTCACTGGTTGCCCTTTTCTTGTGGCCACAGGTCACAAATCTTGCTGCTGTGATGGCACACTGTGGTATTTCAACCAGTAGATATGGAAATCGGGTTTGTTTTCGAATTCTTTGTGGATCTTTGTAATCTGAGGGAAATATGTGTCTCTAAAATGGTCATACATTTGGCAGGAGGTTAGGAAGTGCAGCTCAGTTTCTACCTCATTTTGTGGGCAGTGTGCACATATCCTGTCTTCTCTTGAGAGCCAGGTCTGCCTATGGTGGCCTTTCTCAATAGCAAGGCTATGCTGCTACATAGTCAAAGCATTCCTTAAGTCTCTCTCTCTCTCTCCCTCCCTCTCTCTCTCTTCTATCGCTCTCTTTCTCCCTCCTCTCATCCTCCTCTCTCTCTCCCTCTCTCCCTTCCCTCCCTCTTCTCTCTCCACCTCTCTCCTTCACCCTTTCCCATCTCTATCTCGCCTCCTCCCCATTATTCCCCTTCTCTCTCTCCCTCCTCCACCACTTTAGTCTCTCTCCCTCTTTCTTTACCTCCCTCCTCCTCTTTTTGCATTGGTTGCAATCTATTTAACCTCTAGTGACACCCCATCCCGTGAACGGGACCGCTGTCTTCATCTGACACTAATTAGCATAACGCCACAGACATAAATATTACTAGAAAATATTCTTATTCATGAAAATCACAAGTGAAATATATTGAGACACAGCTTAGCCTTTTGTTAATCACCCTGTCATCTCAGATTTTCAAAATATGCTTTACAGCCAAAGCTAGACAAGCATTTGTGTAAGTTTATCGATAGCCTAGCATAGCATTTTGTCCAGCTAGCAGCAGGTAACTTGGTCACGGAAATCAGAAAAGCAATCAAATTAAATAGTTTACCTTTGATGAGCTTCGGATGTTTTCACTCACGAGACTCCCAGTTAGATAGCAAATGTTCCTTTTTTCCCAAAATATTATTTTTTGGAGGCGAAATAGCTCCTTTGTTCTTCACGTTTGGCTGAGAAATCGCCCAGAAATTGTAGTCATGAAAACGGCGATTTTTTTTCCAAATTAGCTCCATAATATCGACAGAAATATGGCAAACTGAGCTGGTTGATAGCCCATTCACTGCTCAATAGGGACGCATTGGAACGCAGCGCTTTCAAAACATGAGACATTTCCGGATTGGATTTTTCTCAGGCTTTCGCCTGCAACATCAGTTCTGTTATACTCACAGACAATATTTTTACAGTTTTGGAAACTTTAGAGTGTTTTCTATCCTTTTATTTATTTATTTATTTTACCTTTATTTAACCAGGTAGGCAAGTTGAGAACAAGTTCTCATTTACAATTGCGACCTGGCCAAGATAAAGCAAAGCAGTTCGACAGATACAATGACACAGAGTTACACATGGAGTAAAACAAACATACAGTCAATAATACAGTATAAACAAGTCTATATACAATGTGAGCAAATGAGGTGAGAAGGGAGGTAAAGGCAAAAAAGGCCATGGTGGCAAAGTAAATACAATATAGCAAGTAAAACACTGGAATGGTAGTTTTGCAATGGAAGAATGTGCAAAGTAGAAATAAAAATAATGGGGTGCAAAGGAGCAAAATAAATAAATAAATAAAAATTAAATACAGTTGGGAAAGAGGTAGTTGTTTGGGCTAAAATATAGGTGGGCTATGTACAGGTGCAGTAATCTGTGAGCTGCTCTGACAGTTGGTGCTTAAAGCTAGTGAGGGAGATAAGTGTTTCCAGTTTCAGAGATTTTTGTAGTTCGTTCCAGTCATTGGCAGCAGAGAACTGGAAGGAGAGGCGGCCAAAGAAAGAATTGGTTTTGGGGGTGACTAGAGAGATATACCTGCTGGAGCGTGTGCTACAGGTGGGAGATGCTATGGTGACCAGCGAGCTGAGATAAGGGGGACTTTACCTAGCAGGGTCTTGTAGATGACATGGAGCCAGTGGGTTTGGCGACGAGTATGAAGCGAGGGCCAGCCAACGAGAGCGTACAGGTCGCAATGGTGGGTAGTATATGGGGCTTTGGTGACAAAACGGATTGCACTGTGATAGACTGCATCCAATTTGTTGAGTAGGGTATTGGAGGCTATTTTGTAAATGACATCGCCAAAGTCGAGGATTGGTAGGATGTTCAGTTTTACAAGGGTATGTTTGGCAGCATGAGTGAAGGATGCTTTGTTGCGAAATAGGAAGCCAATTCTAGATTTAACTTTGGATTGGAGATGTTTGATATGGGTCTGGAAGGAGAGTTTACAGTCTAACCAGACACCTAAGTATTTGTAGTTGTCCACGTATTCTAAGTCAGAGCCGTCCAGAGTAGTGATGTTGGACAGGCGGTTAGGTGCAGGTAGCGATCGGTTGAAGAGCATGCATTTAGTTTTACTTGTATTTAAGAGCAATTGGAGGCCACGGAAGGAGAGTTGTATGGCATTGAAGCTTGCCTGGAGGGTTGTTAACACAGTGTCCAAAGAAGGGCCGGAAGTATACAGAATGGTGTCGTCTGCGTAGAGGTGGATCAGAGACTCACCAGCAGCAAGAGCTACCTCATTGATGTATACAGAGAAGAAAGTCGGTCCAAGAATTGAACCCTGTGGCACCCCCATAGAGACTGCCAGAGGTCCGGACAGCAGACCCTCCGATTTGACACACTGAACTCTATCAGAGAAGTAGTTGGTGAACCAGGCGAGGCAATCATTTGAGAAACCAAGGCTGTCGAGTCTGCCGATGAGGATGTGGTGATTGACAGAGTCGAAAGCCTTGGCCAGATCAATGAATACGGCTGCACAGTAATGTTTCTTATCGCAGCTGCAGCTGCTTTCCAATCTTTGGGAATCTCAGACGACACGAAAGAGAGGTTGAACAGGCTAGTAATAGGGGTGGCAACAATTTCGGCAGATAATTTTAGAAAGAAAGGGTCCAGATTGTCTAGCCCGGCTGATTTGTAGGGGTCCAGATTTTGCAGCTCTTTCAGAACATCAGCTGAATGGATTCGGGAGAATGAGAAATGGGGAAGGCTTGGGCGAGTTGCTGTTGGGGGTGCAGTGCTGTTGACCGGGGTAGGAGTGGCCAGGTGGAAAGCATGGCCAGCCGTAGAAAAATGCTTATTGAAATTCTCAATTATGGTGGATTTATCAGTGGTGACAGTGTTTCCTATCTTCAGTGCAGTGGGCAGCTGGGAGGAGGTGTTCTTATTCTCCATGGACTTTACAGTGTCCCAGAACTTTTTGAGTTAGTGTTGCAGGAAGCAAATTTCTGCTTGAAAAAGCTAGCCTTGGCTTTTCTAACTCCCTGTGTATAATGGTTTCTAGCTTCCCTGAACAGCTGCATATCACGGGGCTGTTCGATGCTAATGCAGAACGCCATAGGATGTTTTTGTGTTGGTTAAGGGCAGTCAGGTCTGGGGAGAACCAAGGGCTATATCTGTTCCTGGTTCTAAATTTCTTGAATGGGGCATGTTTATTTAAGATGGTTAGGAAGGCATTTTTTTAAAATATCCAGGCATCCTCTACTGACGGGATGAGATCAATATCCTTCCAGGATACCCCGGCCAGGTCGATTAGAAAGGCCTGCTCGCAGAAGTGTTTCAGGGAGCGTTTTACAGTGATGAGTGGAGGTCGTTTGACCGCTGACCCATTACAGATGCAGGCAATGAGGCAGTGATCGCTGAGATCTTGGTTGAAGACAGCAGAGGTGTATTTAGAGGGGAAGTTGGTTAGGATGATATCTATGAGGGTGCCCGTGTTTAAGGCTTTGGGGAGGTACCTGGTAGGTTCATTGATAATTTGTGTGAGATTGAGGGCATCAAGTTTAGATTGTAGGATGGCTGGGGTGTTAAGCATGTTCCAGTTTAGGTCGCCTAGCAGCACGAACTCTGAAGATAGATGTGGGGCAATCAGTTCACATATTGTGTCCAGAGCACAGCTGGGGGCAGAGGGTGGTCTATAGCAGGCGGCAAGGGTGAGAGACTTGTTTTTAGAGAGGTGGATTTTTAAAAGTAGAAGTTCAAATTGTTTGGGTACAGACCTGGATAGTAGGACAGAACTCTGCAGTCTATCTTTGCAGTAGATTGCAACACCACCCCTATGGCAGTTCTATCTTGTCTGAAAATGTTGTAGTTTGGAATTAAAATTTCTGAATTTTTGGTGGTCTTCCTAAGCCAGGATTCAGACACAGCTAGAACATCCGGGTTGGCAGAGTGTGCTAAAGCAGTGAATAGAACAAACTTAGGGAGGAGGCTTCTAATGTTAACATGCATGAAACCAAGGCTATTACGGTTACAGAAGTCGTCAAAAGAGAGCGCCTGGGGAATAGGAGTGGAGCTAGGCACTGCAGGGCCTGGATTCACCTCTACATCGCCAGAGGAACATAGGAGGAGTAGAATAAGGGTACGGCTAAAAGCTATGAGAATTGGTCGTCTAGAACGTCTGGAACATAGAGTAAAAGGAGGTTTCTGGGGGCGGTAAAATAGCATCAAGGTATAATGTACAGACAAAGGTATGGTAGTATGTGAATACAGTGGAGGTAAACCTAGGTATTGAGTGATGAAGAGAGAGATATTGTCTCTAGAAACATCATTGATACCAGGAGATGTCATTGCATGTGTGGGTGGTGGAACTAATAGGTTGGTTAAGGTATAGTGAGCAGGACTAGAGGCTCTACAGGAAATAAGCCAACAAACACTAACCAGAACAGCAATGGACAAGACATATTGACATTAAGGAGAGGCATGCTTAGTCGAGTGATCAAAAGGGTCCAGTGAGTGGAGAGGTTGGTTGGGGGTCACGGCGATTTAGACAGCTAGCCAGGCCATCGGTAGCAAGCTAGCATAGGATGGAGGTCTGTTGTTAGCCACCTCTTGCGTTCCGTCAGTAGATTAGTGGGGTTCCGTGTGGTAGAGGGGATTAATCCAAATCACACAACACCAACAAAAATAAAAACAATAGATATAGTTATAGAGGCCCAAGAAGAAAACATAATAATAATAAAAATAAATAAATTGTCTGATTGCCTATTCAGATAGCAGCCGGTAAGACAGCTAACGGTTAGCAGGCCGCAGATGGGCGTTCAGGTAACGTCGCGACGGATGAGCCAGCCGGATCTCCTTCGGGTAGATAACGTCGGCAGTCCAGTTGTGAAGGCCCGGTGGGGCTCCGCGTAGGCAGTAAAACGGGTCCGGATAGGTGACTGCAGCCCAGGAGTTATTGATGGAACTCAGGAGTGATTGACAGAGCTGGCTAGCTCCGGAATAATTGATGTTTGCTCCGGAATCGACGAAGGCCGATAGTCACACGGATAGCAGCTAGCTAGCTGTGAGATCCGGGTATGAATGTCCAGAGAGCAGTCGAAATCCAGGGACATGGAGAGAAAAATTGGTCCGGTATGTTCCGTTCCGAACCGCGCTGCGCCGTACAGAACTGGCGATAGATTTTCGAGCTAAAGGATAGCTGATGACCACAAACCGTGGTTAGCTGAATACTAACGATTTGCCAGTAAAGAAGCTAACTAGCTTCTGAACTAGCTTCTGATTAGCTTCTGGATTAGCTTCTGGCTAGTTTCAGGCTAGCTTCTTGGAGTTTCAGGCTAGCTTCTTGGAGTTTCTGGCTAGCTTCTTGGAGGATTACAGATTTGAGGTAAATAATACTTTTTTATAAATATAAATTGGTGAGGCGGGTTGCAGGAGAGTGTTTTGAAGATGAGTTGATGGAAAATAAAAATAAAATGTATGTGAAAAAAGTCGTAAATATATATATATACAGGACACGACAAGACGAGGACAAAAGACGTCTGAACTGCTATGCCACCTTGGAGAGGAGACACTACAAAACAATAAACGTGGAAAACCAAAAACAGCCCTATCTGGTGCAAAACACAGAGACAGGAACAATCACACAGTGAAACCCAGGCTACCTAAGTATGATTCTCAATCTGAGACAACAGAGACAACTTATCCTAAGCTGTCAATTATATGCATATTCTCGCTTCTTGTCCTGACAAAATATCCCGTTTATTACGGGAATGTTTTTTTTCCAAAAATGAAAATACTGCCCCCTAGTCACAAAAGGTTAATTATGCGTCGTGATACTCTTTGCGAATTTGTCTTCGCCATGGATATTTTTCTCTCTTTCATTCCTCTCCCATTCCATCCATTGTCTCATTCTCTTCGTTTTAAATGTTAAGTTAGTGTTGACACACACGGATGGCCGCACTCACACAAAAAGTCGCACACACACAGTCTTGTACACCTAATCTTGTGGGGACACACAATTCAGTTCCATTCAAAATCCTATTTTCCCTAACTCCAAACCCTAACCTGTACTTTTACCCGAACCCTAACTTTACCCGAACCCTAACTTTACCCTCAACCATTACCCTAATCCTAACCTTAGCTCCTCACCCTAACCCTAAATCTAACCCTAGCTCCTAACCCTGACCCTTAACTTCTTCGATATAGGGGGCGCTCTTTTAATTTTTGGATAAAAAAACATTCCCTTTTTAAACAAGATATTTCGTCACGAAAAGATGCTCGACTATGGATGTAATTGACAGCTTTGGAAAGAAAACACTCTGACGTTTCCAAAACTGCAAAGATATTATCTGTGAGTGCCACAGAACTGATGCTACAGGCAAAACCAAGATGAAATTTCAAACAGGAAATGCCCCAGATTTTGAAGGCGCTGTGTTCCAATGTCTCCTTATATGGCTGTGAATGCGCCAGTAATGAGCTTACACGTTCTGTCATTTCCCCAAGGTGTCTGCAGCATTGTGACGTATTTGTAGGCATATCATTGGAAGATTGACCATAAGAGACAACATTTACCAGGTGCTCGCTTGGTGTCCTCCGTCGGTGTCCTTATTGCGTAATCTCCAGCTGCGTATATTTTTCCATTTGCTTCAGAGGAGAAACCAAACTGCCACGAATGATTTATCATCGAATAGATATGTGAAAAACACCTTGAGGATTGATTCTAAACAACGTTTGCCATGTTTCTGTCGATATTATGGAGTTAATTTGGAAAAAAGTTTGGCGTTGTAATGACTGAATTTTGGGTGTTTTTTCTTAGCCAAACGTGATGAACAAAACAGAGCGATTTCTCCTACACAAATAATCTTTTTGGAAAAACTGAACATTTGCTATCTAACTGAGAGTCTCCTCATTGAAAACATCCGAAGTTCTTCAAAGGTAAATGATTTTATTTGAATGCTTTTCTTGTTTTTGTGAAAATGTTGCCTGTTGAATGCTAGGCTTAATGATATGCTAGCTATCAATACTCTTACACAAATGCTTGTGTAGCTATGGTTGAAAAGCATATTTTGAAAATCTGAGATGACAGTGTTGTTAACCAAAGGCTAAGCTTGTGAGTGAATATATTTCTTTCATTTCATTTGCGATTTTCATGAATAGTTAACGTTGCGTTATGATAATGAGCTTGAGGCTATGATTACGCTCCCGGATACGGGATTGCTCGACGCAAGAAGTTAACGTAATTCTATCGCTAACACTAATTCTAACCTTAAATCAAAACCCCCTAGAAATAGCATTGACCTTGTGGGGACTACCAAAATATCCCCAAATTTCCCCATATCCCCAAATATCACCAAATGTTTGTTCTTTTACTATTCTTGTAGGGACTATTGGTCCCCACAAGAATAGTTAAATACATCCGCACACCCACAGACACACACACAGACACAGACACACACACACATACACACAAACTCACGCACCTTGGGGGCCCTATCTATTTTTGAATGTGAATAGCATTGCTTTAAAGTGTGTTCCCTTTTCCAGTTCTTTCTTTCTCCCTCATCTCCACTGATGTGATTTGATAGCCATATAATGGTGTGTGTATGTGTGTGCGTGTTAGTGAGCGTGTGTGTCCATGCTTGTGTGGGTGCATGTGTATATGTGTACACACTGATAGTCATATAATGGACTCCAACTGGGAATTGGTTTCCAATTGCCACTTTCTCTTCATCTCTACCAATGAAAGAACAGACGAGGATAGAACATACGATGAAAGAACAGACGATGAAAGAACAGACAAGGAAAGAACAGATGATGAAAGTACAGACGATGAAAGAACAGATGATGAAAGAACAGACAAGGAAAGAACAAATGAGGAAAGAACAGATGATGAAAGAGACGATGACAGAACAGACGATGAAAGAACAGACGATGAAAGAACAGATGATGAAAGAGACAATGAAAGAACAGACGAGGAAAGAACAGACGATGAAAGAACAGACGATGAAAGAACAGACAATGAAAGAACAGACGAGGAAAGAACAGATGATGAAAGAACAGACTATGAAAGAACAGACTATGAAAGCACAGATGATGAAAGAACAGACAAGGAAAGAACAGACAAGGAAAGAAAAGATGATGAAAGAACAGACAAGGAAAGAACAGATGATGAAAGAACAGATGATGAAAGAACAGACAAGGAAAGAACAGACAAGGAAAGAAGAGATGATGAAAGAACAGACGATGAAAGAAGATGATGAAAGAACAGACAAGGAAAGAACAGATGATGAAAGGACAGACAAGGAAAGAACAGACAAGGAAAGAACAGATGATGAAAGAACAGACGATGAAAGAGCAGATGATGAAAGAACAGACAAGGAAAGAACAGATGATGAAAGGACAGACAAGGAAAGAACAGACAATGAAAGAACAGATGATGAAAGAACAGACGATGAAAGAGCAGATGATGAAAGAACAGACAAGGAAAGAACAGACGATGAAAGAACAGTTAAGGAAAGAACAGACGATGAAAGAACAGACGATGAAAGAACAGACGATGAAAGAACAGATGAGGAAAGAACAGACAAGGAAAGAACAGATCATGAAAGAACAGACGATGAAAGAGCAGATGATGAAAGAACAGATGATGAAAGAGCAGACAAGGAAAGAACAGACAAGGAAAGAAAAGATCATGAAAGAACCGACAAGGAAAGAACAGATGATGAAAGAACAGATGATGAATGAACAGACAAGGAAAGAACAGACAAGGAAAGTACAGATGATGAAAGAACAGATGATGAAAGAACAGACAAGGAAAGAACAGACAAGGAAAGTACAGATGATGAAAGAACAGTTAAGGAAAGAACAGACAAGGAAAGAACAGATGATGAAAGAACAGACGATGAAAGAACAGATGATGAAAGAACAGATGATGAAAGAGCAGATGATGAAAGAACAGATGATGAAAGAACAGATGATGAATGAACAGACAAGGAAAGAACAGACAAGGAAAGAACAGATGATGAAAGAACAGATGATGAAAGAACAGATGATGAAAGAACAGATGATGAAAGAACAGATGATGAAAGAACAGATGATGAAAGAACAGACAATGAAAGAACAGATGATGAAAGAACAGATGATGAAAGAACAGATGATGAAAGAACAGACAAGGAAAGAACAGACTATGAAAGAACAGACGATGAAAGAGCAGATGATGAAAGAACAGACAAGGAAAGAACAGACGATGAAAGAACAGATGATGAAAGAACAGATGATGAAAGAACAGTTAAGGAAAGAACAGACAAGGAAAGAACAGACGATGAAAGAACATACGATGAAAGAGCAGATGATGAAAGAACAGACAAGGAAAGAACAGACGAGGAAAGAACAGATGATGAAAGAACAGACGATGAAAGAACAGACGATAAAAGAGCAGATGATGAAAGATCAGACAAGGAAAGAACAGACGAGGAAAGAACAGACGATGAAAGAACAGACGAGGAAAGAACAGACGAGGAAAGAACAGACGATGAAAGAACAGACGATGAAAGAATAGACGATGAAAGAACAGACAATGAAAGCACATATGAGGAAAGAACAGATGAGGAAAGAGCAGACGATGAAAGAACAGACGATGAAAGAACAGATGATGAAAGAACAGACGATGAAAGAACAGACGATGAAAGAACAGTTAAGGAAAGAACAAACAAGGAAAGAAGAGACGGTGAAAGAACAGACGATGAAAGAACAGACGAGGAAAGAACATACGAGAAAAGAGCAGATGATGAAAGAAGAGACGATAAAAGAGCAGATGATGAAAGAACAGATGATGAAAGAACAGACGATGAAAGAATAGACGATGAAAGAGACGATGAAAGAACAGACGATGAAAGAACAGATGATGAAAGAACAGACAAGAAAGAACAAATGAGGAAAGAACAGATTATGAAATTACAGACCAGGAAAGAACAGATGATGAAAGTACAGACGATGAAAGAACAGATGATGAAAGAACAGACGATGAAAGAACAGATGATGAAAGAACAGACAAGGAAAGAACAGATGATGAAAGAACAGACAAGGAAAGAACAGATGATTAAAGAACAGACAAGGAAAGAACAGATGATGAAAGAACAGTCGATCCCCAACAAGTTTAGGAAAGAACAGACGAGGAAAGAACAGATGATGAAAGAACAGACAAGGAAAGAACAGACAAGGAAAGAACAGATGATGAAAGAACAGACAATGAAAGAGACGATGAAAGAGACGATGAAAGAACAGATGAGGAAAGAACAGACGATGAAAGAACAGACAATGAAAGAGACGATGACAGAACAGACGATAAAAGAACAGACGATGAAAGAACATAAGAGGAAAGAACAGATGAGGAAAGAACAGGTGATGAAAGAACAGATGAGGAAAGAACAGATGAGGAAAGAACAGACAAGGAAAGAACAGAAAGAACAGATGATGAAAGAACAGACGATGAAAGAACAGTTAAGGAAAGAACAGACAAGGAAAGAACAGATGATGAAAGAACAGACAAGGAAAGAACAGACGATGAAAGAACAGATGATGAAAGAACAGACGATGAAAGAACAGACGATGAAAGAGCAGATGATGAAAGATCAGACAAGGAAAGAACAGATGAGGAAAGAACAGATGATGAAAGAACAGACGAGGAAAGAACAGACGATGAAAGAACAGATGATGAAAGAACAGACGATGAAAGAATAGACGATGAAAGAACAGACAATGAAAGCACATGAGGAAAGAACAGATGAGGAAAGACCAGACGATGAAAGAACAGACGATGAAAGAACAGATGATGAAAGAACAGACGATGAAAGAACAGACGATGAAAGAACAGACGAGGAAAGAACAGACGAGGAAAGAACAGATGATGAAAGAAGAGACGATAAAAGAACAGATGATGAAAGAACAGACGATGAAAGAATAGACGATGAAAGAGACGACGATGAAAGAACAGACGATGAAAGAACAGATGATGAAAGAACAGACAAGGAAAGAACAAATGAGGAAAGAACAGATGATGAAATTACAGACCAGGAAAGAACAGATGATGAAAGTACAGACGATGAAAGAACAGATGATGAAAGAACAGATGATGAAAGAACAGACGATGAAAGAACAGATGATGAAAGAACAGACAAGGAAAGAACAGATGATGAAAGAACAGACAAGGAAAGAACAGATGATTAAAGAACAGACAAGGAAAGAACAGATGATGAAAGAACAGTCGATCCCCAACAAGTTTAGGAAAGAACAGACGAGGAAAGAACAGATGATGAAAGAACAGATGATAAAAGAACAGACAAGGAAAGAACAGACAAGGAAAGAACAGATGATGAAAGAACAGACAAGGAAAGAACAGACAAGGAAAGAACAGATGATGAAAGAATAGACGATGAAAGAGACGATGAAAGAACAGACGATGAAAGAACAGATGATGAAAGAACAGACAAGGAAAGAACAGATGATGAAAGAACAGACGATGAAAGAACAGATGATGAAAGAACAGACAAGGAAAGAACAGACGATGAAAGAACAGTTAAGGAAAGAACAGACGATGAAAGAACAGACGATGAAAGAACAGACGATGAAAGAACAGATGAGGAAAGAACAGACGAGGAAAGAACAGACAAGGAAAGAACAGACGATGAAAGAGCAGATGATGAAAGAACAGATGATGAAAGAACAGACAAGGAAAGAACAGACAAGGAAAGAAAAGATCATGAAAGAACCGACAAGGAAAGAACAGATGATGAAAGAACAGATGATGAATGAACAGACAGGAAAGAACAGACAAGGAAAGTACAGATGATGAAAGAACAGTTAAGGAAAGAACAGACAAGGAAAGAACAGACGATGAAAGAACAGACGATGAAAGAACAGATGATGAAAGAACAGATGATGAAAGAGCAGATGATGAAAGAACAGATGATGAAAGAGCAGATGATGAAAGAACAGACAAGGAAAGAACAGACTATGAAAGAACAGACGATGAAAGAACAGTTAAGGAAAGAACAGACAAGGAAAGAACAGACGATGAAAGAACAGACGATGAAAGAGCAGATGATGAAAGAACAGTTAAGGAAAGAACAGACAAGGAAAGAACAGACGATGAAAGAACAGACGATAAAAGAGCAGATGATGAAAGATCAGACAAGGAAAGAACAGACGAGGAAAGAACAGACGATGAAAGAACAGACGAGGAAAGAACAGACGAGGAAAGAACAGACGATGAAAGAACAGACGATGAAAGAATAGACGATGAAAGAACAGACAATGAAAGCACATATGAGGAAAGAACAGATGAGGAAAGAGCAGACGATGAAAGAACAGACGATGAAAGAACAGATGATGAAAGAACAGACGATGAAAGAACAGACGATGAAAGAACAGTTAAGGAAAGAACAAACAAGGAAAGAAGAGACGGTGAAAGAACAGACGATGAAAGAACAGACGAGGAAAGAACATACGAGGAAAGAGACAGATGATGAAAGAAGAGACGATAAAAGAGCAGATGATGAAAGAACAGATGATGAAAGAACAGACGATGAAAGAATAGACGATGAAAGAGACGATGAAAGAACAGACGATGAAAGAACAGATGATGAAAGAACAGACAAGGAAAGAACAAATGAGGAAAGAACAGATTATGAAATTACAGACCAGGAAAGAACAGATGATGAAAGTACAGACGATGAAAGAACAGATGATGAAAGAACAGATGATGAAAGAACAGACGATGAAAGAACAGACGATGAAAGAACAGACAAGGAAAGAACAGACAAGGAAAGAACAGATGATTAAAGAACTGACAAGGAAAGAACAGATGATGAAAGAACAGTCGATCCCCAACAAGTTTAGGAAAGAACAGACGAGGAAAGAACAGATGATGAAAGAACAGATGAGGAAAGAACAGACGATGAAAGAACAGACAATGAAAGAGACGATGAAAGAGACGATGAAAGAACAGACAAGGAAAGAACAGATGATGAAAGAACAGACAATGAAAGAGACGATGAAAGAGACGATGAAAGAACAGATGAGGAAAGAACAGACGATGAAAGAACAGACGATGAAAGAACAGACGATGACAGAACAGACGATAAAAGAACAGACGATGAAAGAACATAAGAGGAAAGAACAGATGAGGAAAGAACAGGTGATGAAAGAACAGATGAGGAAAGAACAGATGAGGAAAGAACAGGTGATGAAAGAACATAAGAGGAAAGAACAGATGAGGAAAGAACAGATAAGGAAAGAACAGACAAGGAAAGAACAGACGATGAAAGAACAGACGATGAAAGAGCAGATGATGAAAGAACAGACGATGAAAGAGCAGATGATGAAAGAACAGACAAGGAAAGAACAGACGAGGAAAGAACAGATGATGAAAGAACAGACGATGAAAGAACAGACGATGAAAGAGCAGATGATGAAAGATCAGACAAGGAAAGAACAGACGAGGAAAGAACAGACGATGAAAGAACAGACGAGGAAAGAACAGACGAGGAAAGAACAGACGATGAAAGAACAGACGATGAAAGAATAGACGATGAAAGAACAGACAATGAAAGCACATGAGGAAAGAACAGATGAGGAAAGAGCAGACGATGAAAGAACAGACGATGAAAGAACAGATGATGAAAGAACAGACGATGAAAGAACAGACGATGAAAGAACAGTTAAGGAAAGAACAAACAAGGAAAGAAGAGACGATGAAAGAACAGACGATGAAAGAACAGACGAGGAAAGAACAGACGAGGAAAGAGCAGATGATGAAAGAAGAGACGATAAAAGAGCAGATGATGAAAGAACAGACGATGAAAGAACAGACAAGGAAAGAACAGATGATGAAAGTACAGACGATGAAAGAACAGATGATGAAAGAACAGACAAGGAAAGAACAAATGAGGAAAGAACAGATGATGAAATTACAGACCAGGAAAGAACAGATGATGAAAGTACAGACGATGAAAGAACAGATGATGAAAGAACAGATGATGAAAGAACAGACGATGAAAGAACAGATGATGAAAGAACAGACAAGGAAAGAACAGACAAGGAAAGAACAGATGATTAAAGAACAGACAAGGAAAGAACAGATGATGAAAGAACAGATGATCCCCAACAAGTTTAGGAAAGAACAGACGAGGAAAGAACAGATGATGAAAGAACAGATGATAAAAGAACAGACAAGGAAAGAACAGACAAGGAAAGAACAGATGATGAAAGAACAGACAAGGAAAGAACAGACAAGGAAAGAACAGATGATGAAAGAACAGACAATGAAAGAGACGATGAAAGAACAGATGAGGAAAGAACAGACGATGAAAGAACAGACAATGAAAGAACAGACGATGACAGAACAGACGATAAAAGAACAGACGATGAAAGAACAGACGATGAAAGAACAGATGAGGAAAGAACAGACGAGGAAAGAACAGACGATGAAAGAACAGACGATGAAAGAACAGACAAGGAAAGAACAGACAAGGAAAGAAAAGATCATGAAAGAACCGACAAGGAAAGAACAGATGATGAAAGAACAGATGATGAATGAACAGACAAGGAAAGAACAGACAAGGAAAGTACAAATGATGAAAGAACAGTTAAGGAAAGAACAGACGAGGAAAGAACAGACGATGAAAGAACAGATGATGAAAGAACAGACAAGGAAAGAACAGACAAGGAAAGAAAAGATCATGAAAGAACCGACAAGGAAAGAACAGATGATGAAAGAACAGATGATGAATGAACAGACAAGGAAAGAACAGACGATGAAAGAACAGATGATGAAAGAACAGATGATGAAAGAACAGATGATGAAAGAACAGATGATGAAAGAGCAGATGATGAAAGAACAGATGATGAAAGAACAGATGATGAATGAACAGACAAGGAAAGAACAGACAAGGAAAGTACAGATGATGAAAGAACAGTTAAGGAAAGAACAGACAAGGAAAGAACAGACGATGAAAGAACAGACGATGAAAGAACAGATGATGAAAGAACAGATGATGAAAGAGCAGATGATGAAAGAACAGACAAGGAAAGAACAGACTATGAAAGAACAGACAATGAAAGAACAGTTAAGGAAAGAACAAACAAGGAAAGAAGAGACGATGAAAGAACAGACGATGAAAGAACAGACGAGGAAAGAACAGACGAGGAAAGAGCAGATGATGAAAGAAGAGACGATGAAAGAACAGATGATGAAAGAACAGATGATGAAAGAACAGACAAGGAAAGAACAAATGAGGAAAGAACAGATTATGAAATTACAGACCAGGAAAGAACAGATGATGAAAGAACAGACGATGAAAGAACAGATGAGGAAAGAACAGATGAGGAAAGAACAGATGATGAAAGAACAGATGAGGAAAGAACAGATGAGGAAAGAACAGATGAGGAAAGAACAGATGAGGAAAGAACAGATGAGGAAAGAACAGATGAGGAAAGAACAGATGAGGAAAGAACAGATGAGGAAAGAACAGATGAGGAAAGAACAGATGAGGAAAGAACACATGAGGAAACAACAGAATATGAAAGAACAGGAGATGAAAGAACAGACGAGGACTATATATGCATGTCACTTTAACTATACATTCATGTACATACTACCTCAATTGGGCCGACCAACCAGTGCTCCCGCACATTGACTAACCGGGCTATCTGCATTGTGTCCCACCCACCACCCGCCAACCCCTCTTTTACGCTACTGCTACTCTCTGTTCATCATATATGCATAGTCACTTTAATCATATCTACACAGTACATACTACCTCAATCAGCCTGACTAACCGGTGTCTGTATGTAGCCTCGCTACTTTTATAGCCTCACTACTGTATATAGCCTGTCTTTTTACTATTGTTTTATTTCTTTCCCTACCTTTTGTTCACCTAATAACTCTTTGAACTATTGGTTAGAGCCTGTAAGTAAGCATTTCACTGAAAGGTCTACACCTGTTGTATTCGGCGCACGTGACAAATGAACTTTGATTTGATTTGAAAGACCAGACCATGAAAGAACGGATGAGGAAAGAAAAGACATGGAAAGAACACACGATGAACGAACAGACAAGGAAAGAACAGACCAGGAAATAACAGACCAGGAAAGAACAGACCAGGAAAGAACAGACCAAGAAATAACAGACCAGGAAAGTACAGACGGGGAAAGAACAGACCAGGAAAGTACAGACGTGGAAAGAACAGACCAGGAAAGAACAGACCAGGAAATAACAGACCAGGAAATAACAGACCAGGAAAGAACAGATGAGGAAAGTACAGACGGGGAAAGTACAGACCAGGAAAGAACAGACGAGGAAAGTACAGACGGGGAAAGTACAGACCAGGAAAGAACAGACCAGGAAAGTACAGACGGGGAAAGAACAGACCAGGAAAGTACAGACCAGGAAAGAACAGACCAGGAAAGAACAGACCAGGAAAGAACAGACGAGGAAAGTACAGACGGGGAAAGAACAGACCAGGAAAGTACAGACGAGGAAAGAACAGACCAGGAAAGAACAGACCAGGAAAGTACAGACCAGGAAAGAACAGACCAGGAAAGAACAGACCAGGAAAGAACAGACCAGGAAAGTACAGACGGGGAAAGAACAGACCAGGAAATAACAGACCAGGAAAGAGCAGACCAGGAAAGAACAGACCAGGAAAGTACAGACCAGGAAATTACAGACGAGGAAAGAACAGACCAGGAAATAACAGACCAGGAAAGAACAGACCAGGAAAGAACAGACCAGGAAATTACAGACGAGGAAAGAACAGACCAGGAAATAACAGACCAGGAAAGAACAGACCAGGAAAGAATAGACAAGGAAAGAACAGACCAGGAAAGTACAGACCAGGAAATTACAGATGAGGAAAGAACAGACCAGGAAATAACAGACCAGGAAATAACAGACCAGGAAAGAACAGACCAGGAAAGAAAAGACCAGGAAAGAAAAGACCAGGAAAGAACAGACCAGGAAATTACAGACGAGGAAAGAACAGACCAGGAAATTACAGATGAGGAAAGAACAGACCAGGAAAGAACAGACCAGGAAATTACAGACCAGGAAAGAACAGACCAGGAAATTACAGATGAGGAAAGAACAGACCAGGAACGTACAGACCAAGAAATTACAGATGAGGAAAGAGAGGATATGAAAAAGACAGAGAGGAAGAGAGGGATATTAGTACAATGAACAACAACTGATGTGAGAATGTGTTGGCTTTGGTTTTAAACATTACCATTACTTACCAAAGTCGAGAGAGCTGAAAAGTACCACTGCTATGTAAATGCAATGCTTTTTATCACTCAGAGCCCTGTTAAATTGCTGACCTAGGGTCAAATACTATTTGAAATCATTTAAAATACTTTCGCTTGATTGAAATTGCCTGGCTTACCTGGCTTGATCAGGCAGGAGCAAATATATCTGCAATAATATCTGAATCCAGGTCTGCTAAGTATTGTTGAAAAAACAGAACACCAGTCACCAAAACCCTAGACAGGCCCTATTTAGATTAATTAGCGACAAACGTCGAGCCAAATTGAACGGAACTCTCAAATTGCTTTCCGGCTGTTGTTCCTACAGAAAAACATGACATGGTAATGGAACACTTTGGGGATCACCTGGGCTACAACGAGTTTGTTTATTCCGATTGGTCCTTAATGATCATTAATCAACCTAAGTATTGGTCTCATACCAGGTGACTCACAACAGCGCCATTAGTCATAAAGTCAGAGACAGTCACTGCGACCGCAGTAGATCTGGATAACTAGCCGAGCGTTAGGAACCAGCATGGTATGTATTCAGTCTGAAAGGGACAACTCACTCACACACGCACATGCATGGACGCAAGCCCATGTAGAAACCCACATGCACGCATAAGTCCATCGGTACACACACATACACACAGTAGTGCATGCATTCAACATGAACACACACCACATACATGCAATCGTACATGTATGCACACACTGACAAACACACATAAACACACACACATACAGAAATATGATGTTAGTCCAGCTGTCCAGCTGGCAGCTGCAGGTGTGTGCTGTGTTTCTGACCTCCAAGCAGAGTTGCAGTGGATACGTTATGTTTCCTCCCTTAGCTTTATTCCTATTGATCCCAACAAATGATCCACCTTTTCCTCCAATCACCGCTGAGCGGGTGTATGTATGTGTGTATGTCTAAACTCTCTCTTTCTTTCTCTCACTTTCTTTCTTTCGTTTTCTTTCTCTCTCGCTCTCTCTCTCTCTCTCTTTCTCTCTCTTTCTCTCTCTCTCTCTCTCTCTCTCTCTCTCTCTCTCTCTCTCTCTCTCTCTCTCTCTCTCTCTCTCTCTCTCTCTCTCTCTCTCTCTTTCTCTCTCTCTCTCTCTCTCTCTCTCTCTCTCTCTCTCTCCTTCTCAGTGCCTCCCCGCTTTAGGAAAGCATTTGCTTCTTTCGATGTTGAAAAATCCTTGAAATTACCCTTCGTCCCTCTGTCTGGCTGCTGGCGGCTGGCTCTAGCATTTGGATCGTGGCCCACTCTCAAAATCACATATAAACATTCCAGCACACGTCCGAGCAGAGGATCGATGAGGAAGTCCTAGCCTGGTAATCTCCTAATGTCTCTCTCTCTCCCTCTCACACACTTTATCTCTCTCTCTCTCTCTCTTGCTCTCTCACACACACTTTATCTGTCTCTCTCTCTCTTTCTGTATCCCTCTCTCACTCTCTGTCTCTCATACACACTTTCTCTCTCTCTCTCTGCCTCTCTCTCTCTCTCTCTCTCTGCCCCCTCTCCCTCCCAGTAAGGACAGTGTCTCAAGGCTACTGTGAGTGAGAGGAGATCATAACTGTGTGGTCCTGGCTCAGAGACATATGAAGGATAATGTTGCTGCCGCTTGCCTTTGTCCAGCCTGATAAGCACTATAGCAGACTGAGCCAGTGGACATTTTGTGGCCCACTGCCCACTTCACACCCACAGAGAATGGGATTAACACCACAGGCAGAAAACAAAATGGATGACTGAGCAAGTGCATACAAGCAAGTGCATACAAGCTAGTGCATACAAGCCCAGGGTAGTGGGAGGGAAAGAAATTAGAGAGTTGTATGGGGTGTATATCAGTGATAATAACTTTCTTATTTTATTTTATTTTGTTTATTGTTTGTTTTAGGCGTGTGTCTGGGACCAAAATGCTCCCATACAGCTTCTACCCAATCAATTGTCATAAAATGTATTTATAAAGCCCTTCTTACATCAGCTGATGTCACAAAGTGCAGTACAGAAACACAGCCTAAAACCCCAAACAGCAAGCAATGCAGGTGTAGAAGCATAAGACTGCTGAACAGCTAATTAAACAGCTACCTGGACATTCTTCTTTTCACCCCCACCTACATGTACACAGTACTTCAATCAATCACCTAAGCAAACATACTTGTACAGATTACCTCAACTATTATTGGGGTGGCAGGGTAGACTAGTGGTTAGAGCGTTGGACTAGTAACCGGGATGTTTGCAAGTTCAAACCCCCAAGCTGACAAGGTACAAATATGTTGTTCTGCCCCTGAACAGGCAGTTAACCCACCTTTCCTAGGCCATCATTGAAAATAAGAATTTGTTCTTAATTGAATTTCCTAGTTAAATGAAGGTATAAATAAAAAATCACCCCAACCATCTTGTATCTCAGTACACTGACTCTGTTCCGGTACATGTTGTATATAGCCTCTTTATTCTTATTTTATTGAGTTGCTATTTTCTTTTAATATATTTGTTAATTGTCTTACTTTTTAACTGCATTGTTGGGAAAGGGCTCGTAAGTAAGCACTTCACGGTAAAGTCTACACCTGTTGTATTCGGTGCATGTGACAAATATCATTTGATTTGATATGTTGTATTCACATGTATTTTTGTTCAGGACCATGCTGACCAACTGGCCTGTTGCCTTCTAGTTATCTGGCAAGCTCATTTGCATCTGTGTTTTCTGGGTATTTGGAAGTTGTGTTCAACCTTCTTGTTTCCAACTTATAATGTAATACTCTAGAGACATTTTCAGTTAATGCGACAGTTTGCAGTATTTTCAGAGTTGTGTGATAATGAGTGGTATCGCAGCGCCCATGTAACAAAATTTAACAGAATGGGTGACATAGAGCATAATCACTGCTTGCGTGTTAGTGAAATGGCAGGGGTGTACTGACAGGAAGCAGCAGGCATACCCTGATCCAAACAGACATAACAATACCATTGTTATTTCTAGCATAGGATCATTTTGACTTAAATTTCTCCTTATGTATCCAAATAACTGCACTAGTGGCTGCTGCTTTCTGCCCTCCTGCCTTCTGGGCATTTCTCCATTCTGTTTCACTTCCTTTTTTGTCGTTAAGGATTCTTGGCCGTCTAAGTGCTCCAAATGGATTCTGTTTCTTGCCAGGCCATTTCTCCCCTAGCTCGCTGGATCAGTATTGACATGTTTCCAAATAGGGGTGGGCCAGTTGACAACGCATTACTGCAGATGAGTCCCATGTACTGAGAGAGGTCCATCGGGGTGAGAGTTCAATGTACAAGTACTCTGGAAGATAACTTAGAAAATATCATGGCTAAATACAACAGCAGAGTAAAATTACTGATGTTTCGTAGGAGGGGGGGGGTTGGGGATTGGGGATTTGTCATGACTCTACTGGTTAGCCAGAGGATATAGAGGATAATATATAGAGAGAGAGGGAGAGAGAAAGAGAGAGAGAGAGAGAGAGAGAGAGAGAGATTGAATATAAGTCCTACAGGATAAACTGAGTGTACAATACAGTAGGAACACCTTCCTAGTATTGAGTTGAACCCCCCGTTTCCTTCAGAACAGACTCAATTAATCAGGGCATTGATTACAAGGTGTCAAAAGCATTCCACAGGGATGCTGGCCCATGTTGACTCCAATGCTTCCCACAGTTCTATCAAGTTGGATGTCCTTTGGGTGGTGGACCATTCTTGATACACACGGGAAACTGTTGAGAGTAAAAAAACATCAGCATTGCAGTTCTTGACACACTCAAATAGGTGTGCCTAGCACCTACTACCATACCCCTTTAAAGGCACTTATACACACATATACAATACATGTCTCAATTGTCTCAAGGCTTAAAAATCCTTATTTAACCTGTCTCCTCCCCTTCATCTACATTGATTGATGAGGATTTAACAGGTAACATCAACAAGGAATTATAGCTTTTATGTGGATGTCATGGAAAGAGCAGGTGTTCTTAATGTTTTGTACACTCAGTGTATATCTCATTTCTACTCTATTCAATACGTTGTATTTTTCCAACAGAGAGGTAGGTGGTAAGTCAATTCCTGTCTATTGTCTATTATACAATTATATCTCCTTCTTCTATTATATCTCCTTCTTCAGTAATAGAGGAGATGATGAGAGCAAAGTAAAGCATTGGAATCCACAGAATCTGGACTAAGCCAACATCATATATCAACATAAATTACGCAAACATGGAGAATGTCCAAATATGCAAACATTCCTCACACAAACCCAGCCAATCACTTCCAGCTTTTAGCCCAGGATTCCCTTGGCTACCTTCTGTTGGTCATACAACACCTGTGTTCAACACCCGGCAACGCAGACAGGTTTAAAAATCCCACCATGGAAAGAAGGGATGTAGGGAGGGAGGAAGGGAGAAGCAGGTGGGAGGGGGCAGGGAGGATGGGGGAAAAGGGAGGCAGAGATGGAGGGATGGAGTGATGTGTGTAAAAGTTAATAGTTTTATTGCCAGTCTTTGGTCTGCTGCGTCAGTTTGGCAGCTGCTGCCAGCACAGGCTTCCAGTTCAGCAGACATCTGCATGACCTAAAGTAATCAGCCATTCCAGAGATGGACAAGAGGGAAGCAGGAGAGAGAGAGAGAGAGAGAGAGAGAGAGAGAGAGAGATAACATTTTAATGTGAAAAGAAAACATGAGAGAAAAGTAGAGAGAAAGAGAGAGGAAGAGAGAAAACGAGAGAAAGAAAGAAATAGGGGAGAGATAGAGAGAAGGTGAAAGGAACAACAACAGAGAGACAGAGAGAGATAAATGGATAGAAGCCGAGTGAGACCGATAGAGAGAGGGAAGGACAGCAAAATTCATCCTTAGATGGCTAACTATCTGACAGTGTGAGGCATATTTATTACGTTGCCTACATTTGTCATTGATTTCCTTTGTGGATTTACATCCAGCCAATGAAATGGATGTCTTGCACACTTGCATAATGCATTTTGTGTATGCAGAATGCAAAGATTTCACTGGAAGAACATTCTTTGTCAGCTACCAACTAATTGACTTTATAGTGTTTTATGGCCTCTATCTTTGCATCACAATTGGCACCCTATTCCTTATATAGTGCACTTATTTGACCAGCGCCCTTTTTGAGAGAAAGGCTATATTTTAATCCACACAAAACCAAAAAAAGATAGTTGTACTAGTTGTACTAATGTAATCTTACCATTTCTGCTGTAGACCTTTGTAGCTGAATGCCAAAACAGTGATTTCTCACTGGACGTTTCAGGTGGTCTATAGATATCTGTATAATGAAAACGTCCATAGTTGATTGGATTTAGTTATCTCCATAATTCTTTTAATTATATTGCAAAGCTAAACCTCAAGGCAGAAGGGAAAAACCTACCAATTGATGACTGGTTGATTCTCATCGAATTAAACAAAATAAACAGAACTATATCAACGGTTTCTCAGAGGTCACTCTGTAATCAGGCACAAAAGTGTGTGTTGTCACGGCAACAATCTATTATCACTTCCGCTGTCAATCAAGGGTTTATCATTCATAAACTCTTCGGGAAACAGAGGGGTCAGTCACATTGAAAACATTAATACACTGTAAACATTTCCTGTAAAATACACCGTAACTTACTGGCAGTAATTGACAACTACGTAATTGTAATTTATTTTACAGTCCAGCTACTGTAATCAATGTCATGGTACCCACAATTTTACTCTAATTTAATGTACTGTAGTTACTGTAATCTAATTTACAGTACCAATTACAATTACAGATTATTACTGTAATTATCCAGTTACATTTTACCCAGTGTTCTTTGCAGGTTTTCATATTTACATTCACATTCACATTTTGCTCATTTAGCGGGCTCTCTTGTCCTTACAAACGTACAGTCGGTGCATTCAACGTAGCTTGCAAAAAAACTAAAATATATCACAGTTACAGCAAGTAAAAATAATTCTGTAACAGTTACTGAAAATGTTGTCGTATACTGAACAAAAATATAAACGCAACATGTAAAGTGTTGGTCCCATGTTTCATGAGCTGAAGTAAAAGATTCCAGAAATGTTCCATATTCAAAAAAAGCTTATTTCTCTCAAATGTGTTTACGTCCCTGTTAGTGAGCATTTCTCCTTTGCCAAGATAATCCATATACCAGACAGGTTGGCTGCTAGGAGTTGGTATATTACAGCACATTATTAAACACGAAGGGTTTTATATTACTTCCACTTCTAGAAGCCCAAGCAAAGGCTTCCAAACTGGCTGTGATTACAGGGCAAAATAGATCAAATAGACATGGTTAAATATTCAACCATTAAGGTGTCAGACCCACTGCCCCTATGATCTGTCCCCTACATTTAGGGTATATACCTTTTTAGGGAACTACTACCACATACCACTTAAATTGGTACAGGACTCTCACTACCATGTTGCAAAAAATATAGCAAATTACAATGCACACCTTAAAATATGTTAATGTGCCAGCGATATTTTCCCCTCCCACAATATTTTTCCACAATGCACCATAATTTACTGTATGCTGCATTAAATATACAACAAAACTGCAATACCGTACTTTATTGTTGAATTGTATTGGAAAACTATTCAGCAACTGCTAACAGTGAATACAGTGCCTTGCGAAAGTATTCGGCCCCCTTGAACTTTGCGACCTTTTGCCACATTTCAGGCTTCAAATATAAAGATATAAAACTGTATTTTTTTTGTGAAGAATCAACAACAAGTGGGACACAATCATGAAGTGGAACAACATTTATTGGATATTTCAAACTTTTTTAACAAATCAAAAACTGAAAAATTGGGAGTGCAAAATTATTCAGCCCCGTTAAGTTCATACTTTGTAGTGCCACCTTTTGCTGCGATTACAGCTGTAAGTCGCTTGGGGTATGTCTCTATCAGTTTTGCACATCGAGAGACTGAAATGTTTTCCCATTCCTCCTTGCAAAACAGCTCGAGCTCAGTGAGGTTGGATGGAGAGCATTTGTGAACAGCAGTTTTCAGTTCTTTCCACAGATTCTCGATTGGATTCAGGTCTGGACTTTGACTTGGCCATTCTAACACCTAGATATGTTTATTTTTGAACCATTCCATTGTAGATTTTGCTTTATGTTTTGATCATTGTCTTGTTGGAAGACAAATCTCCGTCCCAGTCTCAGGTCTTTTGCAGACTCCATCAGGTTTTCTTCCAGAATGGTCCTGTATTTGGCTCCATCCATCTTCCCATCAATTTTAACCATCTTCCCTGTCCCTGCTGAAGAAAAGCAGGCCCAAACCATGATGCTGCCACCACCATGTTTGACAGTGGGGATGGTGTGTTCAGGGTGATGAGCTGTGTTGCTTTTACGCCAAACATAACGTTTTGCATTGTTGCCAAAAAGTTCAATTTTGGTTTCATCTGACCAGAGCACCTTCTTCCACATGTTTGGTGTGTCTCCCAGGTGGCTTGTGGCAAACTTTAAATTACACTTTTTATGGATATCTTTAAGAAATGGCTTTCTTCTTGCCACTCTTCCATAAAGGCCAGATTTGTGCAATATACGACTGATTGTTGTCCTATAGACAGAGTCTCCCACCTCAGCTGTAGATCTCTGCAGTTCATCCAGAGTGATCATGGGCCTCTTGGCTGCATCTCTGATCAGTCTTCTCCTTGTATGAGCTGAAAGTTTAGAGGGACGGCCAGGTCTTGGTAGATTTGCAGTGGTCTGATACTCCTTCCATTTCAATATTATCGCTTGCACAGTGCTCCTTGGGATGTTTAAAGCTTGGGAAATCTTTTTGTATCCAAATCCGGCTTTAAACTTCTTCACAACAGTATCTCGGACCTGCCTGGTGTGTTCCTTGTTCTTCATGATGCTCTCTGCGCTTTTAACGGTCCTCTGAGACTATCACAGTGCAGGTGCATTTATACAGAGACTTGATTACACACAGGTGGATTGTATTTATCATCATTAGTCATTTAGGTCAACATTGGATCATTCAGAGATCCTCACTGAACTTCTGGAGAGAGTTTGCTGCACTGAAAGTAAAGGGGCTGAATAATTTTGCACGCCCAATTTCCAGTTTTTGATTTGTTAAAAAAGTTTGAAATATCCAATAAATGTCGTTCCACTTCATGATTGTGTCCCACTTGTTGTTGATTCTTCACAAAAAAATACAGTTTTATATCTTTATGTTTGAAGCCTGAAATGTGGCAAAAGGTCGCAAAGTTCAAGGGGGCCGAATACTTTCGCAAGGCACTGTATGTAATTATATATTACAGCATATATACCAGCTGATATTTGGTATTTTAGCCCTTAACAAAGGCTTACAAAGGATTACAGGGGACATGGCTAGCCACTCAACCATTAAAGGTTTGAGACATGCTGCCACTTTGATCTCTCCCTTATATAAATTCAATTGTAAGGGAACCAGTACCACATATAAGTTAAATTTGTACAGCAGTCCCACAATCGGGTGCAACAAATATAGCCTCTTAAAATATATATATATTTACCTAGGCAAGACAGTTAAGAACAAATTCTTATTTTCAATGACGGCCTAGGAACAGTGGCTTAACTGCCCCTTCAGGTGCAGAAGGACAGATTTGTAACCTGTCAGCTCAGGGATTTGAAATTGCAACCTTTCGGTTACTAGTCCAACGCTCTAACCAGTAGGCTCTAACCAGTAGGCTCTAACCAGTAGGCTCTAACCAGTAGGCTCTAACCAGTAGGCTCTAACCAGTAGGCTCTAACCACTAGGCTCTAACCACTAGGCTCTAACCACTAGGCTCTAACCACTAGGCTACCCTGCCGCTCCACGATTCATGTTCATGTTAATGAATCAGAAAAAACAATATCATTCCCCCACTAGTGTTCAACAGATTTTTGGCATTCCATAAATGTAGTATGGTACTGTATTCTGAATTACAGTAAATTACTGGCAGTAAATGGCCAATAAACTACTGTAGATTTTTGGCATTCCATAAATGTAGTATGGTACTGTGTTCTGAATTACAGTAAATTACTGGCAGTAAATGGCCAATAAACTACTGTAGATTTTTGGCATTCCATAAATGTAGTATTGTACTGTATTCTGAATTACAGTGAATTACTGGCAGTAATTGGCCAATAAACTACTGTAGATTTTTGGCATTCCATAAATGTAGTATGGTACTGTATTCTGAATTACAGTAAATTACAGGCAGTAAATGGCAAATAATCTACTGTAGATTTTCAGGACAAGGTTTGTAGAATACCTCAAATACAGTATTTTACTGTATTCTGTGGGTGTACAGCATTCTCACTCATGGCTACTACAAATATAGCTTCTTACAAGGAAAGCCTTAAAATATGTTAATGAGCCAGAGACTATTTTCTCGCCCACAACATTTTCCGCAATGCACCATAATTAATTCTGTAAAACACATTTCAGGTATTTTACTGTGCATTCTACACTGTTTTACTGTTGAAATGACAGAACAGTCTTACAGTGTGGGAAGTGACGTTTTGCTACTTCTACAAACATATATTAGATTACTTAGAAATACAAAAAGCTGTATATCAATGATCTATCTCTCTCTCTACATTTGATTTGTTTTATTAGGCTTGAACATATACACATCACAAACTATAGGTAAAGCTGTAACCACAGAACCCATCTGGCCCGATGGTTATCACCTGTGTGTCAA
>NC_056441.1:19424232-19454232 GCF_018296145.1 Oncorhynchus tshawytscha | reverse complement strand
ATGTCTTTGTTCTTGACACACACACACACATACACACACACACACACACACACACAGCACAATTTCCATAATCCTCTGTAAACACACACAGAAAATGTGTATCTGATTATCTCTGACCTTGTAGAACACACACTGTGATTGACAGATGCTGCTGGGGCTAAGAGGCACATGAACTGTGTGTTTGATGAGCTACCTCTGTCAAGAGGGAAAGGGTTGAGAGAGGTTAGAGGGGAAGAGGGGGTTGAGAGGGGTGAGAGAGGTTAGAGGGGAAGAGGGGGTTGAGAGGGGTGAGAGAGATAATAGGGAGGGGGGTTGAGAGGAGTGAGAGAGGTTATAGGCAGGAGATGGGTTGAGAGGGGGTGAGAGAGAATGTAGGGAGGAGGGGGTTGAGAGGGGTGAGAAATATTATAGGGAGGAGGGGGTTGAGAGAGGTTATAGGGAGGAGGCGGGTTGAGAGGGGTGAGAGAGGTAATAGGCAGGAGGGGGTTGAGAGTGACGAGAGAGATTAGAGGGAGGAGGGGGTTGAGAGGGGTGAGAGAGGTTATAGGGAGGAGGGGGTTGAGAGGGGTGAGAGAGGTAATAGTCAGGAGGGGGGATGAGAGAGACGAGAGAGGTTAGAGGGAGGAGAGGGGTTGAGAGGGGTGAGAGAGGTTATAGGGAGGATGGGGAGGAGGGGACAGAGAGGAAGAAGTCTAGAGGGGTAAGGGAGGTTAGAGAGAGGAAGAAGTCTAGAGGGGAAGAAGTCTAGAGGGGTAAGGGAGGTTAGAGAGAGGAAGAAGTCTAGAGGGGAAGAAGTCTAGAGGGTAAGGGAGGTTAGAGAGAGGAGGAAGTCTAGAGGGATAAGGGAGGTTAAAGAGAGGAGGAAGTCTAGAGGGGTAAGGGAGGTTAGAAAGAGGAAGAAGTCTAGAGGGGTAAGGGAGGTTAGAGAGAGAAAGAAGTCTAGAGGGATAAGGGAGGTTAGAGAGAGGAAGAAGTCTAGAGGGGCAAGGGAGGTTAGAGAGAGGAAGAAGTCTAGAGGGGAAGAAGTCTAGAGGGGAAGAAGTCTAGAGGGGTACGGGAGGTTAGAGAGAGGAGGGAGTCTAGAGGGATAAGGGAGGTTAGAGAGAGGAAGAAGTCTAGAGGGGTAAGGGAGGTTAGAGAGAGGAAGAAGTCTAGAGGGGTAAGGGAGGTTAGAGAGAGGAAGAAGTCTAGAGGGATAAGGGAGGTTGGAGAGAGGAGGAAGTCTAGAGGGGAAGAAGTCTAGAGGGGTAAGGGAGGTTAGAGAGAGGAAGAAGTCTAGAGGGGTAAGGGAGGTTAGAGAGAGGAAGAAGTCTAGAGGGATAAGGGAGGTTGGAGAGAGGAAGAAGTCTAGAGGGGAAGAAGTCTAGAGGGGTAAGGGAGGTTAGAGAGGGAAGAAGTCTAGAGGGATAAGGGAGGTTAGAGAGAGGAAGAAGTCTAGAGGGGTAAGGGAGGTTAGAGAGGGAAGAAGTCTAGAGGGATAAGGAAGGTTAGAGAGAGGAAGAAGTCTAGAGGGGGCAAGGGAGGTTAGAGAGAGGAAGTAGTCTAGAGGGGAAGGAGGGGAAGAAGTCTAGAGGGGTAAGGTAGGTTAGAGAGAGGAATAAGTCTAGAGGGGTAAGGGAGGTTAGAGAGAGGAAGAAGTCTAGAGGGTTAAGGGAGGTTAGAGAGAGGAGGAAGTCTAGAGGGATAAGGGAGGTTGGAGAGAGGAGGAAGTCTAGAGGGGAAGAAGTCTAGAGGGGTAAGGGAGGTTAGATAGAGGAAGAAGTCTAGAGGGGAAGAAGTCTAGAGGGTAAGGGAGGTTAGAGAGAGGAGGAAGTCTAGAGGGATAAGGGAGGTTAAAGAGAGGAGGAAGTCTAGAGGGGTAAGGGAGGTTAGAAAGAGGAAGAAGTCTAGAGGGGTAAGGGAGGTTAGAGAGAGAAAGAAGTCTAGAGGGATAAGGGAGGTTAGAGAGAGGAAGAAGTCTAGAGGGGTAAGGGAGGTTAGAGAGAGGAAGAAGTCTAGAGGGGTAAGGGAGGTTAGAGAGAGGAAGAAGTCTAGAGGGGTAAGGGAGGTTAGAGAGAGGAAGAAGTCTAGAGGGGTAAGGGAGGTTAGAGAGAGGAAGAAGTCTAGAGGGTTAAGGGAGGTTAGAGAGAGGAGGAAGTCTAGAGGGATAAGGGAGGTTGGAGAGAGGAGGAAGTCTAGAGGGGAAGAAGTCTAGAGGGGTAAGGGAGGTTAGAGAGAGGGAGAAGTCTAGAGGGGTAAGGGAGGTTAGAGAGAGGAAGAAGTCTAGAGGGGTAAGGGAGGTTAGAGAGAGGAAGAAGTCTAGAGGGGTAAGGGAGGTTAGAGAGAGGAAGAAGTCTAGAGGGATAAGGGAGGTTGGAGAGAGGAAGAAGTCTAGAGGGGAAGAAGTCTAGAGGGGTAAGGGAGGTTAGAGAGAGGAAGAAGTCTAGAGGGGAAGAAGTCTAGAGGGTAAGGGAGGTTAGAGAGAGGAAAGTCTAGAGGGATAAGGGAGGTTAAAGAGGGAGGAAGTCTAGAGGGGTAAGGGAGGTTAGAAAGAGGAAGAAGTCTAGAGGGGTAAGGGAGGTTAGAGAGAGAAAGAAGTCTAGAGGGATAAGGGAGGTTAGAGAGAGGAAGAAGTCTAGAGGGGCAAGGGAGGTTAGAGAGAGGAAGAAGTCTAGAGGGAAGAAGTCTAGAGGGGTAAGGTAGGTTAGAGAGAGGAATAAGTCTAGAGGGGTAAGGGAGGTTAGAGAGAGGAAGAAGTCTAGAGGGGTAAGGGAGGTTAGAGAGAGGAAGAAGTCTAGAGGGGTAAGGGAGGTTAGAGAGAGGAGGAAGTCTAGAGGGATAAGGGAGGTTGGAGAGAGGAGGAAGTCTAGAGGGGAAGAAGTCTAGAGGGGTAAGGGAGGTTAGAGAGAGGAAGAAGTCTAGAGGGGTAAGGGAGGTTAGAGAGAGGAAGAAGTCTAGAGGGGTAAGGGAGGTTAGAGAGAGGAAGAAGTCTAGAGGGGTAAGGGAGGTTAGAGAGAGGAAGAAGTCTAGAGGGGCAAGGGAGGTTAGAGAGAGGAAGTAGTCTAGAGGGGAAGAAGTCTAGAGGGGAAGAAGTCTAGAGGGGTAAGGTAGGTTAGAGAGAGGAATAAGTCTAGAGGGGTAAGGGAGGTTAGAGAGAGGAAGAAGTCTAGAGGGTTAAGGGAGGTTAGAGAGAGGAAGAAGTCTAGAGGGATAAGGGAGGTTAGAGAGAGAGGGAAGAAGTCTAGAGGGATAAGGGAGGTTAGAGAGAGAAAGAAGTCTAGAGGGATAAGGGAGGTTAGAGAGAGGAAGAAGTCTAGAGGGGCAAGGGAGGTTAGAGAGAGGAAGAAGTCTAGAGGGGAAGAAGTCTAGAGGGGAAGAAGTCTAGAGGGGTAAGGTAGGTTAGAGAGAGGAATAAGTCTAGAGGGGTAAGGGAGGTTAGAGAGAGGAAGAAGTCTAGAGGGGTAAGGGAGGTTAGAGAGAGGAAGAAGTCTAGAGGGGTAAGGGAGGTTAGAGAGAGGAGGAAGTCTAGAGGGATAAGGGAGGTTGAGGAGAGGAGGAAGTCTAGAGGGGAAGAAGTCTAGAGGGGTAAGGGAGGTTAGAGAGAGGAAGAAGTCTAGAGGGGTAAGGGAGGTTAGAGAGAGGAAGAAGTCTAGAGGGGTAAGGGAGGTTAGAGAGAGGAAGAAGTCTAGGGGGTAAGGGAGGTTAGAGAGAGGAAGAAGACTAGAGGGGCAAGGAAGGTTAGAGAGAGGAAGTAGTCTAGAGGGGAAGAAGTCTAGAGGGGAAGAAGTCTAGAGGGGTAAGGTAGGTTAGAGAGAGGAATAAGTCTAGAGGGGTAAGGGAGGTTAGAGAGAGGAAGAAGTCTAGAGGGTTAAGGGAGGTTAGAGAGGGAAGAAGTCTAGAGGGATAAGGGAGGTTAGAGAGAGGAGGAAGTCTAGAGGGATAAGGGAGGTTAGAGAGAGGAAGAAGTCTAGAGGGGTAAGGGAGGTTAGAGAGAGGAAGAAGTCTAGAGGGATAAGGGAGATTAGAGAGAGGAAGAAGTCTAGAGGGATAAGGGAGGTTAGAGAGCGGAAGAAGTCTAGAGGGGTAAGGGAGGTTAGAGAGAGGAAGACGTCTTGAGGGGTAAGGGAGGTTAAAAAGCGGGGGGTTAGGGGGTTAGAGAAGTGAGGCAGGGGAGGTGAGAGCAGTCAGCCAGACAGTGCTAATATGTGTTAGGATAGAGAGAAGGATGAGAGAGGTGAGCTGGAGAGATAGAGGGTTGGAGACGAGGACAGGAGGGAAGACAGAAGAGTAGTACAGTGAACCCGGTATAATTTGGTCTCTCAGTGTGTAGTAGAAGCATGAATGTATGTGTGTGTCTGCGCATGTGTGGTGTACGTTTTTGTGTGTTTGTACTTTCACACTCATAAAAAAAGTGTACGTGAAGGTACAGTATTGTTCCCTGGTGTACATTCAGAGGTATACATACTGTATAAAATAAAAAAAACGCACAAATCATATTTCCCACCATGTTCTATTGCAGGTTGATTTCTAGAATTGTTTGTGTCAATATGTGTGTTTTTGCATGGACATTGATTGATTGATTGATCTTATGCTACACAAAGATAAATAACACACATTTTTCTAACTAATCGAATCTGCTTGTATTTTGATTTATTGCAAGGGTTACTGAGATGGCTGGTCCCATTTTAGATGGTTAAGGTCGTCTTATACAGTATATCCATGTTCCCTACCGTGACACTCATTCTCAATGCAGGTGTCAGGTGATTGAAAGTAAACATAGTAATTACATATCACTTTGAAAGCTATGTGACTTGCCTGATGTGGCCTGTAAACCAGGTGTTTCAGACCACTGTGTCGGGAAACAAATAGGCTGCCAATGTATAGCCTGATGGTATATGTAAAATATTGACATGAAGATTTTAAATTCAATGATAAAATATCCACTCCCTGGGAAATATGCAGATAAGGATTTACAATCTACAGTTTTAAAGGACCCCTCCAGAGAAATGTAATGTTGCTATTTTGACTTAATTCCTGTCCTAGTGCGGAAATGCTGGTTTAGTTCCACCTTCCAAACACCGACGCATGGCTCCTTATAAATATTGATTCATCTGGCCTGCACACCTTCCTCCGTGTGCACAGTCCATATGGTCTCAGACACAGCCCACACTCTGCAAATTGTAAACACACCAAAAAGTAATGGTCAGAGTAGCTTTACTAATTGCTACGTAGCACAGTTAGTTAGGATAAGGCGAAGGTCCATAAACTCTCTTCCTCCCTCTAGTGAATACAGGGTTTAGCGGTAATACTGGAGTTTTACTGGCAAATTTAGAGTACCTGTAACAATGCTAGCTATATACAGTAGCTACCATTCAGGTGTTTTTCTGATAGCCTCATTATATGATATGCAGCTTTTCAGGGAAGCTAGAAACCAATATACACAGGCAGTTAGAAAAGTCAAGGCTAGCTTTTTCAAGCAGAAATTTGCTTCCTGCAACACTAACTCAAAAAAGTTCTGGGACACTGTAAAGTCCTTGGAGAATAAGAACACCTCCTCCCAGCTGCCCACTGCACTGAAGATAAGAAACACGATCACCACTGATAAATCCACTATAATTGAGAATTTCAATAAGCATATTTCTACGGCTGGCCATGCTTTCCACCTGGCTACCCCTACCCCAGTCAACAGCACTGCACCCCCCACAGCAACTCGCCCAAGCCTTCCCCATGTCTCCTTCTCCCAAATGCAGTCAGCTAATGTTCTGAAAGAGATGCAAAATCTGGACCCCTACAAATCAGCCGGGCTAGACAATCTGGACCCTTTCTTTCTAAATTTATCTGCGGAAATTGTTTCCACCCCTATTACTAGCCTATTCAACCTCTCTTTCGTGTCGTCTGTGATTCCCAAAGATTGGAAAGCAGCTGCGGTCATCCCCCTCTTCAAAGGGGGACACACTCTTGACCCAAACTGCTACAGACCAATATCTATCCTACCCTGCATTTCTAAGGTCTTCGAAAGCCATGTCAACAAACAGATTACCGACCAATGAATCTAACCATACTGCTATGCAATCTGGTTTCAGAGCTGGTCATGGGTGCACCTCAGCCACGCTCAAGGTCCTAAACGATATCTTAACCACCATCGATAAGAAACATTACTGTGCAGCCGTATTCATTGATCTGGCCAAGGCTTTCGACTCTGTCAATCACCACATCCTCATCGGCAGACTCGACAGCCTTGGTTTCTCAAATGATTGCCTCACCTGGTTCACCAACTACTTCTCTGATAGAGTTCAGTGTGTCAAATCGGAGGGTCTGTTGTCCGGACCTCCGGCAGTCTCTATGGGGTTGCCACAGGGTTCAATTCTTGGACCGACTCTCTTCTCTGTATACATCAATGAGGTCGCTCTTGCTGCTGGTGAGTCTCTGATCCACCTCTACGCAGACGACACCATTCTGTATACTTCCGGCCCTTCTTTGGACACTGTGTTAACAACCCTCCAGGCAAGCTTCAATGCCATACAACTCTCCTTTCGTCGCCTCCAATTGCTCTTAAATACAAGTAAAACTAAATGCATGCTCTTCAACCGATCGCTGCCTGCACCTGCCCGCCTGTCCAACATCACTACTCTGGATGGCTCTGACTTAGAATACGTGGACAACTACAAATACCTGGGTGTCTGGTTAGACTGTAAACTCTCTTTCCAGACCCACATCAAACATCTCCAATCCAAAGTTAAATCTAGAATTGGCTTCCTATTTCACAACAAAGCATCCTTCACTTATGCTGCCAAAAATGTCACGAATATTACCGAAGGTGACTCCCCTTCTTGTTCGGGTGGCGCTCGGCGGTCGTCGTCACCGGTCTACTAGCTATCACCGATCCTTTGTTCTGTGTTCGTTTGGTTTTGTCTATTGGTATCACCTGTTTCTTGTTTGGTTGTTAGGGTGGGGTTATTCAGCCCGCTTCTGTTTCGTGCGGGCTTGTTCGTCTGTTTTGTGTTAGAGTGTATTTTGTTTGCATTTTGGGGTTTCGCGCTGTCCGTTAATATTGCTGTTCATTTGTTTTCCTACTTTTGTTCATGTTATTTTTCCTGGACATTAAAGCGTGTTTTTCCCCACATCCTTTTGCTCTCTGCGCCTGACTCCACACCTCTTCACTCATTGCACGTTACAAAACATACCCTTGTAAAACTGACCATCCTACCAATCCTCGACTTCGGCGATGTCATTTACAAAATAGCCTCCAATACCCTACGCAACAAATTGGATGCAGTCTATCACAGTACCATCCGTTTTGTCACCATAGCCCCATATACTACCCACCATTGCAACCTGTACTCTCTCGTTGGCTGGCCCTCGCTTCATACTCGTCGCCAAACCCACTGGCTCCATGTCATCTACAAGACCCTGCTAGGTAAAGTCCCCCCTTATCTCAGCTCGCTGGTCACCATAGCATCACCCACCTGCAGCACGCGTTCCAGCAGGTATATCTCTTTGGTCACCCCCAAAACCAATTCTTTCTTTGGCCGCCTCTCCTTCCAGTTCTCTGCTGCCAATGACTGGAACGAACTACAAAAATCTCTGAAACTGGAGATTTAAGCACCAGCTGTCAGAGCAGCTCACAGATTACTGCACCTGTACATAGCCCATCTATAATTTAGCCCAAACAACTACAGTACCTCTTCCCCTACTGTATTTATTTTATTTATTTATTTTTCTCCTTGGCACCCCATTATTTTTATTTCTACTTTGCACATTCTTCCACTGCAAATCTACCATTCCAGTCTTTTACTTGCTACATTGTATTTACTTTGCCACCATGGCCTTTTTTTTGCCTTTACCTCCCTTATCTCACCTCATTTGCTCACATCGTACATAGACTTGTTTCTACTGTTGTAACGGGATTCTTCTGTTGAAAGAGAGGCGGACCAAAACGCAGCATGGTTATTGTGATACATCTTTAATAAAGATGAAAATAGAACAATATACAAAAAACAAGAAACCGTGAAAAAAAAGAAAACAGCCCTATCTGGTGTAACAAACACAAAGACAGGAACAATCACCCACAAAACCCAACACCAAACAGGCTACCTAAATATGGTTCCCAATCAGAGACAATGACTAATACCTGCCTCTGATTGAGAACCATATCAGGCCAAACACAGAAACAGACAAACTAGACACACAACATAGAATGCCCACTCAGATCACACCCTAACCAAACAAAACATACAAACATACAAAGCAAACTATGGTCAGGGTGTGACAACTGTATTATTGACTGTATGTTTCTTTACTCCATGTGTAACTCTGTGTTGTTGTATGTGTCGAACTGCTTTGCTTTATCTTGGCCAGGTCGCAATTGTAAATGAGAACTTGTTCTCAACTTGCCTACCTGGTTAAATAAAGGTGAAATAAAATAAAATAAAACATCTGAATAGAAAAGGTTGGATGGTTACTAGCTAGCTTGTTAGCTACCTGGCTAGCTAACTAAAAAACAACTGGAACACTGTATCTGTAATGTTTAGTAACCAACAAGCCACTTGTTGGCTAGTAGAGCCAAGGAAAGCAGCTATTGCCTGTATCAGTGATGGACACTAGCCAGAATGTGCACCACTACTTTTATAACAATTTAGCTAGTTACTAATACAATAATCCAACTTCTTTGCACAATGTTTTGATGAGCCTGTTAGAATAAGGCTGTCACTTAGGCAAATCATAAATCGTACTCTGTACCAAATGCATTGCCTATCAATAAACTATTGACAATGTACACATATCAGGTAATTCTACTGTATGTGCCTTGTTATTTACTTAGTGTTATCAAACTTCATCCCAGCACACTGACTCGGTACTGGTACCCCCTGTGTATAGCCTCGCTATGGTTATTTTGTTGTGCTACTTTATTTAATTTTTTATTATTTTTTACTTTAGTTTATTTTGTAAATATTTTCTTAACTCTTCTTGAACTGCACTGTTGGTTAAGGGCTTGTAAGTAAGCATTTCACGCTAAGGTCTACACTTGTATTCGGCGCATGTGACAAATAAAGTTTGATATGATTTGATTTGACTTCATCCAGATGTTACACTTTTGATGTGTACAGACTACAACTTTACAAGTTATCTTGTGTTCTTACTTTGTTCCTGTAACATCATGTTTATACTGTAATATAAGTACTAGGAAGAGGTGCCTTGCTAGAGCACAGACATGGTTGTAATTTCAGTGGTGCTCATGAGAACACCCATAACAATTGAAATGTCAATGCAGCCCCCTTCAAATGTATTGTAACATTGGTAACCCTCAGAAGTCAACATGTGATGGGACCTGATTGCAGGAGTAGACTATAATGAACGTGGGCTTTCTGTACATTGTACAGTACTCATTTATTTTCCATTCCATTGTTTGCTCAGCTTGTAACTGTTGGTTACTGGCCTGGTTTAGATCTTATCTGTCGGAAAGATATCAGTTTGTCTCTGTGAATGGCTTGTCCTCTGACAAATCAACTGTACATTTCGGTTTTCCTCAAGGTTCCGTTTTAGGACCAGTATTGTTTTCACTATATATTTTACCTCTTGGGGATGTCATTCGAAAACATAATGTTAACTTTCACTGCTATGCAGATGACACACAGCTGTAGATTTCCATGAAACATGGTGAAGCCCCAAAATTGCCCTCGCTAGAAGCCTGTGTTTCAGACATAAGGAAGTGGATGGCTGCAAACTTTCTACTTTTAAACTTGGACAAAACAGAGATGTTTGTTCTAGGTCCCAAGAAACAAAGAGATATTCTGTTGAATATCTGGGTGGCAGTGTAGCCTAGTGGTTAGAGCATTGGACTAGTAACTGAAAGGTTGCAAGTTCAAATCCCCGAGCTGACAAGGTACAAAATCTGTCATTCTGCCCTTGAACAGGCAGTTAACCCACTGTTCCTAGGCCATCATTGAAAATAAGAATTTGTTCTTAACTGACTTGTCTAGTAAAAAAAATAAAAAATCTGACAAATAATCTTAATGGTTGTACAGTCGTTGCAAAAAAAAACTATGAAGGACCTCGGCGTTACTGTGGACCCTGATCTCTCTTTTGACGAACATATCAAGACTGTTTCAAGGACAGCTTTTTTTCCATCTATGTAACATTGCAAAAATCAGAAACTTTCTGTCCAAAAATGATGCAGAAAAATGAATCCATGCTTTTGTTACTTCTAGGTTAGACTACTGCAATGCTCTACTTTCTGGCTATCCGGATAAGGCACTAAATAAACTTCAGTTATTGCTAAATACGGTTGCTAGATTCCTGACTAGAACCCCAAAATTTGATCATATTACTCCAGTGCTAGCCTCCCTACACTGGCTTCCTGTCAAGGCAAGGGCTGATTTCAAGGTTTTACTGCTAACCTACAAAACATTACATGGGCTTGCTCCTACCTATCTCTCTGATTTGGTCCTGCCATACATACCTACACGTACGCTATGGTCACAAGACTCAGGCCTCCTAATTGTCCCTAGAATTTCTCAGCAAACAGCTGGAGGCAGGGCTTTCTCCTATAGAGCTCCAATTTTATGGAATGGTCTGCCTACCCATGTAAGAGACGCAAACTCGGTCTCAACCTTTAAGTCTTTACTGAAGACTCATCTCTTCCGTGGGTCATATGATTGAGTGTAGTCTGGCCCAGGAGTGTGAAGGTGAACGGAAAGGCTCTGGAGCAACGAACCACCCTTGCTGTCTCTGCCTGGCCGGTTCCCCTCTCTCCACTGGGATTCACTGCCTCTAACCCTATTACAGGGGCTGAGTCACTTGCTTACTGGTGCTCTTCCATGCCGTCCCAAGGAGGGATGCATCTCTTGAGTGGGTTGAGTCACTGACGTGATCTTCCTGTCTGGGTTGGCGCACCCCCCTTGGGTTGTGCCATGGCGGAGATCTTTGTGGGCTATACTCGGCCTTGTCTCAGTATGGTAAGTTGGTGGTTGAAGATATTCCTCTAGTGGTGTGGGGGCTGTGCATAGGCAAAGTGGGTGGGGTTATATCCTGCCTGTTTGGCCCTGTTTGGGTGTTTCATCGGATGGAGCCACAGTGTCTCCTGACCCCTCCTGTCTCAGCCTCCAGTATTTATGCTGCAGTAGTTTATGTGTCGGGGGGCTAGGGTCAGTCTGTTGTCCCCAGTCTGTCTGTTGTCACCTTGCTGTCCCCAGTCCACCTAGCCGTGCTGCTGTTCCAGTTTCAACTGTTCTGCCTGCGTTTATGGAACCCTGACCTGTTCACCGGACGTGCTACCTGTCCCAGACCTGCTGTTTTCAACTCTCTAGAGACAGCAGGAGTGGTAGAGATACTCTTAATGATCCGCTATGAAAAGCCAACTGACATTTACTCCTGAGGTGCTGACTTGTTGCACCCTCGACAACTACTGTGATTATTATTATTTGAACATGCTGGTCATTTATGAACATTTGAACATCTTGGCCATGTTCTGTTATAGTCTCCACCCCGCACAGCCAGAAGAGGACTGGCCACCCCTCATAGCCTGGTTCCTCTCTAGGTTTCTTCCTAAGTTTTGGCATTTCTAGGGAGTTTTTCCTAGCCACCGTGCTTCTACACCTGCATTGCTTGCTGTTTGGGGTTTTAGGCTGGGTTTCTGTACAGCCCTTTGAGATATCAGCTAATGTAAGAAGGGCTATATAAATAAATGTGATTTGATTTGCTACAGGGCAGTAGTCATTTAGCTCAGTTACCTTGGCTTTCTTGTGAACAGGAACAATGGTGGACCTCTTGAAGCATGTGGGGACCAGGCTGTAAACAGGAAGAAATGTTTTGTAGGTGGTTCCAAATGAACTAAAGCTATCATTTGTAAGACACGTATAGTGAGATATAAATATACTTCATTTTATAATGAAACACACGGCATAGACTTGGAAAAATCTGAAGCTTAACTCCGGAATTCCCTGCTCAAGCCCAAATATATTCATACTTTGACTAAAACAATGACTTATTGACTAAAATTGTTGTGCAACATTCTAGGGTAAGCTCGGGGCATCGTCCTCCAGTTGAGAAATTATTTTTTTTGCTTGTGTGGGCTGCAGGTAGCCTAGCGTTGGGCCAGTAACTAAAATGTTGCTGGCTCAAATACCTGAGTCAACAACGTGAAAAATCTGCCCTCGTGTCCTTGACCCTAATTTCCTCCAGGAGCTCCATACTACTATGGCTGACCCTGTAAAACAACAGATTTCACTGGAACTATTTGGTCTGTGGCAATAATTATTTATTTTTAAACATCCAAAATTCTGTCTCTGTCTGACTGTCAGTCTGATTGTCTGGTTGTCTGGTTGGTCGGTCGGTCGGTCGGTCTGTCTGTCTGTCTGTCTGTCTGTCTGTCTGTCTGTCTGTCTGTCTGTCTGTCTGTCTGTCTGTCTGTCTGTCTGTCTGTCTGTCTGTCTGTCTGTCTGTCTGTCTGTCTGTCTGTCTGTCTGTCTGTCTGTCTGTCTGATTTTCTGTCTGTCTGATTTTCTGTCTGTCTGATTTTCTGTCTGTCTGATTTTCTGTCTGTCTTGTCTGGTTGTCAGGCTGTATGTTTGTCTGTCTGTCTTTTTTATCCAAGGGACTGTCTGTCTCCCTGTCTGCCTGTTTAAAATCAGACCCCCAATCCACAGGAGTGAGTCAGAGGCCATTGGGCTATTTTCAGCTTTAATCAGAACCCTCTGTGGGTAATGGCATACATCAGAGCCAATAATCACCGGGGAGGGAGGCAGGGAGGGGTAGCGAGAATATGAGAGAATGGGAGGGAGAGAGCGAGTGAGTGAGAAATATAGAGGGAGAGAGGTCACAACTCCTTCAGCTCTGTCGCACGCTGAGTCTGTACATAGTCAATGGTAGGCTTCGAGGGGACTCCTATTGTAGATACACCTACAGCTCATCCATTGGAAGTAGTACTGTAGATTACTTTATCACTGACCTCAACCCAGAGTCTCTCAGAGCATTCACAGTCAGCCATCTAACACCCCTATTAGATCACTGCAAAATCACAGTCTACCTGACAAGAGTAATATTCAATCATGAGGCATCAAAGCCAAAGAAATTGCACAATATTATTAAGAAATGTTCTAGGTGGAAGGAAAGTAGTGTAGAAAACTATCAAGAAACAATTAGGCAACAACAAATTCAACCCCTTTTAGACAACTTCATGGACAAAACATTTCATTGTAATAGTGAAGGTGTAATCTTGGCATTAGAAAGCCTAAACAGTATATTTGACCTTTCAGCTTCCCTATTGACAACCTAAGAAAATGAACAACAATGAAAAATGGTTTGATGAAGAACGCAAAAACCAAAGAAAGAAAATGAGAATCCTATCCAACCAAAAACATGAGACCCAGAAAACCTGAGTATACGCCTTCGCTACGTCTACATCTCCCTCAGGAGACTAAAAAGATTTGATATGGGTCCCCAGATCCTCAAAACGTTCTACAGCTGAACGATCGAGAGCATCCTGACTGGTTGCATCACCGCCTGGTATGGCAACTGCTCAGCATTCTGACCATAAGGTGCTACAGAGGGTAATGCGTACAGCCCAGTACGTCACTGTGGCCAAGCTTCCTGCAATCCAGGACCTACTGTATATAATAGGCGGTGTCAGAGGAAAGCCCCACAGGTTGTCAGAAACTCCAGTCACCCAAGTCATAGACTGTTTTCTCTGCTACTGCATAGCAAGTACTGGAGCGCCAAGTTTTTGATCTAAAGGCTCTTTAGCAGCTTCTACCACCAAGCTAAAAGACTGCTGAACAATTAATCAAATGGCCACCGGACTATTACACAGCATCCTCAGCTTTGGCATACAATTTGACCCTATTAATTGCACACTAGTTGTTTGTGTACATGTGTTTTATAATGTTGTATGTTTTTCCGTGGGATATGCGTCAACAGCAACCTTGGGAAAATCCTCTTCATCATTATCGTACAATTCCTCAGTGAAAACAATGTACTGAGAAAATGTCTAATTGGCTTTTTACCAAATTACCATATAACAGACCACGTATTCACCCTGCACACCCTAATGGACAAAAAAACTAACTAAAACAAAAGTAAAGTCTTCTCATGCTTTGTTGAATTCAAAAAACCTTTTTTTGGTCTGCTGTACAAATTGATGGAAAATTATGTTTGGGGAAAAACATACAACATTATAAAATGCATGTACACAAACAACTAGTGTGCAGTTAAAATTGGCAAAAAACACATATTTCTTTCCACATGGCCGTGGGGTGAGACAGGGACGCAGCTTAAGCTCCACCCTCTTAAACATATATGTCAAATAACTGGTGAGGGCACTAGAACAGCCTGCAGCACCCGGCCTCACCCTATTAGAATCTGAAGTCAAATGTCTACTGTTTGCTGATGATCTGGTGCTTATGCACATGTTCTGTTAGACCTTGTCCTTGACAGTAAATCTTAGTAAGATCGTCAACACCACAGGTAACTTCCACAAAGCTGTGAATGAGCTGAGTGTCACGTTCGTCATAAGGAGTAGACCAAGATGCAGCGTGGTATGTTTTTATCCTTTATTTTGGAATAGAAAACATCAAAGAACAAAAACAACAAAATTAACAAAAGAAAACGTGAAGCTAGAATAATGCTCACTGGCAACTATACATAGACAAGATCCCACAAAGCACAAAATATGGTCCCCAATCAGAGACAACGATAAACAGCTGCCTCTGATTGGGAACCATACTAGTCCAACATAGAAATATAAGCCACCCTTAATCAAACCCCTAACCAACATAGAGAATAAAATCTCTCTATGTTCAGGGCGTGACAGTACCCCCCTCAGGGTGAGTGTGGGGAGGAGGCACAGGACTTACTGGACTGTGGAGGCGCACTGGAGACACAGTACGTATGGCCGGCGTAGGATATACTGGGCCGTGGAAGTGCACTGGAAGTCTGGAGTGTAAAGCTGGCACAACGCGTCCTGGCTGGATGCTCACTTTAGTCCGGCAAGTGCGGGGTGCTGGCACAGGACGCACTGGGCTGTGAAGGCACACTGGCGACACAGTGCGTAGAGCCGGCGCAGGATATCCTGGACCAAGGATTCCCACTGGAGACCAGGAGCGCTGAGCCTGCACAACCGGTCCTGGCTGGATGCTCACTTTCGCACGGCAAGTGCGAGGAGCTGACACAGAACGCACTGGGCTGTGGATGCGCTCTGGAGACACATTGCGTATCTCCACAAGACTGGTCCCACGCTCCTCACGGCGACTGTCTTGCTCCAGACACTAAAACATCCACTCTACCTCATCCCTCCCCTCAACTATCTCACAATACTCCTCGCTCAGTCTATCCCAATATTCCTCGTTGCTCTCAGATTCGCCCCCCGGCTTCGCCGACTAACCTGTGTCCCTCCCCTAAAAACATTTTTGGGGCTGCCTCTCGGGCTTCCATCGTGGTCGTGAACTTCGGAGTCACCGTTGATCCTCCTGCGTCTGCTTCCATGGAAGGCTTTTGTCTCCTGCCATTATATCTGCAGCGTGGTATGTTTCCATCCTTTATTTTGGAATAGAAAACTTCAAAGAACAAAAACAACAAAATGAACAAACGAAAATGTGACGCTAGAATAATGCTCACAGGCAACTATACATATCCCACAAAGCACAATGGGAAAATGGCTACCTAAATATGATCCCCAATCAGAGACAACAATAAACAGCTGCCTCTGATTGGGAACCATACTAGGCCAACATAGAAATATAATTCACCTAGAAGACCCACCCTTAACTTTGTATGGCAGCAGGGGCAGTATTTAGTAGCTTGGATGAAAAGATGGCCACTGTAAACGACCATTCTCAGTCTCAGTTGCTAATATATGCATATTATTGTTAGTATTGGATAGAAAACACTCTGGAGTTTCTAAAACTGTTTGAATTATGTATGTGAGTATAACAGAACTCATATTGCAGGCAAAAACCTGAGAAATTCCACTTCCTGTTTGTAATTTTTCTGGGGGTGGCAGATTTTCAACCAAGCTCTCATTGAAATTACAGTTGAGATATGGATGAGTTTTCACTTCCAATGCCTTCCACTAGATGTCAACAGTCAATAGAACTTTGTCCGATGACTCTAATGTGAAGGGGGGTTGAATGAGACAGGAAATAGTCACCACTGCCACGAGTTGACCATGCTTTCACCATGCACGTTCACAGGGGTCGGACCTGCGTTCCACCGGTCATCGGAAGTCATTCTAATTCTCCGGTTGAAATGTTATTCAAGATATATGTAAACAACATTCTAAAGATTGATTCAATACATCGTTTGAGATGTTTCTACTGACTGTTACGGAACTTTTGGACATTTTGTCACGTTACAGTGGACGCGCTTTGTGACTTTGGAATTGTTTACCAAACGCGCTAACCAAAGTAGCTAATTGGACATAAATAACGGACATTTTCGAACAAATCAAGCATTTATTGTGGACCTGGGATTCGTAGGACTGCATTCTGATGAAGTTCATCAAAGGTGAGGAAACATTTATCATGTATTTTCTGGTTTCTGTTGACTCCAACATGGCGGCTAATTTGGCTACTGTTCTGAGCTCCGTCTCAGATTATTGCATGGGTTGCTTTTTCCGTAAATTTAAAAAAAAATCTGACACAGCGGTTGCATTAAGGAGAGGTATATCTATAATTCCATGTGTATAACTTGTATTATTATCTACATTTATGATGAGTATTTCAGGTGATACGATGTTGCTATGCAAAATCACTTGATGTTTTTGGAACTAGTGAATCTAATACGCCAATGTAAACTCAGTTTTTTGATATAAATATGAACTTTATCAAACAAACATGCATGTATTGTGTAACATGAAGTCCTATGAGTGTCATCTGATGAAGATAATTCAAGGTCAGTGATTCATTTTATCTCTATTTCTGCTTTTTGTGAATGCTATATTTCGCTGGAAAATGGCTGTGCTTATTGTGGTTTGGTGGAGACCTAACATAATCGTTTGTAGTACTTTTGCTGAAAAGTATATTTGAAATCATTTAAAATGATATGAAACACATGTATGTTTTAGGAATTGTAATTATGAGATTTCTGTGGTTTGAATTTGGCGCCCTCTATTTTCACTGGTAGTTGTCATATCGATCCCGTTAGCGGGATTGCAGACATAACACGTTTTAATCACACCCCGACCTAACCAACATAGAGAATAAAAGCTCTCTATGGTCAGGGTGTGACACTGAGAGACAAAGCAAGAAGGGCCTTCTATGCTATCAAAAGGAACATACAATTTGACATAGCAATTAGGATCTGGCTAAAATTACTCAGTTATAGAACCCATTGCCCTTTATTGTTGTTAGGTCTGGGGTCAATTCACCATCCAAAACAAACCAAATTGAGACTCTGCATGCAGAATTCTGCAAGAATATCCTCCATGTACAATGTAAAACATCAAGTGATACCCGCAGATCAGAATTAGGCCGATTCCCGATAATTATCAAAATCCAGAAAAGAGATGTTAAATCCTACACCCACCTAGAAGGAAGCGATTCCCAAACCTTCCATAACAAAGCCAGCACCTACTGAAAGATAAACCTGGAGAAGAGTTCCCAAAGCAAGCTGGTGCTGGGGCTCTGTTCACAAACACAAACAGACCCCACAGACCCCAGGAAAGCAACACAATTAGACCCAATCAATTCATGAGAAAACAAAAAGATATTTACCTGACATATTGGAAATAATTAACAAAAAAATAGAGCAAACTAGAATGATTATTGGACCTAAACATAGAGTAAACCGTGGCTGAATACTTAAAAGCTTGGGGGCACTAATTTTTATTTTTGGAAAAATAACGTTCCCAAAGTAAACTGCCTATTTCTCAGGACCAGATGAAACAATAAGCATATAATTGACAGCTTAGGATAGAAAGCACTCTAAAGTTTCCAAAACTGTAAAAATATTGTCTGTGAGTGCATAGAAAGACAGGGGTTTCAAAATAAGCATCACTTCCTGATTGGATTTTTCTCAAGATTTTGCCTGCAATATCAGTTCTGTTAAAGATAGGGCAGAATACTGCCCCCTTTGGAGGAATTGCTTGCCCATAGTAAACAGGGAAAAAATCTGTCAAAAATTGCTAATATATGCATATAATTATTATTATTGAATAGAAAACACTCTAAAGCTTCTAAAACCGTTCAAATTATGTCTGTATGTAAAGCAGAACTCTCAGGGCAGCCATTCTCCCAAACTCTCTCTTGTCATCAGAAAAGTTGGGCCAACTTTGACGTCATCGCCCCCACCCTTCCCAACCAGCTACGGATCTGGGAACAGTTTCTATCTCTTCAGCGCGATGTCTCCTTTCAATGGGGCATTTCATTGTGAGAATCGCGCGCTCCCTCGCCCTTTTGCGGGCTAAAACCTTCGGGTCACGCGAAAATACATGCACTTCCATGCGCGCGTCGCGTCTGGAGTTCTCTTTGTTCCAGGTTTCACCAAACGATGTCAGTTTATCTGTTCGAGCTGATAATTGTTTTGCACGTTTAGAACATCCTAAAGTTTGATTCTGCACTTAGTTTGACCAGTTTAGTCGACATATAATATGTAATTTTGAAGTTTTGATGCGCATCTACTAGAATTTTGGCTGCATTTCAGCTGGAATTTGTCGCGTTTGATAACCCAAAGACACAGACTTGAAAACCAAATGCAGTTTTTGGTAAGTATGACTCCTTCCACGGCTTCTGATCGAAGAACATCAAAGGTAAGGGAATATTTATGTGGTAATTTTGTGTTTCTGTGGACTCAAACATAGAGGAGACATAATGCTAATTTCTGAGCGCCGTCTCATATTATAGCCTAGTGAACGAACTCTGTAACGTTAAAAATAAATGTAACACAGCGGTTGCATTAAGAAGAAGTGTATCTTTCTAACTATATGTAGAACATGTATATTTAGTCAAAGTTTATGATGTGTATTGCTTGTTATCTGACATTGCGTAAGTGGTCAATTTTTGCGCTAAACTGAGAGGTAGCCATTTTTGCTCCCGGTCCTAGTGAATAGCCAACTGTCCCGGTTGATATATTATTGAATAGATATTTGAAAAACACCTTGAGGATTGATTATAAAAAACGTTTGCCATGTTTCTGTCGATATTATGGATATAATTTGGAATTTTTGTCTGCGTTGTCGTGACCGCTATTTCCGGTAGATTCCTAGGCATAACGCATCAAACTAACGGAGGTATTTGGATATAAAAAATATCTTTATGGAACAAAATGAACATTTGCTGTCTAACTGGGAGCCTCGTGAGTGAAACAAACAATTGTTTTGGCAAGTCGGTTAGAACATCTACTTTTTTTTTTTCAACAATTGTTTACTTACAGATTATTTCACATATACTTCACTGTATCACAAGTCTAGTGGGTCAGAAGTTTACATACACTAAATTGACTGTGCCTATAAACAGCTTGGAGAATTCCAGAAAATGAAGTCATGGCTTTAGAAGCTTCTGATAGGCCAAATTACATAATTTGAGTCAATTGGAGGTATACCTGTGGATGTATTCCAAGGCGTACCTTTCAACTCAGTTCCTCTTTGCTTGACATCACGGGAAAATCAAAATAAATCAAGTCAGGTTATTCCTTGGAAGCAATTTCCAAATGCCTGAAGGTACCACGTTCATCTGTACAAACAATAGTATGCAAGTATAAACACCATGGGACCATGCAGCCATCATACCTCTCAGGAAGGAGTGTTCTGTCTCCTAGAGAGTAAGGTACTGTGGTGAGAAAAGTGCAAGTCAATCCCAGAGCAACAGCAAAGGACCTTGTGACGATTCTGGAGGAAACAGGTTCAAAAGTATCTATGTCCACAGTAAAAACGAGTCCTATAATCGACATAACCTGAAATGCCGATCGGCAAGAAAGAAGCCCCTGCTCAAAAAAGCCATAAAAAAGCCAGACTACGGTTTACAATTGCACATGGTGACAAAGATCGTAATTTGTTCAGAAATATCCTCTGGTCTGACGAAACAAAACTATAATTGTTTGGCCATAATGACCATTGTTATGTTTGGAGGAAAAAGCGGGAGGCTTGCATGCTGAAGAACGCCATCCCAACCCAGCACAGGGGTGGAAGCATCATGTTATGGGGGTGCTTTGCTGCGGGAGGGGCTGGTGCACTTCACAAAATAGATGGCTACATGAGAAAGGAAAATTATGTGGATATATTGAAGCAACATCTCAAGACATCAGTCAGGAAGTTAAAGCTTGGTCGTAAATTGATTTTCCAAATTGACAATGACCCAAAGCATACTTCCAAAGTTGTGTATAAATGGCTTAAGGACAAGAAAGTCAAGGTATTGGATTGGCTATCACAAAGCCCTGACCTCAAGCCTAAATTTGTGGGCAGAACTGAAAAAGAGTGTGCGTTCAAGGAGACCAACAAACCTGACTCAGTTACGCCAGCTCTGTCAGGAGGAATGGGACAAAATTCACCCAATGTATTGTGGGAAGCTTGTGGAAGGCTACCTGAAACGTTTGACCCAAGTTAATTCATTTAAAGGCAATGCTACCAAATACTAATTGAGTGTATGTAAACTTCTGACCCACTGGGAATGTGAATACATGATGATATCCTCCGCATTGGAGTTGGTCCAAAAGAACCAATTCATCACCTAACTGGACCTCCTATACGCTTACAATCCGATGAGAAACGGGGAGGGAGATGAGTGGAAGACTCATCTCCCACCCCTAGTGGCCACTCTGAGTATTTAGTCATGCTCTTTTGGATTATCGAACTCACCGGCAATCTTTCAAGCATCTTGAACATCTTGATCTTCTCCAAGACCTTTCCGGAACACATACTGCACGTCTGCAAACTCCTGAGACGCCTCCTACAGAGTCAACTATATGTCAAGATAGAGAAGTGCGAGATACACGTCTCCCAGGTTTCCTTCCTGGGTTACATTATCTCTACCACAGGCAACCAAATGGACCCATAAAGATTGAGGTGGTCACTGACTGGCCCCGTCCTAACTCACTCATGCAGGTCCAGTGGTTCCTCGGGTTTGCCAATTTTACAGGTGTTTTATATATAACTTTGGTGTGTTTGAAGCACCTCTCACGGTCCTAACCCGCAGGTCTCAGACCTGTTTTTGCTGGACCCCTGTGGCTGACAGGGTTTTCTTGGAGTTCAAGGGACAGTTCACCTCTGGACCATCCTCGTTCATCCTGATCCGACTCGTCCCTTTGTGGTGGAGGTGGATGCCTTGGACACCAGAGCAGGGGCGGTCCTTTCACAGCGGAATGAGTAGTTCAAGAGACTGGACCCATGTACCTTTCTCTCCAAGCGGTTCTCGCCAATGAAACGCAACTACAATGTATGCAACCGGGAGCTCTTGGCAGTTAAGCGGGCTCTTGGGGGGTGGAGACACTGGTTGAAGGGGGCATGTCATCCTTTTGTGATCCGGACAGACCATAAGAACTTGGTCTCCATTCAAGAAGCCAAAAGGTTTTTGAACTTCTTGGCGCTACCCATCCCGTTAGCGGGATCATTTTCATCAGCAACCGCTGAATAGCATAGCGCAACAGTCAAATAATATTACAAAAAAATATTCATATTAATGAAATCACAAGTGCAATATTGCAAAACACAGTTTAGCCTTTTGTTAATCCACCTGTCGTCACAGATTTTAAAATGTTATGTTTTACAGCGAAAGTAATCCAAGCGTTTGTGTAAGTTTATCGATAGCATAGCATAACATCATGTACACTTAGCATCAGGAAGCTTGGTCACGAAAATCAGAAAAGCAATCAAATTAATCGTTTACCTTTGGATCTTCGGATGTTTTCACTCACAAGACTCCCAGTTACACAACAAATGTTCCTTTTGTTCCATAAAGATTATTTTCATACCCAAAATACCGACGTTTGTTTGTCGCGTTATGTTCAGAAATCCACAGGAAAGAGCGGTCACGACAACGCAGACGTATATTCCAAATAATATCCATAATGTCCCAGAAACATGTCAAACATTTTTTTATAATCAATCCTCATGTTTAAAAAAATATAGATAATATATCAACCGAGTGTGTAGGTTTTTCAATAACAGCGGGAGGAACAATGGCGGCTTTACTCAGTTGCGCAAAAACTCACTCTGAGAGCCCCAACCTATCCACTTACGCAATGTGATCCTTCACCCTCATTTTTCAAAATATAAGCCTGAAACTATGTCCAAAGACTGTTGACAGCTCATGGAAGCCATAGAAAAGGAATCTGGTTGATATCCCTTTAAATGGAGGATAGGCTTGCATAGGAACAGAGAGGTTTTAAAATAAGAGGCACTTTCTGATTGGATTTTCCTCAGGTTTACACCTGCAATATCAGTTATGTTATACTCACAGACAATATTTTTACAGTTTTGGAAACTTTAGAGTGTTTTCTATCCTAATCTGACAATTTCAAATGGGTAGGTCTTTTATCCAAAAACGAAAATACTGCCCCCTACACGCAAAAGGTTAACAGGTTAGATTTCACGCTAGCCTATTGCCCAGGATCCAAGAATCAGAAGGCAAACTCCCTGTCCCACCAACACGATGTAGCTAATGAGGAGAGGGACCCCGAGCCCATCATTCACAGCTCATGCATTGTGGCCTCTGTGATATGAAGTATTGAGACCACGGTCCAACAAGGGGGATACTGTCATGGTTCCTCCTGGCACCAGAGGGTGGCAGAGACTGCCCTATAGACTTTTTAAGACACACCTTATTATTTCATGATCGTGGCCTTGTTAATTAAGAGGTGTGTTTTCTGAGTTCCTTTGCAGAAGCTTGAATTGTTTACCACGTTTCCTGGGTTATTTTTCAAGACTTAGTGTTTGTTGTTTTTCTAGTGTACTGCTATACTGCGGCTACTGTTTCTCAGTAAAGTACTTATCCTTAACCTCTCAGGGATCGTTCGGGACGCTAGCGTCCCATCTCGCCAGCAGCCAGTGAAATTGCAGGGTGCCAAATTCAAAACAGCAGAAATTAAAATTCCTCAACCATACAAGTATTTTCTATAATTTTAAAGATACACTTCTCGTTAACTTCTTCGTGACAGGGGGCAGTATTTTCACGTCCGGATGAAATGCATGCCCAAATTAAACTCCCTGCTACTCATCACCAGAAGATAAGATATGCATATTATTAGTAGGTCTGGATGGAAAACACCCTGAAGTTTCTAAAACTGTTTGAATATTGTCTGTGAGTATAACAGAACTTATTTAGCAGGCAAAACCCAGAGGACAAACGATTCAGATTTGTTTTGTTTTGAGGTCACTCTCTTTTCAATGATTTTTCATTGGGAATCAAGATTTCTAAGGGACCTTCTTGCAATTCCCACCGCTTCCACTGCATGTCAACAGTCTTTAGAAATTGGTTGAGGTTTTTCCTTTGTGTAATGAAGAAGTAGCCCGGTTCAGAACTAGGGTTTTCTAACTTGTAATGTACTGTTAGATAGAGGAGCGTGACCATAAAGCTAGCTACAGTTTGTTTTCCTCCTGTATTGAACACAGATCATCCCGTCTTCAATTGTATCGATAATTTACGTTAACAAAATACCTGAAGTTGTAATACAAAAGTAGTTTGAAATGTTTCGGCAAAGTTTACAGGTAACTTTTCAGATATTCTGAAGTTATGTTACGCAAGTTGGAACCGGTGTTTTTCTGGATCAAACGCGCCAAATAAATGGACATTTTGGATATATATTGATGGAATTAATTGAGCAAAAGGACCATTTGTGATGTTTATGGGAAATATTGGAGTGCCAACAAAAGAAGCTCGTCAAAGGTAAGGCATGAATTATATTTTTATTTCTGCGTTTTGTCTCACCTGCAGGGTTGAAATATGCTTCTCTTTGTTTACTGGGGTGCTATCCTCAGATAATAGCATATTTTGCTTTCGCTGAAAAGCCTTTTTGAAATCTGAAATGTTGGCTGGATTCACAACAAGTGTAGCTTTAATTTGTTATCTTGAATGTGTGATTTAATGAAAGTTAGATTTTTATGGTAATTTATTTTAATTTGGCGCTCTGCATTTTCCCTGGCTTTTGACACCAGCGTCCCACATATCCCAGAGAGGTTATTCCAACCACAGTGTCCGATTTCAAAAAGGCTTTTTGGCGAAAGCAGAACATATATGTTGGGTCAGCAACTAGTCACAGAAAGCATTCAGCCATTTTCCAACCAAAGAGAGGTGTCACAAAAAGCAGAAATATAGATAAAATGAATCACTAACCTTTGACGATCTTCATCAGATGACACTCCCAGGACTCAATATTACACAATAAATGCATGTTTTGTTCAATCAAGTACATTTTTATATCCAAAAACCTCAGTTTACATTGGCGCCATGTTCAAAAATGCCTCCAAAACATCCGGAGAAATTGCAGAGAGCCACATCAAATAACAAAAATACTCATCATAAACTTTGATGAGAGATACATGTTTTACATAGAATTAAAGATAAACTTGTTCTTAATGCAACGGCTGTGTCACATTTCAAAAAAGCTTTACGGCAAAAGCACAATATTCAATAATCTGAGAACAGCATTCAGCCACAAAAGCAAGCCATACAGTTAACCTGCCAAATTGTGGAGTCAACAAAAGTCATAAATAGCATTATAAATCTTCACTTATCTTTGCTGATCTTCGTCGGAATGCACTCCCAGGACTCCCACTTCCACAAGAAATGATCATTTTGTTCGATTACGTCCATATTTAAGTCCAAATACCTTCCTTTTGTTTGCTCATTTAGTTCACTAATCCAAAGGTACAATGCGCGAGTGCAAAATCCAAACGAAAAGTCAAAAGAGTTACATTACAGTTTGTAGAAACATGTCAAACGATGTTTAGAATCAATCCTTAGGGTCTTTTTATAATAGATCTTCAATAATATTCCAACCGGACAATAGCGTATTCATTACAGAGGAAAAAGAAGGCCCATGTGACTGTGCAGTAAACAACTGATTGGCCACAGCCTAGTCCACTTGTTGAAACAGCTCTTATTCGGCCCCTTTCCACAATAGAAGCCTCAAACAGCATTCTAAAGACTGTTGACATCTGCTGGATGCCTTGGGAAGTGCAATCTGGCCCATAGACACAGCATATTGGATAGGCAATCACTTAAATGAAACTGCAAACCTCAGATTTTCCACTTCCTGGTTGGATTTGTCTCATGTTTGTGCCTGCCATATGAGTTCTGTTATACTCACAGACATCATTCAAACAGTTTTAGAAACTTCAGAGTGTGCATATATTGCATATATTATATATATATATATATATCTATGCATATATATATCTATATTTATATATATATATATATATATATATATATATATATATATATATATATATATATGCATATATTATTATCTGGGACAGAGTAGCAGGCAGTTTACTCTGGGCACCTTATTCATCCAAGCTACTCAATACTGCCCCCCTGTCATCAAGAAGTTAACCACTGATTCCTCGTCTGGTCTCTTCTCTGCACCTGGGTCCAACCTCACCACTTCACAGTTTATTTCACTTTTTTTATCGATTTCGCATATGTTTCCTATGCCAATAAAGCCCCTTGAATTGAATTGAATTGACAGAGACAGAGAGAGACAGAGAGAGACAGAGAGAGAGCGAGAGAGAGAGAGAGATGGGAAAGAGCTGAGGGGTGGAGAGCGGAATTTTTCAATTGGAGGGGAAATATGGACAGCATTATAAAGCCTAGTTGAAACATTTGATTGAAAGATGATGTGATTTTGCCACTTATACTGTACATAAGAACGTATGAATATGAATCAGAACAGAAAATACATGAAAGTAGATCCACCTTAATTCTTATCCAGTAGAAACAGATTGTAATACACTTCTCACATTATAATTGCTTTGCCTCATTATGTTCTAAACCAGTGGTTCCCAAGCACGGGTACTGTGACCCCTGGGGGTACTTGGCCTATCCACAGGTGGTTCTTGAGAACTTGTAAAATGCACATGAAGGGGTACTTCAGGGCTACTCCGGGAAGAGTCAAATTCTGTTGGTTGAAACCGAAAATGGTTGGGAACCACTGTTCTAAACACACAAGCAAGCACACACACACACACACACACACACACACACACACACACACACACACACACACACACACACACACACACACACACACACACACACACACACATCATTTTCTGCTTGGTAAAGGATGTTCCCACTATAACATAACATCCATATTTAACCAGGGGCTCATGATGAGAGGTGCAGGGTTGGGGAATTAAAATGTTACTTTACTATTCCCTTTGATTACATAAAACCACCCTAAAACTCAGATACACACACACACACACACACGTACACACGTGACTCCTCTTTCTAGTTGCTAAACACGCCATTACCATGTGAGACAGCCTATGCGTTGTGTGTGTGTATGTGTGTGTGTGTGTGTGTGTTTGTGAGTCCTATGAAGCGTGAATGGGCTTCTGAAGAGCACAGACAGGGTTATTCTCTTATGGAAGAGAGGGTCTGAAAAGGTTACAATCTGTGTGTACAAGTGAGATTGTGTGTTTCCTATGTATGACAAAGTCCTTGCATGCATATGTGTGAGTGAGTGTTTGTGTGTGAGAGAGATATGTGTGAGCAAAGTAAGTGACCCATGCTGGATGTCGTGTGCTCTGATAAAGAGGAAGAGGACATCACTGACCTCTACACCCTGGGACTGATGTGATCACATCGACCCTGCTGAGAGGGTAGCGGTAGGGAGATATAGGGCTCTAGGGTCTTTTGCCTTTTACCAGTATAGAAACGTATAGTATATAGAGGAGTTAATTATCATAAGTATTCACCCGCCCCCCCTTGGATTTTTGAATTTCTTCATAATTTTGTGTTCAAATTGATTTAATTGTCATTAATGAAAGTTAAAAAAAGAAATATACAGTATGTTGAAATGATAAGTATTCACTGCTTGGGTCACTGTAAAAATATTTATATATATAATAATTTGACAGCGTTAACACTCTGTCAAGTTGGTTGTTGATCATTGCTTGACAGCGATTTACAAGTCTTGCTTTTGATTCTTGATTTTCAAGCAGATTTAAGTCAAAACTGTAACTCACCACTAAGGAACATTCACTGTGTTCTTGGCACACAATTCAGGTGTAAATTTGGCCTTGTGTTTTAGATTATTGTCCTGCAGAAAGGTGAATTAATCTCCCAGTGTCTAGTGGAAAGCAGACTGAACCAAGTTTTCTTATAGGATTTTGCCTGTGCTTAGCTCCATCCCTTTTTTTTTATCCAGAAAAACTCCCCAGACCTTGCCGATGACAAGAATACCCATAACATGATGCAGCCACCATCATGCTTGAAAATGTGGAGAGTGGTACTCAGTGATGTGTTGTGTTTATAAGTATTTTGTATTCAGGACAAAAAGCTTATTAATTTGCCACACTTTTTTTGCAGAATTACTTTTTGTTTGTACAGGCTTCCTTCTTTTTGCTCTGTCATTTAGGCTAGTATTGTGGAGTAACTACACTGTTGTTGATTCATCCTCAGTTTTCTACTATGACAGCTATGCACCCGTGTGTCAATCTAAGTAACGTAACTTTAAAAATCCCTGTCAAAACCTGTCAATTAAAACCAGCGATATCAGTCTTTTTGGCATGGGCTGTGTCTCAATCCACCACATCCGTCTGTGTCAGCCTTCCGCATCTGCGGTGGAAGGCGGCCGGCGTACCGAAACATACCGAAAAACGGTAATCTGAAGAAAACGTCTGTATCGTCCAAAAGCTACAAACTAATATGACTCAACTACGGAAAGGGGGGACTCTCACAAACACTTGTCCCTGAAGGTAAACCATACCAATTAATGGAGGTATGGAGGTAGTTTTGTGCCAACAAAAATAAGGGGTTAAATATGTGTTAAAAATATATATATATATTTGTTTTGTTATTTCCTGAGCTCTCCTAGATATAGGACAGACACTTCTAGACCTTATTCCTTGTGATTTCTTTCTGACAGTCTTTTTTACCATTTATAAATCCGTTATATATATGGGTTATAGCAGTAAAGTCCAAATTCAATATTTTATCAACAAAATGTTTTCATACCTTAAGGGTCCTAAATTCAAAATCAAACAACTAAATTATCCATGGTAAGACCATCTTAAAACAATGATATGTGTTAGCTTGGTACCCCTCCTACTAGCTATTTGATGTTGAATTTGAGGACCCCTGTAGCTATAAAAATAAATTATTAAGACAGTATTTGATGAAACATAGAAATTGGTTAGTCTGCTTTTGGCCAATATAAATGCATTAAATAACATGAATATATGGCAAAAGGAAATATCTTTTGATGTGTCTGTCCTATGTCTGAGAGAAATAAACAAGATCAGGAATTACATATATTTTTTTAATTGTGGAATGACCTGTACACCCTTTGACATGGAAATGCCCTATTCACTTCCATTACATTTTCGGCCCAGTACTGGGTAACTTTTACTGTGGGCATCATAAATCAAAATTACCTACATGTACATGTTCGCGAGAGTCTCAGTTTCCATAGTTGGGTCATATTAGATTCTAGCCCACACCGGATGTCTCCTTGTCTGACAACCACTGTTGCTCTGCAACCTTCCAGATAAGGATGTACCCATCCGCTCTCTCTCTCTCTCTTTCTATCTCTCTGTGCATATACCTGTGTCAAGTGGGATGGAATGCATATGCAGTATGTACTGTTCTGTTAAATGTATGCTCTGTTTATGTACTGTACAATGTTTTCATTTTCTGTCATCTCCATTACTTTTAATAATTACCTTTAGAAAAATGTACTGTTTTTCCCTTGACTATTTTCATGCCTGTTTGTGAGAATATGACTGTGTGAGAGTATGAGTGTGTAGCTTAGCCAGGTGTGGATGCCGCATGTGTGTGTCTGTCCCTCCATCCCTCTAGTCTCAGTGATTATACAGACGGCAGCCCTCTGATTGGCTGGCTGACTCTAACCCAGGTGCGTGTCCACTGTGGCAGGACATAGAGACAGCGGCCATCTTATGAAGACAGATTGGACAGACATGTGGCTGCAATTTTATGATGGCAGATGGAACCAAACAACCCAGCTGGATGGCTATTACGAAACGTTTCCATATTTTATAATAACACTTTATTCAACCTCCCCCTGAAAATACATAAAATGCCTTGAAGTAAATTCCCGAGACAAACATTCCATTCCCACAAAATATGATATCAAAACAATTCATATGTGAATATATTTTAAATCAATACTGAAATCAATTAGCTTAATGTAATTTGGGATGATTTCTGACATTGATTCAACTCATACAGTGGGGGAGAACAAGTATTTGATACACTGCCGATTTTCCAGGTTTTCCTACTTACAAAGCATATAGAGGTCTGTATTTTTTTATCATAGGTACACTTCAACTGTGAGTGCAACTTAAATTAATTACTTAAAAATCATACAATGTGATTTTCAACCAACAAATCTGGATTTGCGGATGCCATGAGAACGCTACCTGCCCCAATGCATAGTTCCAACTGTAAAGTTTGGCAGAGGAGGAATAATGATTTGGGGCTGTTTCATGGTTTGAACAAGGCCTCGTGGTTCGAGTGAAAGGAAATCTTAATGCTACGGCATTCAATGACATTATAGACTATTCTGTGCTTCCAACTTTGTGGCAACAGTTTGGGGAAGGCCCTTTCCTGTTTCAGCATGGCAATGCCCCCATGCACAAAGCGAGGTCCATACAAAAATGGTTTGTCAGATCAATGCGGAAGAACTTGAGTCCTGACCTCAACCCCATCGAACACCTTTTGGGATAATTTGGAACTGCGAGCCAGGCCTAATCGCCCAACATCAGTGCCCAACCACACTAACGCTCTTGTGGCTGAATGGAAGCAAGTCCCCGCAGCAATGTTCCAACTTCTAGTGGAATGCCTTCCCTGAGGAGGCTGTTATGGGGGACCAACTCCAAATGAATGCCCACGATTTTGGAATGAGATG